>NC_062271.1:376250-745000 GCF_916048215.2 Malus sylvestris | reverse complement strand
TGGAGATGCACAAGGTAATGTATCAATTTCACTTGAAGCTTACTTGTAGTTTCAGGCTTGGTCAAGCGCGATACAAACCATGTAGTAGGAGTCCCCCAAGTCGCCGAGCTAGGGGGTCTGCTGAAAGAGGTGACAGACAAGGTAAGCAATCAGAGCTCCGACTGATTGTTCACCTTCTCCCCATCTTGCAGAAGCATGAAGGATAAAGAGAAGAAAAATGAGAAGAGATGATATGAGATACTTTTGCTTTTGAAGAAGTAACTTTCCACAGGCTTATTCTTGAACTGAGCTGGAGGGTTTTCTGGTTTCCTCCAGAGTATAAGGCCGACTGAAGAATTTGAGGGTCAAAACAAGTCCATCAAATCTAGAGTACGTTCCACCCTGCTGATATGGGATACTTTTGCTTTTGACAGAGTAATGAATGTATCGGCACGTGTGCTGTTACGCTTGTCTCCACATGCTTCCTTGTATCCTTCGCACTTGCCCTATCTGTTCCTCAAGCAGATGCGGAATCTTCCCTGGAAACATAAGATGTTGAAGATGAGTACTCGAGAGCAATGCCAGGTAAGTAATCAGGTAAGGGGTTCCAGGCAGTCAGTTCCTGGCTGGAAGCTTGATTCCAAGTGATGACTGATTGCTCTCTTTCTCCTTGTCTTGCAGGTAAAAACAAGGCCAAAAGAAAAGACAGGGAAAAAGCATGATATGGGATACTCTTGCTTTTAACCCTGATGATATGAGATATTCTTGCTCTAGTATAGCTTGTTTGCAGAGGTATTATCGGGGGGAAAGAAAGCTGAATATTTCGAAAGGCTTCGTTGGGAGTGCCCTCTCAGATATGATGAAGGGTTGAGCATTTTTGCAGGTCTGCCTGTCCGTTGGGGATGGAGGTCGACATATATAGGAGTCTCCCTAACAACAAGTAGTAATGCTATTCCTTTACCCTGCTTGGTCATAGCACGGTAGTGGGAGCTGCCAGTTTCACATGATTTAACTCTGTCAGAGCACTTTGAAAAAGTGGTCTGTGGTATCTGGCTCTTGAGATTCGGAGAACGATGCCTCTTCGATTTTTGAGAAAGCAATCATGCTGGGGGTATGACTCTCGAGATTCGGAAAGCAGTGTCTCTTCGATTTTTGAGGAAGTAATCATGTTGGGAGTCTGGCTCTCGAGATTCGGAGGGCGGTGCCTCTTCGATTTTGGAGCAAGCAATCTTGTTGGGAGTGTTGTCTCGAATGTGAGTAAAGGTTGGGCATGTTTGCTAGTCTACCTTGCCACGAAGCACAAAGGTTGACACATAGGGACTTTCCAATTATCCAGCAATGGTACTGTTCCTTTACCCTCTCTTCGATTTTGAGAAAGTAGTCATGTTGGGAGTCTGGCTCTCGAGATTCGGAGGACGGTGCCTCTTCGATTTTGGAGCAAGCAATCTTATTGGGAGTGTTTTCTCGAATGTGAGTAAAGGTTGGGCATGTTTGCTAGTCTACCTTGCCACGAAGCACTGTTTCTTTGCTATTCTTTTACCTTTCTTGGTCAGAGCGATGTAGTGGGAGCTGCAAGCTTCACGTGCTCAACTTTGGCAGAGAACTTTGGCAAAGTTATTTGTGGTACCCATGAGCTATTGTTGCGTGTGGGAAGTGGGTGATTGAACAGTAAGATTCATGTGCTTTCTACTTCACCCGAAGTCTTCGACAGAATGCCCATAATTTCTGCAAAGCTGAGTGTGCGTGTGACAGGTGCTGACAAGGCTAGAAAAGTAGGTGCCTCTTCGATTTCTGAGATCGGCCCTCGTGGTCTCTGAGCAGCCCAGCTTTTGAGAAAGCGAGCGCCTCTTCGATTGATTCGGAGAACGATGCCTCATCGATTTTTGAGAAAGCAATCATGCTGGGGGTCTGGCTCTCGAGATTCGGGGAGCAGTGTCTCTTCGATTTTTGAGAAAGTAATCATGTTGGGAGTCTGGCTCTCGAGATTCGGAGGGCAGTGCCTCTTCGATTTTGGAGCAAGCAATCTTGTTGGGAATGTTTTCTCGAATGTGAGTAAAGGTTGGGCATGTTTGCTAGTCTACCTTGCCACGAAGCACAGAGGTTGACACACAGGGACTTTCCAATTATCCAGCAATGGTACTGTTCCTTTACCCTCTCTTCGATTTTTAAGAAAGTAGTCATGTTGGGAGTCTGGCTCTTGAGATTCGGAGGACGGTGCCTCTTCGATTTTGGAGCAAGCAATCTTATTGGGAGTGTTTTCTCGAATGTGAGTAAAGGTTGGGCATGTTTGCTAGTCTACCTTGCCACGAAGCACAGAGGTTGACACACAGGGACTTTCCAATTATCCAGCAGTGGTACTGTTCCTTTACCCTTGTGGGTAATAATATGGTAGCTAGACCTTCAAAATTTATGGGTCTAAACTTTGTTAGTGCTGTTTCTTTGCTATTCTTTTACCCTTCTTGGTCAGAGCGATGTAGTGGGAGCTGCAAGCTTCACGTGCTCAACTTTGGCAGAGAACTTTGGCAAAGTTATCTGTGGTACCCATGAGCTATTGTTGCGTGTGGGAAGTGGGTGATTGAACAGTAAGATTCATGTGTTTTCTACTTCCCCAGAAGTCTTTGACAGAATGCCCATAATTTCCGCAAAACTAAGTGTGCGTGTGACAGGTGCTGACAAGGCTGGAAAAGGCTGGAAAAGTAGGTGCCTCTTCGATTTCTGAGATCGGCCCTCGTGGTCTCTGGGGAGCCCAGCTTTTGAGAAAGCGAGCACCTCTTCGATTTTTGAGATCGGCCTTCGTGGTCTTTGAGCAGCCCAACTTTTGAGAAAGCAAACGCCTCTTCGATTTCTGAGATCAACCCTCGTGATCTCTAGGCAGCCCAGCTTTTGAGAAAGCAAACGCCTCTTCGATTTCTGAGCAGGCGCCTCTTCGATTTCTGAAGCTTCGTCGAGTGCAGATTTTTATAGGGGCTGGCATTAAGTTCCAAAGCACACTTGAATCTCCACCAGTAGAAGCTTCATTCTTGCACTTCTAAGATCTTGATTTGTCCGACCTCTTCTCTCTTCAACACCTTTGAAAATGTCTGGCCCCTCCGACCGTCGTTTTGACTTGAACCTTGTTGAAGAGGCAGCCCCGCCTTCTCCAGACAACATATGGCGCCCATCCTTCGTCTCCCCTACTGGTCCTCTTACCGTTGGGGATTCCGTGATGAAGAATGATATGACCGCTGCGGTGGTGGCCAGGAACCTTCTCACTCCCAAAGATAACAGACTACTTTCCAAACGGTCTGATGAGTTAGCTGTTAAGGATTCGCTGGCTCTCAGTGTTCAGTGTGCAGGTTCTGTGTCTAATATGGCCCAACGCCTATTTGCTCGAACCCGCCAAGTTGAATCATTGGCGGCTGAAGTGATGAGTCTCAAACAGGAGATTAGAGGGCTCAAGCATGAGAATAAACAGTTGCACCGGCTCGCACATGACTATGCTACAAACATGAAGAGGAAGCTTGACCAGATGAAGGAAACTGATGGTCAGGTTTTACTTGATCATCATAGATTTGTGGGTTTGTTCCAAAGGCATTTATTGCCTTCGTCTTCTGGGGCTGTACCGCGTAATGAAGCTCCAAATGATCAACCTCTGATGCCTCCTCCTTCTAGGGTTCTGTCCAGTACTGAGGCTCCAAATGATCCCCCTCCGGTGCCTTCTCTTTCTGGGGCTCTACCGACTGCTGAGACTTCTCCTAAGCAACCTTTGTGAAGGCTCCCTCTTGTGTGCTTATTTTGACTCATGTATATGTACATATTTGTAGCTTATCGGGGATATCAATAAATAAGCTTTCCTTCATTTCAACGTATTGTGTTAAATACACCAAAGCCTTCTTCGCTAAGTTCTTTGAATTTTCTTTTGTTAAAGCTTGTATGTTGAAGCTTTCTGAGTGGAGCATGTAGGTTGGGGTAGTGTTCCCTTAATTTCCCGAGTGAGGAAAACTTCTCGGTTGGAGACTTAGAAAATCCAAGTCACTGAGTGGGATCGGCTATATGAATCTTAGAACGCCATTGTGCTCGATCCTGTGTCATGTCCTTCGTTAGATCCAAGTACTCTAAGTCTTTTCTTAGAGTCTCTTCCAAAGTTTTCCTAGGTCTTCCTCTACCCCTTCGGCCCTGAACCTCTGTCCCATAGTCGCATCTTCTAATCGGAACGTCAGTAGGCCTTCTTTGCACATGTCCAAACCACCGTAACCGATTTTCTCTCATCTTTCCTTCAATTTCGGCTACTCCTACTTTACCCCGGATATCCTCATTCCTAATCTTATCCTTTCTCGTGTGCCCACACATCCAACGAAGCATCCTCATCTCCGCTACACCCATTTTGTGTACGTGTTGATGTTTCACCGCCCAACATTCTGTGCCATACAGCATCGCCGGCCTTATTGCCGTCCTATAAAATTTTCCCTTGAGCTTCAGTGGCATACGGCGGTCACACAACACGCCGGATGCACTCTTCCACTTCATCCATCCAGCTTGTATTCTATGGTTGAGATCTCCATCTAATTCTCCGTTCTTTTGCAAGATAGATCCTAGGTAACGAAAACGGTCGCTCTTTGGTATTTCTTGATCTCCGATCCTCACCCCTAACTCGTTTTGGCCTCCATTTGCACTGAACTTGCACTCCATATATTCTGTCTTTGATCGGCTTAGGCGAAGACCTTTAGATTCCAACACTTCTCTCCAAAGGTTAAGCTTTGCATTTACCCCTTCCTGAGTTTCATCTATCAACACTATATCGTCTGCGAAAAGCATACACCAAGGAATATCATCTTGAATATGTCGTGTTAACTCATCCATTACCAACGCAAAAAGGTAAGGACTTAAGGATGAGCCTTGATGTAATCCTACAGTTATGGGAAAGCTTTCGGTTTGTCCTTCATGAGTTCTTACGGCAGTCTTTGCTCCTTCATACATATCCTTTATAGCTTGGATATATGCTACTCGTACTCCTTTCTTCTCTAAAATCCTCCAAAGAATGTCTCTTGGGACCCTATCATACGCTTTTTCCAAATCTATAAAGACCATGTGTAAATCCTTTTTCCCATCTCTATATCTTTCCATCAATCTTCGTAAGAGATAGATTGCCTCCATGGTTGAGCGCCCTGGCATGAACCCAAATTGGTTGTCCGAAACCCGTGTCTCTTGCCTCAATCTATGCTCAATGACTCTCTCCCAGAGCTTCATTGTATGACTCATTAGCTTAATACCCCTATAGTTCATGCAATTTTGTACGTCGCCCTTATTCTTGTAGATAGGCACCAAAGTGCTCATTACTCCATAACTCTATCCCCCTGTTGACTTCATCCTTCTGGTTAACTCTATCTATTGCCTAATCTTTCCAACTCACCCGTAACCTTCAAATGAAAAATCTATTTAACTAAAAACATCATGCAGATGGTCTAAGAGCAGTCTGTACTAATCAAGTTTGCTAAACACCAACATCGCTCAGGCGATTCAAATCTTCAAGAAAAAAGGTGGGTTGCTCAATTCATACCTCTCCACCATCTTGTGTCCAAGCATTTGGATTTCTGGCCTGAATTGTAGTGCATGGAAGGCGACCCTGCATCTAAGTCTTTGAAACTCGGCCATGTTTGGTGGAAGGATTGACTGAAAATAGGATTATATTGCATCAAGAACACTTAAACTTAATTATCAAGCATGCATGCTTGGAACACAGAAATCACTAAAGCAAAAAGAAAGAGAACAGACTGACTACTGCATAATCATATGTGAATGAATGGTCCCTATGAACCAATAGCAAAGCGACAGAGAATGAATGTTTTAGTGGTTCTTAGATAACATTTATTTATTTTCATAAACAATGGTTCATAGGTGACAGTTCTAGCGCAAAAAGAGTATGAAAAAATGTAGTTATAACTGTTAAAAGAATATGCATGTTTTCTCAAGCAGATGACATTTTGCAATAGCTATACTATTAAAATAGTAGAACATCAGCTACCTGCAGACATCCACCTTCAGCAATGACCAAGCCGATAACCTTGGTTTTCCTCAACTTTGGTAGGACTTCTTTGATATAAAAATTTGGAGAGGCTGACTTCTTGGGTCTAAAAGAAGGGAATTCATTTCTTTTCCTTGCTGCCTTCAGATTATCTGGCAGACTCTTCACAATGACTATGTCATTTTTTAAAGATGCTATAAAGTGCAGCTCATCGTAGAGATATGTAAAACTCTTGAAACGAGAGCTGACAAAGTCATTTAAAACAAAAAAGATAAGAAGCAATGAACTATATGGTCTACAAACAGCAGAAAAATGGCATAAAAGAAGTAGCAAACTAGAAAAGAACCTGATGCCTTTTGAGCGAGTACTTTCTTGAATGTCTGGAATGACAAGAGTAGCATTTAGAAGCCTGGATATGGTGACCAGATCACAGATCTAGAAAATTAACAAAGATTTATGAACACCACATACAAATCATCACGGAATCACTTTCACATATTTGACAAATCGTACCGTAGATCTTATCTTTTCAAATCCACCAAATATTTTTGCATAAATGAAGCCATTGCTCTGGTCATTTGGGACTGTAAAGAAAACAAAAGTATTCAATCAGCTAAAATATGAATGGTTCAAGGTTATCAAATCCTCCAGTGACAAAAAAGAACATAGAATGAGGGAACTCAATTCAAATCCAGTACAACAAAAATGACAGTTAACAGATGCTTCGAGACTACAAAATGTGTTTGGTCCTGCATGCGAGGGAATGGATTCGTCAATGGGTTCAAATTGTCTAATTCTTAAACTATACCATGCTAGAATATGATAAAACCAGAAGCAACAAAATGAGAAAATACACAAATGCAAGAAAAAGAGCAAGATCTTCACCAGGATAGTTGCTTCGGGGGTTGGCATAAGGCTGCAAAGACTGCAGGGGCTTCACAGGCCCCCATAGCTTCTTATTAGGAACACTCTGCAAGATTGTAACAAACATAAGAAACCCATCAAAACAACCAAGAACATACACTCGAAATATATGCATAAAAGACAGAGAAATGAATCAAAATCCCACCTGCCTCCCAGAGATAGAATTGAAATCGTTATGGAATGCGGTCAATGCGCTATACTGGACTAAATCGACAGTCGAAAATCGTGCTATAGAGAGATGCCGAAGTAATGATGCAAAAGATAAAACGAGGACAAAGACAGCAACCCATTTTATCTTAGATTTGAATATCATCTTGGCTCATCAAGCACGCAACAAGAATTCCACTTTCCCCAATCAAACATCACATTTCCATATCCAATTTCAACTCGATGATTTTCCTACTAAAAAAATCAACAGCCAACAACAAAAAATCAATCAACCAAGAAAACAAAGACAACCCAATTGAGCTAGAACGATGAATCAATGAAAAAGATGACAAATTTCGATCAAAGGATCTGAACTATTGCTATTGTACCACCAGATAATCAAAGATTAAAGATTGATAAAATCGTAAGTTAAGTCAACGAACCTCGGAAGCAGGGGCGATTAGTCAATTCAAATCTGAACAATAAAAAATTGAACATGGAAATTTTTTCTCGGGAAACAAACAGAAAGCAGACGGAGGGGTATCAACGAATCTGGTGGCGTGGAGTGAAGCTTTATGGAAGATAATCGGAAAGGGAAATGGGTTTTAGATTCTGTGCTGCAAATTTGTAGATTTTAAAAAATGGAACTGGAAGTTTGGAAGAAAGGAAGGAACTTTGTGTTTTGTCGTTGGTGTCAGTGTGTGTGTGTACTCCCTCGGATTCGTACTCTTATGTTTTTTTTAAAGATCTCGAGCTTTGTTTTGTTTGTATTACGGTCCCAACATTACTGCTCACTTTGATTCTGTCCCTTTTTCTATTTTTTTTGTTTCGTTCTTCGAAAAAATTAAAATAAAATAATGAAATCGGCTAAAACGATGTTAATACAAAATTCAATTATTGAAATTATTTTTTTTTCTTTTTTTGAGATTTGTTGCATCGTTAATACATTGTCGTAATTTGATTCGAGAATTTCAACGATTAAAATTTAATAACCTCCATTTCAGCCAATTATCCGACAAAATAATGCTCTAATTTCTTTTTCAACTCAAGCGATCAATACGAATAGAGAAATCGAGTTCAAGACTTCAATATAAAAATTATACTCTCAACTAGCTAATCTACGAGTCCTTGACGCATTTGTTTCTTTTCTTTCTTCAACTTGTCAAAACTTTGTCACTCATTACTAGAGTCCGTGGTATCATAAAACTCATAAAACTTATGTAAATAATATCATTGAACTAAAACTCGTTAAAAACTTTAGAATTTTTGTTCTTACAAGACATGTTTGCATTAGCTCTCTTCTTCTTCAAAATACTAGCAAATAACATTATTTAGTAAGCGATGCAATCTAACAAAAACGATATTATTATTAACAGTCGAAAAACTAAAATAGTTTTGAAGAAGAGAGATAAGGGCCTTTTGCGTTACTTGTTAAAATAAGGCCGTCATTTCATAACTCCGGTTCAAAGTACGTTAGAAGAGAGTGAGGAAGAAATTGTAAGCTATAAATATATAAAACAAAAATTGTATATTTTCTCTTATTGGAAGTGAATTACAAATCAAAATTCACGGCTACAGAAAATTAGAAATCTGAGCAAAGTCAAGATTATGATGCTCAATCTTGCAAGCTACTTTTGCACTAAAAGGATTAAACTAAAAGAAACATATACATGCAGAATCCAGTTGTTACAATCGTGTAAAACAATTTCTTGACTAAGAAGTTTCAAAATTGCTCAAGGGAACTGTCGAAAAACCTCGTCGGAGCCACAACTCATACATAACCATATAAAAAGCATCATAATCAATAGGGGAAAGATGCCACTGGAAATGTTTGCGCACCTTCAACACATTACTCTGCAACCGCAGATATTCATCGGAGCTGATCTCCTTGAGGATTTTCTTAAGCAGTGGGATATCTAGAGTAGCAACAATGACCGAGAAGCTGCTCCAGTTTATTACGTCTGCGAATGGTAAATCATAGTAGTTGGCAATTATCACTGGGACACAACCGTAGTATAGTGAATCTGCAATACGAGCTGTATTTACTTCAAAGCCTTTGACATGGAGGCAGAACCTGCTGCCAAGCAGTTCATCAGCATATGGTGTAGTAAGCCGACCAAAGTGCGCAAAAATCTCAGAGTCATTTCTCCAGACTTGAAGAAGCTTTTCTCGTACTGGGGAGTTGATTCCTCCGGCGAAGAATGCAAGTTTCGTCCTGCATTTTCGTTTTTTTTTTATCAAAAGGGGAAAACTAAGTTCCAGCTCATGCAGAGAGATAAAACCACCATATTTCCAAAAGCATGGTTATACTGCGAATTCAATTTTCAGAAAATGAATGCATTTGTATGATAGAATATTTAATGAAAGTAAATAAATAGATTCCCCCTTTTTTCAGAAAGAATAGTCTGCAAATTCTAAAGATACCGAAGCCCATAAAGTACCCGAAATCCCACTCTCTCCCACAAACTATTCACCTCCTCACATCCAACATCGTTAAAATTCCCATCTTTTCCACCCAAAATGCGGGCATCTCTTTTTATAACTACTTATCTATTTAATATGACATATTCTGAATGTAATGCTAACACAAATCATCTAGTGTCACAGATGATGAGGCTCTACTATAGAAGGAAAAACATACGATTATGTATGGTATAACAAAAGAGAGATAGAAATTGAAGTATCTTCACCTATTTGAAGAACGAAGGTCAGGGGGCTTTTCATTTCTGGGCCAAATTTGTGGCAGACATGCATCCTTGTGTGGTATGTAGCCCGGTAGGAAGTAGCTTGAAGAGCAAACAACTTGAATGGCATTAAATTTGACTTCATTTGCTTTTTCCATGGCTGAACGCCCAATGGAATGACAAGCAACGTAAAAATGATCTGCTCCACCTGTCCGGTTCCAATATTCGTACTTGTGACTAACATTGAAGATGTAATCTCTTATAAAATCTTGGATACCTCCCACGCCAATTCTGGGGTCATGCCGCAACCTTGCAATTGAGAAAGGCAGAAAGAAAAGATCCGCCTTAGTAGGATCATTGGTAATGAAATGACTTTTCATAAGGACCTTCTTGAAGTAACTTTCACTCGCGTAATTACCCCCGGGTTCAGAATCCACAGGCAAAAGTGCATTTGCAAAGGAGTCATCTTGCCTGTGAGGATAAACATATATCTTAAAGCTCCTTTTCATTTCTTTATAGTCTTCAAGAAAGATATGTCTATCATGGAACACGGCTTTGTTATTGACATAGTTTCCTGAACCATAAAAACCAACAGTTTCCAGATACCGGAATCAAAAACATCGAAATCTCACACTGTAAAGTTGTAAACTGTCACTCACTCACCCACCCATGCCAAAACTTTACACATTCACATTCAACCCGGTAAATTGTTTAAAGATTCAACATTTCATAAAACAAAAGTTCACCAATTTTTCACCACCTATTTCAATTTTCACCTGCCATTTCATCAACAACCACAGAACCTTCATATTCTTTCATTCAGTTTCATCCTTCTAGATCACAAGTTCTAATTACAAGTTGTACACACGAATATAACGAAAACCCATCGATTATATAAAAACATCAAGCACAATTAGCAAGTCCCAAAAGCCGAAAATCGAAAATTGACATACCATTCGATCCCAATTGAGGTTGCTCCGGTGAGCGTTGACCCTGGATTACTTGAGCACCGTCCGCTTTCAGATGAGCTTCGACTCGAAAGGGTGTATAGGAAGATGAAATATTGAGTAGCAGTTGTGGGATTGAGTGAGCATGATGATGGTGGTGGGCGAAGAGATTGGAGGTGGAGGAAATGTAGAAGAGGATGAGGAGAGAGGTTGCGAGAGCTAAAGTTGTGGGTATGAAGTAAAAATGTCTCAAGGACCGCGGCTGAGAGAGATAGTATAGCACCACCGAAGAAGAATCGGCCATGGAGGTTGGAGGAGGAGGACGACGACGTCGAAATTCAGTCAGTCTCCCCTCACTTCTCACTCCTCAAACCAGAGTCAGACGGACACATAGAGAGAGAGCCGGCACAAAACAAAAAAACAAAAAATAACCGAAAATAAGCAACACGCCAAAATAGTGTCTTCAGGTTCAGTTTCGATGCCTTGCGGATCAGGCTTTTTTAAGTAACGCGCTTGTTGCATCTGGATTATTTTGGACTCATTTAGGTTTATGGATTAAGTTAGATTGATTTAAAATAAATTAAGTGAGATTAATTTAGTGAAGCGTTTAGTACAAAAAACATGAAGTGATAAGGCTCCACTTTGAGAGTCTTTCTAGCATTTCTTTTTTCTTGTTTTGGCTTCAACTTAAGTCTCGTCCGTTGTATATGATTGAAATGATTAGATAGGTTTGCTGATGTTAAAAATCGTTCGTCATTTATTTCATTTTTTGACACTTAGTTATTCAGTTAAATCACACTTAACAGGTAACTCTTCATCTTATTTTCTCTATAAAAAAAATTATAAATTAAATAAAAAAAACCATGTGACACTCTAGTATATAGGTCACAAAAAATTGAGTGGAGAAGATTTAAACTTTAATTTTCTACTTAAAGTTTGGACAAAATTAACTTTGGTCCCTTCATTCTACATACATTGATTGTATCTCTCATGCCTTGAATCTGGAGCCATTGAAAAACTCGAATTCAGAACGAAATAAATAAATAAAAAGAAAATGAAGTAGAGTTGAAAAATATTTTACTTAGAAACGTTGGGGAAGCATAGATATTTTGATAGGCCAAAATAAAATCGAATTTCAATTTTATTTGAGACACGAGTCAAATACAAAATCGAAGTTACTCAAAATACAAATATAATTTACTGTCGTCATTGCCATGCCATCTCGCCAGGTTTATGTTCATCGAGGATGCCCAACTCTGTCATGGTAGGGTAACCCTTTGACTGGTAAATGATCGTATGTGATGTTCACCCCAATATATTTCAACTACTGTACCAGAGATTACTTCATTTTGATGTCAGTACTCAATGTTGGAGAGTTTCTGTATTAACTGGCGATATAACATCCACCACATCTCTCAACCAACTGGATTCAAATCAGCCTCCGCGTCCTCACCATCAAGCATCCCTGCCTCGACCTCTACCTCGGCATCTGCTTCCAACTGGCCTCCCTCTTGACCCACATCCGTATCAGAGCTTTGCTTCTGATGTTCATTGGGAATTGGACTTCCACCTTGGGACATGTTACCGGTTGCAACAATGCTATCAGTGTCCATCGGTGTCCCTGAGGCTTCACCGTCTAATTCACTTGCAGGTGTTGCATTCTTCGGGCAAAAAAAATTATTGTCAAAATTCTTGGTGAAGAAGTAATGCCGATGCTTCCATTACACGTACACATGCATTTACTTGACCCTCAAATTTGAAAACAACCTCCCCCAAGACAACAAAGAACATAAAATAGACAACAATAAAGGGATAAAAGTTTGAAACATTTTTCATCTCATTTTTTCAATCTTTAAGCAAAAGATGCATCGCACATATTTAGCGTTATGCAGTCATGTAACATTATGTCTACACAATAGAGATGTTTCTTTCTAAATCAAATTGGCAAAACACACGCACACATATACACATACACATTATTCATACTACTAAGTCATTTCACTACAACAAAAATGGCCTATCGATACAAAATTGAGGACACAATTATTTATTGTGTGGGTATAGAACAAATTTTACACACAAAAAATTGTATTTGTTTCCTTTTCTATAAGGGCACCAACTAATGTGCCCATTCTCTACAAAGTTGGCACAAATAATTTTCTCTCTCAACTTTTTCAAAACAATGGATTCAAATATAGTATTTGTGTCTATATATTACTTCAAAAGACACAATTATTTTTTTATATTATTATTTTCTAAGACTTATTACTCACACCTTTCTCTCCTTCTCTTTTTAACCCACCAACACCCTTAACAAATCCACACCCCATTCTCTCTCTCTCCCCCCTTAACCCACCCACACCACACCCACACCCACACCCACACCCACACCCACTTCTCTCTTCCACCTTTTTATCTCTTTACCAAATGGATTACTTTGGTCTCACACATCACATATATTATATGTATTTAATTTTAAAATTATGTGGATTGTCGGATTGGTTGAGATTTAAATCTCAAATTGTTGTTTTGTAATTAACCCTAGTAACCTCACTCTCACCTCACCTCACTCTCACTGTCTCTCTCACCCGATTCGCCTCCTCCGCCCAAATCCAAATCGAGCTCTCCGTCTTCCTCTGTCCTCCCACATCAATGGGATCACCCAAATTCGTCGCCTGAATCGTGACTCCACCCACACCGGTCCTCAATCCTCAGCATTGTTGCTATTGGTTTATAAGCACAATTGTTGGTGCTTTTTGGCCTCAAAGGGCACAAATAATTTATTGTGTGTAGTGGCCATTTTTGTTGTAGTGTTCAAACATACCCTTAGATAATATAAACATAATGAATTGTACCTAATAATAATTCCTCAACAACTATACTTAAAAAAATAGCAATATATATATATATATATATATATATATATATATATAATTTCACAAAAAAAATGAAAAAATTACGCGGACCTTTTAGGTTGATCACCAACTATTTGAAAAAGAAAAAAAAAACATTTGGAAAAAAAGATATAATATTAAATGTTTGCATAACAAAAAAATAAAAAAATTGTGATCGAAAAATCATATTTGGAAGAAGAGAAAATATAATTTAATTACTAATATCTTCACTAAATAAGAAAAATTGCATCATGCAGATAAAAGGATACATTCAAAAATTATTTTAATTTTAAAAAATAGAGATGACTATTGGTCAAAGCACTTTAATCAAATTTTGAAAAGGCACAGATGTTTAATCTAAATGATATTGAAAAACGGTAGGGGATTCTAATTTTCCCTATAAATTAAGAGTCAAATCTCTACACTTATATATGCACTAATCGAACTAATATCAGTTCTTGCATTCTTTCGTTTCAAAAGCAAAAAAATTTCTCAAGTAATGCTAGGCATTTTATATCAAATAAGATTAATATAATAACGTTTAGTTGATATGACTAGCTAACCACACAAATTTTTTCCTCTACAAACCAGTGTAGGGAACTCATTTCTTTTCAGATCCCATAAAAATCACTAGATCATAAGGAAATGATTATGTTGGTCGCACTATGTCAATAAAAGAGAACGACTTACATATTCTTCATAAATATGTCTTTGAAATGTCAAATTCTTCAATGAATGAAATGAAATGAAACCACAGGCACAAAAGTATTACAGGAATGAAAACAAAAACCTGAATAAACTCAGGACTTTTATTATTACAATTGAGCCACTTTTAAACGTTACTGTATAAAGTTGTATAGCAGGCCTTAGGTTTTGTGAACTCCATAAACCTTACAAATAGAGTGGACTGGATTTATTTTGAGGATCAGACTGAGGCTTGCTACAACCAACTCCAGTAAGCTGGAAAATAAAGCTTCCCCAGGCCCAACTAAAATAAAATATTCATTAATTTTAGACTGGAACAAAGGACTCCAACTTAGTAGTCCTTGAAAGATCCCCGAACACAGTGATCTCATAGTTGAAGGGGCCTTTATTGACCCAAGAAGAATCCACAACCTCAATGAAAAGCTTGTAGTAGATTCCCGCTATTACTTGAGACTATCCCTGAACCAACTTTTGGAACACCAGTTTTTTGTCATGAATCTTGTTGTACTCGGAGACGGCGAAATCCACAATTTCCCTCAAATGTGGGTCGTTCAAGTTTTCAATGGGGTAATATCCACCCCTCGGAGGCTGGTACTCGGGAGGGTAATGGTGCTCTTCTCTTCCTCCTCCTACTTCATACGTAGTGGTAGCAACCGAAAGATAAAATAAGGCGGTCAGGATTAGGAGGAGGAGGCAATGAGGGCAATGCATGCTCAACGTTAGTTTCATGTTTGTCTCAAGAAGAAAGAAAAAAGTGAGAGAAAGAGATGCTACATTAACTTGGAATGCAAACTACTTTTATATGAATAACAATTAAATTGCAGGCAATAAAAAGGAGTCCGTTTTTTGTTATTAAAAAAAATAAATTAAAGAATAGAAATGCTACTCCAGAGTAAAGAGGGTGAGCAAAAACTGATTAAAAAACGAAAATCAATTTCAAATAATAATGATATAGTACCTGCTTGCGTAAAGTTCTCTAATTAATTTCCTTGTTTGTGTATAGGATACATATATCATAATTGTGCAATGTATCTACTGACTTTTATTTCTTTTGAAGATTTCGAAACGATATAGTTTCTTTGTTTGGAGATTTTTAATGACTAAAAAGGAAATATAGGTATGGTCTACCAAAAATACTCTCTCATAGTTGGGCAACGTATCTAGTGAATTTTGTTTTCTTTTGAAAATTTTGAAATGATATTGTTTCTTTTGTTTTGATATTTTTAATTTTGAAAAAGAAAAGACGTGGATGATTTAACAATTATACTCTTCTTTATTTAAGTCTATTAGATACGATTGTATTTTTGCTCACCATCTTAAAATGGCAGTGATGCTTATCATCACCATCCTAAAGGCTGATTTGGTATTGCTGTGCTTTGAAAAAAAATTGATTCTGCTATATTGTGAGAATAAGTAGATGTGAAATAAAATAGCAGAGTGTTTGGTAAACTTTTTTTTATAAAATGTTTTTGAAAAAAAAAGCAGTATGATAGTGTTTAGTAATAACTTTGCCTCCCCCACACTCTTTCACACACATACCCAACGTTTCTCTTTGGACACCCAACAAGAATCTCACCCAGCAAACCCTCCTCCAAAATCTTCAGCACCTCCTCAGAGCCACCTATATATCTCCCCTTCACAAACACCCGCGGCGGCACCGCCGCCTCCTTCCCTTTCCCTTTCCCTTTCATCAAGTCGCTCAACTCTTCTCTGAACCAGCGATCCATTGACACGTCACGCTCGACAATCATCACCCTGAGGCCTTCTATCTTTGCCCGGACGGTGTTGCACTCCTCAAAAGTCCGTCGCACTCCTCGCAGCGGTCTCGGGTCGGACAATAGCGACTTGGGTTCGAACTCGAGAGACTTGGGCTGGGACAAGGGACTTGGGAAAATGGACCTGAAAGTGAATCGAGAAGGGGGTGTCGACGGAGTGGTGGGCGCAGGCGGTAGTGGGTCGAGAGTGAGGAGGCTGTGGGTGGATGAAGTCAGCAAAACGATGTGGTGGCTTAGCGCGGAGCTGCTGAGTTAGGAGAAATGAGAAAGGAGAAAGGAGGGCAATATTGGCAGCTCATTTTTTGAAGCTACTTTTGCAGCATCCACTTTTTAGCTTTTTTTTATCTGAAACCTTGAAAAAAAACTGATTTAGGGTGTTTGCCAAACACCAAAAACTCTCCCAGTTTTTTTTCATACTAGCTTTTTTTAAAATCACATCAACCCCAAACCAATTGAAATACATTTTTGGATTTTGATTTGGTGGCGTTACATATACAGTTTGAGTTCGATCTCGAGAACAAGGTGATTAATAAAAATATGCTTGATCGAACATTTCTTTTAGTGCAATGATTGGTCAATGGCAGTGGCATCTAATAAATCCATTATCATCAAAATCACGACATGTTCAGTGAAGCAGGATCCAAAGAACAATAGAGATTTCCGTTGGTAACCACCGGAAATAACAGATATATTTAGACGATAACTAGCGAACATAAACAGAAGCACTCGGGAAGCAACCACCAAATGCGTAGGGAAGAATGAACCAAAAAGATCTGGGTAGGTGAAAAGCCATGGTTTTCTCTCCACAGTGAGAGCTTTTCTCTCAAGACTGAGAGCCCTTCTCACCATTTGTGTGAGCCTTTCCCTTCTCCGTTCCTCTGGTGGCACCGGCCCTAGCTTCGGCTAGGGTCAGTCCGATCTTCAGCCATATTTCCTATTGAGTTCCTGTGTGAGGTGAGATGTTTTTCTTGGCTCGGGTGTTTCCCACACCACCACGTTCTCCTTAATGTCTGTTGTTTTCGGCAGTGTTGCTCGTGGGTTTCCTCGAGCTTCTTACTGGTTGTTGGCTAATCCCTCTTTGGTGCCAACTATTTCTTGTTAATGGTTGTGATCTGGTCTGGATTGGCGGTGGTGTCTGAGGCGGCGATACTCGGTGGTGGTTGACGTTTTCAGTTGGCTGACTTGGATCTCTATCGATGGAGGGATTTCAGTAGAAGCTTCTCGGCTGTTGTGTGTTTTTTGGGCTTCAGTATTGTTGGGCCCTTTTTCTATTTTGCTGTTGGTTTTATCCACTTTCTAATTGTGTATAGTTTTAAATTGGGCATTTAGTTTGCTGTTTTCATAAAAGTTGAGGGAGTTTTGACTATAGCTTGCTACAATCAGACTTTTAACAAAAAAATAAAAAAAAGATCTGGGTAGGTAACCCCTGAAAACTAAAAAAATTACATTCGCTTACCATAACCACCGAAAACAAGCAAAATCTTTCGGGTGGAAACAAAAGAATGCGAAAGGAAAGGCACGAGCAACCAAGAATGAACCCAGTTTGACGATATTGGACATCCTTTTCCGAAAAAAGAAAGAAAGAAGAATTTCGGTCAATTACAAGTACAAATTAAATGGATTGGCTGACATATGAAATATCACAAGCTATATGGTATTTTGGAAATTTTGGTTGGGCACACGTATTGGGTTTAAAATTTTCACACACGACATTGCTTTATAAGTCTTGTGGGGTCATCACCTCATGCAATCTGTACTGGAAAATTGTGCTCCTGAACTTTTGGTGATGACTTACAAATGCTTAGGTCGGTGTGTTGGAGTTTGGTTGTGTGGCCGAAACTTTCAATTTCTTAGGTCATATTTGGAATGTTGTGGGTGCACTTATAGGTTTATATTATAAGTTTTTACCTAAAAATGTAAATTACATAAAACTACTTCAATTATGAGTCGAACTACAATCTCATACCTCATGTTTTAAAAATTACAATGTCATACCTCATCTTACGAATTTATTGCAATGTCAAACCTCTGTCATTTTGTCTGTTAATTTTTCTGTTAAATGTTGACGTGGCTTGGAATGTGACCCATTCCCTTGTCCAATTGGATAAAAATATTAATTAAATATTAATAAATCAAAGATAAAATTATTTAAATATTTTTGTAAAAACATGTGGATCGCACCCTGTCGAAGTAGAGGTAGAAGATGCCGCCGGCAAGGGCGAAGTAGAGGGAATGTTCAGAGGGTAAAGTCAAGATCTTGGTGCTAGTGGGGAGGGATTTGAGGTTTTGGATTGGGGAAGATGGATGAGAGTGATGGGTTTATAGGGGGTGGGTTTAGCAGCAGGGATTTGGTGGAAGAGGAGGAGGGGGAGGAGATCCATGAGGGGGACATTGGAACGGATCAGAAAAAAGAGGGAGAAAGAGGAGAAATTTTTAATTGTGACGGGAACACAAGTGGTACACCATGTGTTTTAATAGGAATAGCGAATTTTATTTTTTACGCTATTAAATTTTTAGCACACATATCCTACCATTTGTATAGTGACACGTGATGTACCATCCCGTGTACCCGTCACATTGAAAAATCCCTCGAGAAAGAGAGAATTATAGTGTGGGTCCCACATTTTTTATAATAATATTTAAATATTTTATCTTTAATTTGTTACTATTTAATTAATATTTTTATCCAATTGGGCAAGAGAGTGGGTTCCACTCCAAGCTAAGTTAGCATTTAACAGAAAAATTAATAGACAAACTGACGGAGGTCTGACATTGCAACAAATTCGTAAGATGAGATATGACATTGTAATTTTTAAAACATAAGGTATGAGATTGTGGTTCAACCTATAATTAAGGTAGTTTTGTGTAATTTACCATTTTTAAAAATAAGTTGGGTGAAGATATTTAAGTAGATAAATTTTTTGGGTGGCAATAAACCGGCAACTTATGCATAATAGTCTTCTATGCATGTTAGTTGTAATGGCTTTGCATATTACAAAATAACCATGTAATTAATAAACTAACAGATCTTTAACAAAAGTCATCCAAAAATCCAAACTAACAGATATTTAACCACATATATATGCTTGAACATAGTCTCCTAATGTGTATATATATACTCATATAATGATTAATATTCTATAATTTTTCAATCAATCACTGGATAGGTGGCATCCATGGTAATGCCACAGTGTCCATTCGGGCTACCATCTTTAAGAAGTTTCATGTAGTCTCCCTCTCCCCATTCCTTGCCCCAGGAATTCTTGATTTTCCAGTATTCGGTGCCAGACTCGTCCCTCCCGATACCAACTATGGTGACACTGTGTGTCAAATTAGTACCACATTCATCTCTAAAAATCCCGCCTTTGTAATATGCAAAAGCTGCGCTTCCGGCATCAATTCCGACAGTCACTGGCTGTTGACACACAGCCCTTGTCAGGGCCTGCTCGTCCTTCGGGTACACACTGTGACTGCGATTAATCCAGGTGACAATGGGTAGACTTTCAAATATCTCTGGGTTGCATTTGCCGGTCTTTGCCTTGTAGGGATAACTGGCCTCACTTACGATCCCTCTCTTGGAGACATAGTCATATGCGTGAACCTCGAGGCCATCCTTGCAGCCATAACTAACCTCGTCACAGTCCACAAGCTGCTGAGGAGACAGCGGCACCACCTTGTCCTTCCCCCTTTTTATTCCGAAAATTCCTTCTATTCCGGTTACTGCGGCAAACGCCCAACAACTTCCTGCAATCAACAAACGAAATTTAATTTCAGCATTTAAATAAGGAAACTTTAATGAAAAACTCTTGGTACTGTTTACTTTTACGAAAAATCATATTTTTACACTAAAAAGTCAATTTTGGTACTATTCACTTTATCCTTTATTTTGTCTTTATCGTTAAAATTCAAAATTTTAAAGTCATTTTCATTAGTTTTCCTTTTAAATAATGATCACAAAATTATTGAAATTTTTTAGATCGTCAGGCCGGAAGGTCTCATTCCAACGACACTGATACTGTCCCTAACTTTTCCCCCACCGATGTGGGACTGCCAACAAAAATTGACTTCAAATCTTCGGTATATCTATTTAACACACACTTAACCCCAACTTTAACACTGTTATTCTGCTGCTAAATCACAGAAATATATGCCGAAAGATGAGAATTTCTTCAGTGATCGATAACATGATAGTTTAATTTGGTTTCTTCAGTTTCTTAATTTCTTTTGTTCCATTCCAAATTCGGTCAAGCATAAATTCAAAACTGAAGTAAATACGTTGAAAAAAAAAATCGGCACAATATCATGCTAAATATGGTTATGTATACGTACCACATTTTTTCTGATTCCTTACTGGAGTTACTACTCCGTACTCGACCCAATCCACGCTGCTGCATGTACTGTTGTTGATTTTTTCGACAGCAACAGCATTGTCTGAGATTGTCATGCTAGTGGCCGAATCAGACTGCAATAGTCTACAGCAGTACCCGTTGATGATCTCTTCAGTAGTCAAGTCGGCAAAATGATTGAGGCCGACGGTAAAACCTTTCCCATTCTTGTTAAATTTCTCCACAAATTCAAAGTTGGCTTTGAATATTGTGAGTCGCAGCTCTCGTTCTTGAGTGCTGGAGTAGATGCGGCCGTGCACCGCAGTCCACTCTTCAAATGCTTGAAAAGCACTTGAATCAGACATCAGTATTGCTACAAACAGTAGTGTAGCAAAAAAGGTTTCTCTCCAATTATTAAAACTCATTCTCAGGAGATAGACAGAGGAGAGAATATTTGCCGCTTAACAGCAAGGCCCTATCAAGCGCACGCCAAGAAAAATGGAAAGATTCACGGGGCGTTTGACGGATTAACCACCGCAAAGAAGTGGTGGGTGTGGGAGAGGTGGGGGAAGACACCGAGAATATCAAGAAAAAAAAAGTCGGGAGGGAGATAGACCTGATAATACAGGGAGGAGCCGCTGAAGGAGAGAGAGTTCTTGTTTTTCCAGTTTTTAATATGTTTATGTTTTATGAGGGTAAACTAGAGAGTTTATATAGGTAACAAAATACTAAAGTTGTGTTTAGAAATAGAAGAGCTGGGTCCGAATAAATTTTCTCAAAAGGTTTCTCTGATATTTTAAACTTCTGTCCAAACCCGACCCGTGTAGAATATATACAGACTCCAATTTTTATATAAATAACTTATACTCTATATGTTATTCAAGAAGATGAAAGTGTGGCTCACTTTTTTTTTTAATTAAAAAAAATTGTTATTAGCAATCTAAGAATCTAATTGTCCACTTTAAATTTTCTATATTTAGAAAGAAAAAAAAATCTTTTAAGAAATGCACAACTAAAATTTTGAAGTATCAATAATAGTTCCCTAAATAAAATGTTTTGTAAACTTGATATATTAGAAAACAATTTTTGATAACTGAATTTGCTAGCATTGTTCTATATCTCAATTTGTGGACTTGAAGTAAATATCTCAATTTTAATTTTGTAATGGGGTGGGGTAGGGAATTAGATCTGTTAAGTGCATAATTCCACTTGTTTTGTCCGAAAAAATTGCATTTTTCTTGTGACATGTTGGATTTAAATGAAAGCATTTACACGATTTTTGTTTCTTTATGGTTAGGCAAAGGAGATGACTAATTTGCATTATATTTATATGATTTTGTTGAGTCAAATGGAACTATTGTCATAATTCGTATTTTGAATGCAAGGATGTCTTTATCTTTTGTTTAAGAGAATGGCATTGTATAATTGACTTGCACAAAGAGAGGACTATTTAACATTTTGTGAGGCTCCATTATTATAAAGGAAAACTAATGAAAATGGCTTGAAAACTTTGAGTTTTAATGATAAAGACAAAATAAAGGGTAAAATGAATAGTACCAGGATTGACTTTTTAGTCTAAAAATATGGTTTTTCGTTAAAGTGAACAGTACCGGGTGCTTTTCGTTAAAGTTCCCTTATTATAAAGCTAAACTCACTCTCACTTAAATCATATCAGGTTTTCTATTTTGACAAGGAACAGTTTTCCTGTTACTTTGCAAGATTGAAACGAGGTTTGACAAGTCAACTAAATGTGGAACACATGCCTTGCTAATGATTTATTCAATGGCACAAATTTGGTGGATGTCCATTTTGGAGATGTGATTTTCATTCAAATGTGTTTTACTTGATTGAATTACAACTTGTTTTCTTGGTTGCCACTTTTTGCATTGTGATCACACGTTCTTGTTTTCTTTTATTTTTTTACCTTTATCAACCCTCAAAACCTTCATTATTTATCAATCTTTGTTAAATTTCACTACGTTGCAATTGGATTTAAGTTAGTTGATTAGAATTAGATTAATTTTGTGGGACGATTAAGTGCTTTCTATACTATCAAACGATTCGTACGCTTGCGAGCTTTGGGGCCACATCGTCTTGCATTGTGCACCTAGAAATAACGGCTAATCCATTTGAGTTGAAGCTGTCTTTCATCCAAATGTTGCCATCATTTTATGGTCTTACTACTGAAGATCCAAATTTACATATTAGCGACTTTGTCAAGATATGTGAAACTTTGAAGATCCATGGGGCAACTAATGATGCTATCAGATTGCGGTTGTTTCCGTTTTCACTCAAGAACAAGGGATAGTATTGGTTTAACACTTTACCTGCTAATTCTATAACAACTTGGGATGAGTTGGCAAATCAATTCCTTCAAAGACTTCTAAGTTGCGGAATGAAATCATGACTTTTGCCCAATTTGATTATGAAGCTTTTTACGACAGTTGGGAAAGGTTCAGAGATTTATGGATGAAGTGTCCTCATCATGGCTTACTGGAATGGTTGCAGCTACAATCATTTTATCAAGGATTTACTCCCAAGAACAAGAGAATGATTCATGCCGCTAGTGGAGAAGCTCTAATGACAAAGACAGTTGTCGAGGCATCCGCACTTTTCAAGACATTAATTACTCATTCTCAACAGTGGGGAGTGGAAATAAGACCATCCAAACGTGCTGGAGTGCACGAGATCGACGCCATGTCTACTATGGCTGCACAAATTTCTAACTTCAATAAAAAGTTTGAAAATTTGATGACCGTTAAATCTGTGAAGTCTTTTGATGTGGTTTGTGAAATATGTGCAGGTATACATGCAAGTACTGAGTGCCCGAACAATGGTTCCTTTCCGAAGTATATGCAAGAGCAAGCAAATCAAGTGAACGATTTTTCTTGTTAGCAAAATAACCCATATTCGAACACTTACAATCCAGGTTAGCGTTTTCATCCAAATCTTCAATGGAATAACAATCCAAATGTTATGAATCCTCCAACTAGGCCACCTCCTATGAATTTCCATCCATAAGAAAAGAAGAGACTAGTGGAAGACTTGATAGCTCAACTTGCTACAAACACAAATAATTTCATTCAAGCAACTCAGACGACGCTCCAAAATCAACAAGCTTCCATTGGCAAGCTGGAAGTTCAAGTTGGTCAGATTGCTAGTGCTTTGAATGAAAGAGAAATCCAGAAATTTCCAAGTTAGCCGGAAGTGAATCCAAATAACTAAGAGCACATTAAGGCTATCACATTAAGGAGTGGCAAGATCATAGAAACCGAGGGTGGAAAGGAAGAAAAGAAGCCCGAAGAACCTAAGAATGATTCACTCACATTGCCAGATGAGAAGCTAGCACAAGAAAAGAATTATTCGTCACCTATTCTATATCCTCAGCGTTTGCAAAGGGCTAAGAAAGACAAGAACTTTTCTTAAATTTTAGATTTATTTAAAAAGGTACATATTATCATTCATTTGCTTGATGCAATGAAACAAATTCCGAGTTATGCAAAATTCTTGAATGACATATGCACCAATAAGAAAAGGTTTGTGGAACACGAAAAAGTGATGTTGTCAGAAGAGTGTAGTGCTGTTTTGCAGAAAAAGTTGCCCCCGAAGTTAAAAGATCCAGGGAGTTTTACTATTCCTTGTACAATTGGTAAATTTTCCTTTGAAAAAGCTTTGTTTGATTTAGGAGCTAATGTTAATTTAATGCCATTTACTAACTTTAAACAGCTTGGTCTCGGAGAGATGAAGTCAACTTCGGTATCTTTACAACTCGTTGATCGTTCGGTTACATATCCAAGAGGAATCATGGAAAATGTTCTAGTTCGAGCCGATCAATTCATTCTACCGGCTGATTTCTTGGTACTTGACATGGTGGAGGATCGAGAAATTCCTATCATATTGGGCCATCCATATATGGCTACCGCTGGAACTCTTATCAACGTAATAGTCTAGATGTCATAGATATTACATGAGTTAGGGAAATTTGACTATCAATGAGATTGAGTACTTGTTAATAATTTGTTGCAGGAAATAAGTAGGTTTGGTTATGGTGAGTCAGATGCTCTAGTGTTTTATTCGATTGAATTACAACTTGTTTTCTTGGCTGCCACTTTTTGCATTGTGATCACACGTTCTTGTTTTCTTTTGTTTTTTTACTTTTAGTAACAACTCTCAAAACCTTCATTATTTATCATCTTTGTTAAATTTGACTACGTTGCAATTGGATTTAAGTTAGTTGTTTAGAATTAGATTAATTTCTGTGGGACGATATTAAGTGCTTGCTTTCTATACTATCGAACGATTCGTATGCTTGCAAGTATAAAATTTAGAACTAAGTTGGACTAATTTCGGTTAGTTTAATTTTCCCAACAAGATCCGCCTTGGGAACGGGAGATGGGGAATCCCTGATTTGAAACAATGAGTATGAAGACAACGATGGGGATAAAATGCATAACGGAGATGGGATGAGAATTGTATATCCATCACGACTTTGACCCATTGTCATCCCTACTTTGATGTGCCCATATTTAATTGAAGAGATATGTAGGGTGCATAATTTCTTTTTACCATTAGTATCTTCATGGTCTAGGTTTCATGTAATGCCAGAATTTTGTAATTTCTTTGTAGGAGTGATTTCAATACTTTTTGTGTGACACAAAAGGTCGAAGTGAGTCCGGATATCTACTATCCATTCATAATATCTTGCATCAAATTCAACACGACTTCGGATGCAAAAGAAAAATTATAATCACTTAAATTACAAAATTATTACCTCTAAAGTGTTGTTTAGATGCTCTTTTGAAGACCTACCACTAGAATATGGTTGCTTTAATTGAGAGTCAAAAGTCTACCTTATCCTAGAATTAATGTAGAATAAAAGTGTGTCTAATTGTGGAACAACTGAGCTCTTGCTTCACTCAGTTTCTTTTGTGTTCACATGCAAACAAAGGAGGGGTTGTTGCAATTGCCTAAAGCCAAAACAGCACCAAGAAATGTTCTAGCTGTTCACACTCGTTTGCTTTTTTTTTCCCCTATGTTTTCATTTAGTCACAACAGTCAACGTACACTAAACTTTGGGTTAGGTAGCTATGTCAAATAAACGTTTCTATACATATTGTCACGAAGCTGCACTCATACAAACTATTTCTAAATTTCGAATCACCGCTTTATAGTGGGTAGTTTTATGAAATGAACTATTTTCAGATTAAGTGAGAGAAACCGCATAGAGAGAAAAAGAGGTGATAATAAGATTCTTTGTTTTATCTATACTGTTAGTAAGAAAACCCTCATTGTCAACTTTTTTTTTTCTCTTTTTTTCCTATTTTTCCATCACTTTTGATGCACATTATTGACAAAAAGAGGGCAAAATAGTAATTTGTACCTTTTGACAAAATGACAATTATATCCCTATTTTTCCCTTTTTTATACTTATTTTTCCAATTTTACCTTTACTTTTGATATACAATATTTATATAAGGAGGACAAAACAATAATTATGTAATATTAATATGCACTTATTAAGAGAAATTGTTCACACAAACAAAGTGTGTGCTCTCTGCTAGTACTAATCAAAGGTAAGGTTTGCTTGCCCGTAACGTTATATAGCTGTACAAAAATAAGATATTCTAGATATTTTATGATTTCTGCTTTCAGTCTACATAATCACACTATTAGAAATTACTATTTGTCTGACAAAATTTTGCTCGACGCATATTCGTCAGGCAAACATAATTTGCCCGACAAAAATTATAAATTCATTGGGCAAAAGTTCGCACGATGAGCTTTACGCAACGATTTTTGCATGATGAAATTCCATCGGGTAAAATTTTAAGCGACAAAATGATTTCGCCTGAAAATGATGTTTTTCTTGTAGTGACATGCCTAGACTGACACGTTCTGACCCCGATATTCTCTGAATACCCGGATAGGCACGTGCTGGTCGACACCCAAGGGTGACGAAAGCCATTTATTGAATACAAGAGTAATGATTAGGAGAAAATAAACATAAATAATCATTAGAATCTAAAGGTAATAAACAAAGTTTAAGGAAATGTCTAGAGTGCACAGAATACGTTCTAATTCAAGATCACATAAGGAAAGATCATTACAAGACATCACACAAGTGAATGATAGACTACTACTGGTAGGGGAATGCCTCGTACGTTGTGTCGTAATCCTCATTTCTAAGACCTGAATGGAGGCGCAAAACAAAGGTGAGTGGACCAAGTTCATATATACAATAATAATAAAACAGTTATCAAGATACTAACCCCCACAATTTATATAAAGAAAACTACTAGCATAATAAGTGATAAGTTTATTGAAAACCTTAGCATGCCAAAAATAACTCTAAAGACATATCGCGGAAATCAAAACATCAAATGTCTCACAGATCGTCTCGTAAGCACGGTGTGCTGCCAGTAAGATAACTGAATAAATATAACTCTCGGCCCTATGCCAGCACCGTGGTCTCTGCGCCCGTAGCCAGAGATTACCAACTCCCGGCCCAATGCCTGCTCCGTGTCCCTCAACCCATAGCTAGGAATTATTTCTCCCGGCCTATCTGCCAACACCAGATTCTCGCCCCAGGCAGCATAATGTCCACTAGGTACACACAAATAGTTACGCCTCTCATAAATAACCACTTCATAGTATAAAGTCATTCATCGTCTATACTATAAAGAGGGGTTTCTAAAACATATTCTAGCATCCTATCATCATCCATCAGATAGTCTACCAGTTCATGATTTTTATAGAAAATATGATATATCAAACTATAGCTCAATATAAGCTAATAATTAATTCCTCACAAAAAACGAGACGATAAACAATATATTCCATAAACATGCTTAACATAAAATCAGTTCATAAACTCATAAGGCATGCTATTCATTTATGCAATTAAACTATGTAATTTTAGAAGGAGTCCACTCACCGTACACCGATGATGCAAAGCTGTACCAAAAAAGAATAATGGAATCACCGTTAATAATTGCACCTATTCACATAAAGTAACGGAATCACCGTTAATAATTGCACCTATTCACATAAAGGGGTACCTTTAGTCAAACTCTATTCAAACGATTGAATTTGGGAAAACGGACTTCAAAAACGGGTCCAGGACGTCGAAATTAGCCTAGGAAAGGTCCCGGACGAAACCCCTAAAAGTTAACTCTAAAAATCAACGTTGACCAGTCAAAGTCAAAATCAAAGTCAACTCTAACCGTTGACCGAGTCAACAGTCAGAGTCAACGGGTCAAAGGGTCAGACTGGGCTTGGATTGGGTTGGGCCCTAATGGTTTTGGGTTTAGATTAAAGGTTAATGGGTTTGGGAAAGGGGTTGAAAGCCCAAGCTCTAATTGGCCCTAAGGCCTTATATGAATGGGTTCTAAACACACGGGCCTAAGGCCCTAATAAAAATGGCCCAAGGGCCTTAAATTCTAAAACTAACAAATAAATAAACCTAAAAAGGTTTTGGGTTGGATCAACGGGCCACAAGCCCTAAACAAAATGGCCCGAAGGCCTTTTGGGTCTTAAAACAATTAATAACAAAATAAAATAAATAAAAGAAAAAAATAATAAGCGAGAGGGACTTAACAGGCTTGAAGCCCGAGTTCTAGAACGGCCCAAAAGGGCCTAGGTTCACCACGGGCCTATGGCCCGAGAGCTTTGGAAACGGCCTAAAAAGCCTGGGTGCACCAGAGAAGAACGCCGGAGCTTCTACAGCTCCGGCCGACCGTAAACATAGCCTTTAAGGTCCGATCTAGGTATCAAAATGAAGCACAAGACGAGAGGAGTGTGTTTATACCTTCCTTTTGCTGTATAACAGCCGGAGACGACCGAAAAATCCCTCAACTCACACGGGTTCGCCGGAGATGGGTGAGCTCTCCTCCGAGTCGATTTTGTTCTAAAACCTCGACAACAGCGCAATAAAATCCATTAAAACACCATCATGCATGAATCTAGGACGAAATAAAGGGAAATTCAAGGCTCACCTAACCGGAAATTTAAGAAAAACTGGCTGGAGGTTTCTGGGTTTCGTCCTCGCAGCCACGGGAAAGAAAGAGAAAGAAGGACGAGGTTGACGATGATGGTTGTGTCTTCCTCGAGCAGGAAATGCAGATGGGTGCGTGTGGGTGTGTGTGTGTCTTGGTGAAAGAAGGAAAGAAGAGAGAAGGGAGAGAAAACAGGGACAGAAAGAAGAAGAAGAAGATGAAGTCACAGGGGTAGGGGACATAGAGAGAAAGGTGAGGTTTGTTAGGGTGCTGCCACGTGGCAGTTTGAGGGAGTTTAGGAATCTAGATAAAGGGTCCAAATTTAGTCAAGCTAGAGAACCAAAATGAAATTTTCATTAAAATTTTAGGGACTTACGAAATTATACAAATATTTGGGGGTTGGGTGTAATAGACTAATTCTATTCGTACGTAACAAGTAGAATATTAAAGTTCATCACGTTTAAATGGTTGAGAGGAGAGATTAAAATACGTGACTGGTAACCACTTCGAACTACGAAATCATGAATCATGCCTCTTAATGCTTATGTAAATGGTTTGATAAAGAGTCAAAGCTCTACACCTATGCACTAATCGAACTTTTTTTTTTTGTAATATTTTGGCATCCTTGAATCGAATTCCCAGTTTTTTTTTTTTATTTTTATTTATTTTTATTTTTTTATCAAGTGATGCTAGGCATTTTATATCATATAAGATTGGGAAGTCTTTCCTTTTCAGATCCCATAAAATTCGCTACATCATAAGAAAATGTTTATGTTAGTCGCACTATGTCAAACAAAAGAGAACGACTTACATATTCTTCATGATTATGTTTTTGAAATGTGAATTTTTTAATGAATGAAATTTCCTTTTTTTTAAGTAGCATTGTAAAGAAATGAAACGACAAGCACAAAAATATTGCAAGAATGAAAACAAAAATCCAAATAAACTCAAGACTTTATTATTACAATTGAGTTACCTTTTTTTTTTTTTTTTTTTAACAAACGATATTATCCTCACATTGGGCTAGCAATAATGTGATTAAAATTCGTTTGGCGAGAATCAAACCTAAAACCTCTCACTTACAAGTGAAGATGAATAGCACTAGACTGTAGTATTCAGTGGCTACAATTGAACCATATTTGAACATTACTGTATAAAGTTGTATAGCAGGCCTAGGTTTTGTGAACTCCATATTACAGATAGAGTGGCCTGGATTTATTTTGAGGTTCTAATTGAGGTTTGCTACAACCACCTCTAGTAAGGTGGAAAAACAAAGTTTCCCCAGGCCCAACTTAAATAAAACATTCATTAATTTTGGATTCGAACTAAGAACTCCAATTTAGTAATCCTCGAAATATCCTCTAACACATTGATCTTGTTGAGCAAAATTGGTACTCATGATCTAAATGATTCAGCTCACATAATTTCACTCGTTCATATTTCAAGAAGGATTTTATTATTTTGGATTCGACCCATTCTAGACTATGCACCTATTAGTTACAATACTTCATTAAAAGGAAAAATCTTTTGATTTCTATATGAATAAAATGTGCTTGGGGGTTTGGGTGTATTTTGATTTTGTAGCTGCATTTGGGTAGAAACCTAAATTGCCTACATACCCTCTTTTTGAGAGATCAATCCACTCATAGTTCTAAGATGATTTAGTTTGGAATTTTTAGTGAGTGAACCACACCCAGAAAAAGAAATTTTCTGTGTTTTTGGTTTATTTGAATACTTTGGATTTATTTGAGTGAATTTTGCTAAATGAACCAAGGATACGATTTGGATGTGCTTTTGGTTTGGGTTTTGTGCAGTTGCATCTAGATTGAGTCTCTAGATAGCCCAGATACCATTGGTGGGATCAAACCAGTGTAGTTCAAAAATGAATTTGATTTGTGTGGTTTTGGACCATTCGATTGAGTGTTTGGAGTGATTTTGGTTTATATAAACCAAGAATTCGATCTCGTATTTTGGTTTGAAATGTAACGTACTTGTACCATGTTGGACTACAATTGCATCTACAATGTAGTACTAGACTGCCTACGTATCTTTGGAGTGAATTTGGTTTATTTAAATACATTATTTTTTATATAGTAAAGGAAAGTTAAAAAAAGGGAACTTTAACGAAAAGCTTCTGGTACTGTTCACTTTAACGAAAAACCACATTTTTATACTAAAAAGTCAATCCTGGTACTATTCACTTTACCCTTTATTTTATCCTTATCGTTAAAACTCAAAGTTTTCAAGTCATTTTCATTAGTTTTCCTTAAAAAAAAAAATTTAAATTGTGAAGGTTCTTTTGGGATTAATAGTGGGTGCGATAATGGTGTTTTCATTTGTTAAGTTTTAATAATAAGTGGGAAAATAAGGTGGGTGTAGAAATAGGAAATGTGGGTGGGTTTAGTAGCTCTCATATGTGGTAAGAGTAACATTTTATTTGGGGTATTTGAATTTTAATCCTCGAAGAAGATTAAAATTTAATAAAAATTTGGTGTTAGATTGGATATTGATTTTGGTCCTTTAATGCGTACTTAATTCAAATTCATATTATTTTTTTGTTTTAATATTTAATAGATATCTTATTAATGTCATTAATTAAAATAAAAATTTATTATTATACACATTTTTATTTGTTAATTTTATTTAACTTCCTCTAATTAGTGTACTTAAATGTCCGTATCATAATATATTTTACTAAATTAGTGTAATGAAATATCCCTACCTAAATATATTATAGTACCTAAATATATTGTAGTGAATTAGTGATACATAAGCAAATATGCAAAAACATAAGTGTACCGAATATATGATACTAAACTAGTGTACTGAATTGTCGATACCTAAATATATCATACTAAACTAATGTGCCAAAATGTATGTACCTAAACATATTATACTATCTTAGTGTACCGAAATGTTCGTACCTAAATATGTTGTAATCAATTAGTGGCACATAACAAAATATGCCAAAACATAGGTGCATGTATCAAAAAATCTCTACAAAAATATTTTCTTATATAAGATACTTACCATAATGAGAATTAAAATTTATAATGTTTTCATAAAATTCAATATATGAACACCATAAAATTATAAATAAAAAAACGGGGCATTAAATACATATGCTGGCATTAAATAGAGTGTAGGAACTAAAATTATTTTTTTATTTTGTTATAAGACATTTTCTAAAATTTATTAAGAATTAAAATCTAATTTTCTATTTTTATTTCTTAAGTTTGCATTGCTTTTCCTCCACTTAGAACTTTCCAACGGCTATTTTGGAGGATTTGACTTTCATAGTTAGAGAAACTTGAACATGGAACATAGTATTTGAACGATTAGAGTTTCTCTAATTATTATCTGTATCAGCAATTTTTATTTCTGGCAGCCACAACATTTGAGAATCGAGAAAATTTTCCACAATTCGGGCTCATTAGTTGACATGGAGTTCTACCAACCATTACTTGACACTTGTACACACTTTTTTACACAAATACACTATTTAAGAATTAAAAAATAAAACTTATTGGGGTTTGGGCCCCACTAATCTCTTCTTTCTCTCTCCCTTCTTCGGAAAAGGCCTTTTCACCAAGAATAATATTTGATAGTTGAAAATTTAGCAATCACTCATACTTTTATCTAATTAGATTTGAATACGTGTCCAAATAATTAAAATTGTAAATACAAACTAGACATGTGTTCAAATCTGATTAGATGAAATCAAGAGTGACTGCTGAAAATTCAACAACCAAGTTTTGTTCTTTCATCAATACAACATTGACCTTCTTTATTCCCTCTCCTTCGCCGTCTCTATGCACACTAGCAACCAGCAATCTCCGACAAAAGTGTCACCACCACCTGCATCCGAACTTCTGGTACTGCCACCGCCAAGATCACCCATTTGATGTTGATGCCCCCCACCCAACAACCATATCATGCCCACCATTATGAACACTCATTCGAAACTCCAGTCTTTATCGTCCAACTGTAAATATGAATTTGATACCATCTTTATCTTTTATAGTCTTTCCTAGGGGTGGTTCGGTATGGGATCCCATACCGAAACTCTTGTCCCGATTCCCAAACCGAAATTTTCGAGAATCCCAATTTCAATACCGATCCCAAACCAAATTTTCGGGAATCCCAATTTTCGGGAATCCCGAAATGGTTTTGGGCTTTTGGACTAAAATTTGACATATTATGCCTTCGGGCTAAAATTCAACCTTCTATATTGAAAATTTGACATATTATACTTTTGGGCTGCTAACCTGTTGAACATATAAGTATAAAGTATATAACCAATCTGTCAATCTGTGCACAATAGCATCTGCCTATTCAATTTCTACTACAAATGCATACAATAAAAATAAATTAAGTAACAAATCCAAAAGCAAAAAAATTAGTTACAAGCCGGGAATATATAACAGAAATCAAATATATGGTTGTAAGAAAAAGAATTCAAAATATATAACATAAATCAAAATTGGGAATACTATTTCCAACTGCTGTCTAGTCCCAGTTTATAGCATGATCTCTCTCCCTGACCTTGAGTACAGCATAAAATGTGATACTTTAATAATCTGATCTATGATTCTACTCATGGTGTCTATAAAAAATCCTACAGAATGACAGTTCATCATAGTCTAGCACTTCCTTGCTTACTTTCTTTTGTGTTTACTGTTGTGAAAGTATACATTTCACATGTACACATATGTAGCCATCCAGTAGTTTACAATTAAAGAGTCATATGGTATGAGAAACAAAAACAGAATTACAAAATTTGATTTGCTATCAAACATTAAAGCAAGACCATGCATCTAAGATTCTATAGCCAAAACAAAAATATGGAAATCCGATTCTCATAAAATTTCATAGTAGTCAAGGACTCAAGTAACAAAAAGAATTGGTAGCTTTACTTGTAGCTGCACTATTCTTATGCTTCCTTGATATCAAGTTTGGCACAATCCTACCAAGTCCAGTGGAATAATTCTCTTATAATTAAAAAATAATATATATAATATTTATTTTCAGTTCGGTATGGGAATACCGAAAATATAGAGATGCAAAACCAAATCTCATACCGAAAATTTCGGGAATTTTGGTTTGGGATCGGCATTTTTTCGGTTTGGTTTGGAATTTTTGGGATTTTTTTCCAGCCCTAGTCTTTCCCAACTAAAATATGATTTTAAAAGAGATGGCATAATTTTGAATAATGTAAATGCAAAAATCCTGGATGTTTTGGTTGGAGATTGCTTGGTTGCCGGTGTGCATGGAGACGGCAAAGGGAGAGGAAGAGAGAAGGCTAGCCGGTGTTGTGCCTTTCAGCTTTACGAAGAAGGGAGATAGGAAAGAGAGACTAGGGGGGTCCAAACCCTAATATGTTTTTATTTTTATTTTTTTTATTTATATTTTTTATTTAATTTAATTTTAACAGTGGGTTGTGTTGAAATGTGTATAGGTGTCAAGTCAGAGTTGGTGGAACTCAAAGTCAGCTAATAAGCCCGGAACGTGGAAAAATTTATCCCGAGAATCTTGATACAACAACATCTTGGTTTTATTTAGATGCCAGAAATAGAGAGAAATAGATTTTCACATTATTGCTAAAAATAATTACACTTTGGGTATTAATAGTTCTATACAATTCTCTCTCTCTCTCTCTAAAAAATATACAGCTAACCAAAACTGTTTTACAACAAATATCCAAACTAACAATCTTGATTAGGATGATGACTAGACTGATGACTTGGACAATGCTAACTTGGATTCTTGATTGATTTATCTTGCTTTTAACACCTCTTCAAGTTGAGTGAAGGAGCACATAGAGAAAGCTTGGATTGAAGATAAAGAAACCGGGTTTTAGAGAGAGACTTGGTGTGAATGTTGGCAAGTTGATCTTCATTGCAAACATACTGGACATGAACTGCCTTCCTAAGAACAAGTTCTCGAATATAATGATAATCAATCTCTACGTGCTTTGTACGAGCATGAAATACAGGATTAGAGGCTAAGGAAATTGCAGAAATATTGTCACACCAGATGGTTGGCATGGTTGGAAGTCGAAAGCCAATATCTTTGAAGATTTTACAAATCCAAGTGAGTTCCATAGCTGCAAGCACCAATGATCTATACTCCGCTTCAGTAGAGGAACGAGCTAAAGTACACTGCTTTTTTGCACTCCAACTGATAAGAATAGGACCAAAGAAAACATTGTATCCACTAGTTGAACGTCTATCAAATGGACATCATGTCCAATGAACATCAAAGTATGCATGTAAGTGGAGAGGACCTTTAGCAATCAATAAACCATGAGATACAGTGACACACCCCGACCTGGAAATATCGAAGCATGCTGACCATCACCGTGAGGTGATGTAACCATAAGGGTAAGTGATGTAGAAAGTGAATAAAATTAAAACTGATTAGAACTAGATATACTAATTAGTGAAAGAGTGCGCAATCGTGGGAAGAACCCACTACAATTATTCAGAGCGATATAGACAGTGAGACTATAGAAGAGTAGTCAAATTAAGTAAGTACACTTATTACACAACAGTGATAAGTTCGTACGTCTAAACAAAAGAAAATGTCAGAACTGCCGAGATTCCTCGAATGCCACAAAGAGTACAACTATCTAGGTCTTGGAGGGCGAAAAACAAAGTTGAGTGAGTCAGTAAAACAATGCTTATACGAAATCCATTATTTTCGAATATACTAACCCATCGCCGTAAAATAAGTATAGTTTCTTTAAAATACTAAGTACATATGTAAACAATATATCAACAACAATAATATTATAACCAGAAATATGCCAAGTCATGATGTATCAAATGCCACAATAATATAATCATGTGATAATCAAGTATAGCTAAGTGCTCATCCATCTAGGCTGACACACGAGTTCGAACAAATAATTTCTGACACAAACAGAACTGGGTGTAATCAATATGCTCTAGTACTACAATCACATGAAGGATGGTGCTGAAGCACAGTCACATACAAGTTGGATTACCTAATGCAATCTACCCGACAAGACTGGTCCTGGCCCTGGGGCGAGTACTAGCACCGGGGTGCAGCAAGATGAGCATGTACAAATATGTATGAATGTCATGACAGTAATATCTCAACCATATAGCAACATTTATCACAATTATTATCACAAGAACGATACTTGGCAAAATAAGCGTAAAAGTGAAGTACATACGCATTTATGGAAACTATAAATATATATAGGTATAAAAAAAAACTGCCCACTCACAAGTACGTCGCTGGGTCGTAGCCCCTGAGCCTAGCTTGGCCTTGAACGTCCTCGGGATACGTTTCCCCTATATGTGAAATAACTAAAATAAAATTAATTGAAGCACATATACGGAAACCTAAATAAAACCCTCATAGTTTGCTCAAACTTAGGGTTTAAATATACCATCGTGACCTACTCGACGTCACGAACATCCCTAAATTTTTAGAATAATTTTTGGATGGCTCACGTGCCTGCAATGGCATGGCCAGACGCGCCCCCACGCGCAGGCTAGTGCCTGACGTCCGTCAGGAATATTTTGTTAAATGTTAACAGAAGTTAACGGCATTACCTGATGCAGTCAGAATATTCCGTCACTTTGACGGAATATTTCGTCTCCTTCTCTAGCAAGCCTAGCCATCGCCGCCGTCTGCAATTCAACTTCGCCGGATGTCTGGAAAATTTTCAAACTCACTATTCTCATTCATTTCTCAACCATTTTCGACTTACTTTATATGGATTTGAAGCTAGTGAAGTGAAGAATCGCGTTATACCTGTTTGGAGTCCAAAAAGTGGATGGAGGTTGCCGGAAAAAGCCTCGAAAGTTCCGGCCAAAAGTGAACTCTTCAAAACTTGGTCGTTTCACGTCAACCTTCTTCCAAAACAAGCCTAGGACCCTTAAAAAGTCGTGTAGAAGCCTTCCCAAGCTTCAAATCATGCTAACTCATTTGAAAACACGTCGAACTCAGTGTGCCTGAGTTCAGACCTTCCGAGTTAATGAGTCAAAACTCGTCTAAACCAGGTTTCAAGAACATGGTTGTGATCGTGAAGATGAGAGGAGTACAATTGTGTGGTTTTTGGGTTCGATTTGTGAGCTTTGCAGCTCGTTTGAGGGTTTTGCAGAGAAAGAGAGTATACGAGAGATAAAGAGAGAGAAGGAAGAGAGAGAGAATTATTTTCTTTTGTTTTTTTTTGATTGGTTGCTTCAAAAATGGAGTGGATGAGATTGGTGAGAGTGTGAAATAATGGAGGAGGGTGCACGGGATGGGACAAGAAAAAGCTAGGGATAAGGTTTTGGATTTTGAACAGAAAAGAGTATCGAAAATTTACCCGGAATAGTGTTTTCACACTGATAAAATTTACGTACACTCGTAACAACGTGTACAATTTAAATGCGATAGCAAGAAATAAAATGAAAGTGATTTGAATATGTCCACGTCACTTGCCAATAAGGGCATAATCGTCAATACACATACTTAGGGAGAAATTACATAAGAAAATTAGGGACAGGTCGTCACATATAGTACCTTTTAGAGATCTGAGGACTTTTTTAGCAGCCTGCATATGACTTTCCCTTAGACAATGCATGAATTTGCAAATCTAGTTTACTACAAAAGAAATATGCAGTCGTGTCCAAGTAAGATACTGAAGTTATCCAACAATTGATCTGTATTCTGCAGGATTTTCCAATTAAGGACCAACATGATCAAGCTTGTTTGTACCTAGAGGTGTAGCACAAGGTTTGGCACCCTCCATCTTGATTTTGGAAAGTACATCCAAAGCATATTTGCCTTGGGATAAAAAGATACAATCTAGAGTTCTTTTCACCTTTAGACCCAAAAAATAATGAAGATGGCCTAAATCCTTCACGGGAAACAAAGAATTAAGCTGTTGAATTATATTGGAACAAACTAATGGATTTGGACCAGTGATTAGAATATCATCAACATAGACAAGAACCAAAACCAAAGATGGTGCAGAAACAAACAGGGATGTACTAGATTGAGAATTCTTGAAACCAAGAGAATTGAGATCCTAAAATAATTGATCATACCATGCACGCGGGGCCTGTTTTAATCCATATAAGGATTTATGTAATATGCAAACATATGAGGATTTATCTTGATCAACAAACCCATGTGGTTGATCCATGAATACTTCCTTTTGAAGATGGACATGGAGAAAGGCATTACTGATGTCTAGTTGGTTGAGAAACCAATTGTAGTTGACAACAAGAGTAAGTAACACTCTAATGGTGCTTTTGTTGTCAGACTGGACTAACTTCAATGACTAATCTGAACTGGCTTAGACTAGACTAAGTTAGACTGACTTAGTGAAGTGTTTGGTGCCATATCGGACTAAGAAGCGGGATAATGAAAAGAAGAAAAAAAAACAAAATAGAACCCATGATATATAACAAAATATTCATATTATTTGCTTTAACAAAAATCAACCAACAAAATTTTCATCATCCAATTTTCAAATCCAACACCAAAATAGCATAAACCAATCAAATTTTCAACCAAAATTAAAAGTAGCAGAAACCAATCAAATTATTGAAACTTTGCAATAAATTTCCCAGAAATGAATAGATCACGTCTCCATATTGAGAAATATGAAAGAACCATAGGCTGTAATTGAAATCTTCAAATACAATGAAAGAACCATAGCATTGTTGCATTCATAATTTTTGAATCATAAAAAATATGTACAAAAATTTTGCATATTGCCCTTAAATCCGATAGCCTGCAACAAATACAACAATCTGATATACATGTTTTTTGCACGCAAAAAAAGAATCCATAAAACAAGCATCATTGAATAAAACCCATAAAACAAAATCAACAATAAACAACACAAACACAAGATACTGATAAATACCCAGATGATCATATATTGGAGCAAATTGCTATTAAAAAATGGGGATAAAATTTAAAAGTGACAAACTTACAGAAATGGTTGACGACAATTAAAGATCCATGTTTGCCCAAACTGAACGGAAATCTTGTACTCGATTTCTAACGCTCCTCTCATCAACAAAGCCATGGCGACTCCATTGCACTATCTTTTTTTCTCTCTGATCGAAGTTTCTAACTTTTCTGGGAGAGGAAATACGACGAAGCCCAATTGGATTTTTGGGAGGGGAAATACGGCGAAGTAGGGAGCGGCAAAGCGAGGAAGAAGAGTACATGGGAAGGGAGAAGAGGAGAGGGGTGAAGCGAAGCCGATATGGGGCAAAGCAGGGACTAGTAGTCTGCTCCCTATCGGTGGGTCTCGCTAACCTCTAGCGAGCGTTTTAGTCAGAGCGAATCCTATCGAGTCTCATTAAAGCTTGTCCCTCCTGCTAACAAACATTGGACTACACTAGCTTTTAGTCTAGTCCAGTTCAATGCCATTTAGTGAAGGCAAACAAACACACCCTAATGGTGATTGGTTTTTCCACAGGACTAAATGTTTCTGTATAGTCAAGACCAGCTTGTTGATGATATCTTTTCGCTACAAGATGAGCTTTATATCTGTCAATTGAGCCATCAGGTTTTCTCTTGATGTGAAACACCCACTTACAACCCAGAAGGTTTTGAGAAGGAAATGAAGGAACTAAACTCCATGTACCAGTATTTTGCAATGCATTAAATTCCTCTTGTATGGCTTTTCTCCAATGAGCATGCTTAGATGCTTGAAGATATGTGTTGGGAACAAAATTGGCACACTTAAGAACTGAGGAAAAGATAAGATGCTTTGTTGCTGTAGAAGCTTTGGGTTTATAGATCCCAAGCTTGTTCCTTGTTTGCATGGGATGAGTGTTTATGGAAGGGGGATGAGAGGAAGATATAGAGACTAAAGAAGAGATATGAGAGGGAAGAGTTGGACTTGATACTATAGGAGAAGGAAAAAGAGGTGTTGACCTATCAAAGGGCTGAACAAATGACTTTGTTAAGGGAAATATAAGATCAAAAGAAGAGGAAGAAGGAAAACTTGGAATAGAGCTATGGGGTGCAGTTGGTAAGGAAGTATGGAAAGGTAAGGTATGTTCGTCAAAAATAACATGGCGAGAAATATATACTCTATCAGAAATGTAATCGAGACATCGATAGCCTTTGTGTTGAAGGTTGTACCCTAGGAAGACACAAGACTTACTTTTAGCATCTAATTTGGATGTTGAATATGGTTGAAGCCAAGGAAAGCAACTGCAACCAAACACTTTCAACCTGGAGTAGTCAAGAGCTATTTTAAACAGAATTTCCCAAAGAGACACTAATTTCTGGAAATGGGAAGTCTATTGATAAGATAGACAATAGTAGAGAAGGCTTCAAACCAATAAGGATGAGGAACTTTAGAGGCAGCAAGCATAACTCGAGCAGTCTCAATAATGTGCCTATGCTTATGCTTAGCACAACCATTCTGCTTCGGTATATGTAGGCAACTAAATTGATGAGAAATACCATGTTCAAGAAGAAATGAGTTAAGCAAATTACTTGTAAATTCACCCCCTGAATCAGAACGTAAAATCTTTATTTTGTTTCTAATGAGATTTTCTACATGACACTTAAAGTTTACAAACGTAGAGTACACATCTAATTTCTTCTTCAACGGATATATCCAACTATATTTACTAAACTCATCAACAAACAGAACATACAATCTGTATCCACTGACTGTAGAAACTGAAGTAGGACCCTACACATCACAGTGTATTAATTCCAAACTATTAGAAGTATGATATGACAGTGGCTGAAAAAGGTAGTCTAGTGCATTTGCCTAAAGCACAAGCATTACAGAAATCAAGATTGCTAGTACCCTCCACTGCAATTTTATTACTAGCTATGACTCTATGTAGAATGGTTGTGGAATGATGGCCCAAGCACCTGTGCCACAAAGAGATACGAGCTTTGACACTAAGAAGTGCGGAATGAGAGAAACCAGTAGATGGAGAGCCTTGAAAGGGGTAAAAGCCATTCTTAGTAGGGCCTCGAAAAAACGTCTTTACAACGGATCCATCAGGGTCAAGAGTTAAGAGCAAGTCCACCCTAAAGTACTTTGTGCCAGCACCCAGCCCATTTATCTACTCCAGTGAACAGTAATAGACTTCAATGAACAGTAATAAGCTAATGCATCTCCACCCCTAAAAAAATGCGTTGGCACAAATGATCTCCACCCTTACAAAATGTGCTGGCACACAGCCCATTTAAAATATTTTAAATTTTTTTCTAAAAGAATAAAAAAATAAACTAGTTTTATTTTCGGATAGGATTTTTAACCAATCTCGTCACGCCACGTGTCATTATCCGAATGTATTATTTTGTGAATAGATTTCCGCTAAGATTTTCAACCAATCCCGACGCGCCATTTGTCACTTCCGTTTTACAATAATTTTGCCAAGATTTCGATAAGATTTTCAACCAATCACGTCATGCCACGTGTCATTATCCGAATGTACTATTTTGTGGATAGATTTCCGATAAGATTTTCGATCAATCCTAACGCGCCACGTGTCACTTCCGGTTTACAATAATTTAGCCAAGATTTCGATAAGATTTTCAACCAATCACGTAGTGCCACATGGCATTGTCCATAACCTCATCCTTTTTTTTTTGTCCATATAAACCCTACATCCCTACATCCATCATCACACCAAGCTCAATCCTTCTTTTTAGCTCAGAATCCTTGTTCATCGTTTTCAAATCTTGAGTTCTTATTACAATGTCTTCTTCAAGGAGAGTGTATAAACAGTTACAGGAGCAACAGAAAAGGTTGTTGGCACAATATGCAGAATTGGCCAATCTCGAGGAAGGTGAAGGTGGAGATGAGGCTTTCTTCATGGAAGAGGATGAGGATGATCACCATATAAGGCATAGGGCCTTACATTCCCGCCATGTCATGGAAGCCGTGGGTCAGATAGACAAACCCAGACGTGCTGCAAACCTCGATAGAAAAAGGGAAAGACGAGGTAAAGATCTCTTGGAAGATTATTTTATTCCCAACAGCATATTCCCTGATCATGTTTTTAAACGTTGTTTTAGAATGCAACGAAGTTTGTTCGACAAAATCATGAGTGTTATTTGCAACCATGATCCATACTTTGTGCAAAAAGAAGATGTTTTTCATGTTCTAGGTCTTCATCCCGAGCAAAAAATTACGGCTGCCTTGCAAATGCTTGCATATGGAGCATTTGCAGATTAAGTGGATGAGATCGTGAGGATGGGAAGAATAACTGTTCTTGAGTCCCTGATGCGGTTTTACTCTGCAATTAAAGCCCTCTACACCAATGAGTACCTCCGGACACCCACGCCAAGGGACATGCGAAGGCTTCTGAGGAAGGGTGAGATGTGAGGCTTCCCTAGCATGATTGTAAGCATCGACTGCATGCATTGGACTTGGAAAAACTGTCCAAGTGCGTGGCAAGGAGCTTGTGGCGACAGAAAATGAGCCAAAAACATCATTTTGGAAGCCGTGGCTTCATTTGATACATGAATTTGACATGCTTTTTTTGGTGTTCCAGGAGCTCAGAAATGTCCTTACCCAATCCCTAGTGTTCGACGAACTGTTGTAAGGAAAATCGCCGAGATGCACATATTGGGTTAATGGTACCCAATATGAGGGATCATTCTATCTTGCAGATGGCATTTACCTAAGGTGGTCAACGTTTGTCAAAACAATGCCACATCCACAGACTGAAAAGGAAAAACACTTCGCAAAATGTCAAGAAGGGTGTAGGAAGGATGTCGAGCTTTGTTTTGGTATCCTGCAAGCTCGTTGGGCAATTGTCAGAAGTGCAACTAGAATGTTTGATGTTGAGGCTTGTCGATCCATCATGATGACGTGTATTATTCTCCACAACATGATTGTTGAAGATGAGTATGATTATGATGCCGTCGATGAATATGAGCCGGATCCGATGAACAACTCAAGAACACGTATCTACTGTGCTCATGACCAGACCGAAGATCCTGTGCAACATGAGTCGTTGGAACGTGATGGACGTTACAATGAATTGATCGTTTAGTGGTACACTGATGTGCAAGAGCCATACTGGCACGTAACCTGCCAGAATGACTTGATTGAGCACCAGTGGGGATTGCATGAAGGCGAAGATAATTAAAATGAGGCTTGTGGTTAAAGAATAAAGTGTATTTTTTTTTAAGTTTATGTAATTCTATGTAGTGTGTTTTTTTTTTAAGTTTATTTGGTGAGTTTATGTAATCTTATTTCATGTGTTTAAATAAAGTACAAAAATAAATAAATAATTACATTAAAATGGCATAATAAATTAAATAAAAGTAAATAAAGTTTTAAAAATTAATAAGAAATAACATAAAAATTACATAAGAAATTAAATAAAGTTCAAAATAAAAAAAGAAAAAACATAAAAATTACATAAGAAATTAAATACAGTTCAAAAGAAAAAAAAAGAAAAAACATAAAAATTACATAAGAAATTAAATAAAATTCGAAAAAAATAAGAAATTACATAAAAATTTACAAGGTCTCTGGAGCTAGGATATGTGGTGTTAGGATCTTGGTTGCTATGATTTGTGTAGCTAGAACCCCCTTGACTTGTTTCCGCATTTCTTGCACGCCTCCTTCGCACGACATCTCTTTTTTCCGATGTCCAAAAATATTTTGAATTCAGAGACAGTCCTACTAGAGACTTGCTCATAGTGTCATGATCTGCTTGAGCCATCATTTCTTCTCTAAGCATTTCATTTTCTCGATGAAATGCTTGTCTAACCAGCTTGTTCTCTCGATTAACTATTTCTCTGTCTCTCAGCCGCCGCATCACGGACCTCAGTAGCTGCTATTATTGTTGCCATAGCAGCAACTTTTTCCTCATCTCTAGCCTTTTCCCGTGCCATGTTCAGTTCACCTTGGCGAGCAAGTTCCTGCATATATTTAATGTAGTCATTTTTGGAAGAACTACCTTTTTTCTTTGATGCCTTTTTACCTTGAGGCCAGAGGGACTAACGAGTCGGTTGGGTCTCGGGCACTTGTTCAGGCGTCCCTTTCGTGTCTTGAAATGTGTCGGCTTCTTGTTTGGCCGTGTCTGGTTCTGACGAACTATGTAGACCCATGCCGTGCATGACAACTTCTGTACCGGTTGCCACAATTTTGTATTTAGGGCAATCTTTGACAATTTCCCAACATTCCCATTTGTTGAATGATTTGTTCTGGTTCTTTGAATTGTAGAATGCTTGAGCTTGTAGTGTCTATAAAAATGTGGAATAAGATAGTGTTAAAAAATGCGGGTGTAACACAAATAAATAAATTAAAATATTGATACGGGTGGAATGCATTTAAATTACATAAAAATGACATAAGAAATTAAATAAAAATTACATAAGAAATTAAATAAATTAAAATTTTGATGCGAGTGGAATGCATATAAAAATTACATAAGAAATAACATAAAAATTACATACGAAATTAAATAAATTAAAATATTGATGCGGGTGGAATGCATATAAATAAATAAAAATATTGTCACCTGATCCGCTAAACTTGTCCCGCTACCCAGGTTACCGGAAGCATGAGAGAAGGCGTTTTTCCAACAAGAAAAGGATGCGTTGAGTTTTTTCCAACAACCTTGAAGACCTTGACTAGTTCTGGCGTCTTTTCCATGTACATCGCAAAACGCCTTCGTAATTTTACTCCACATTTCTCGCTTATCCATCTCATTACCCGTAATCAGGTCATGAGTACTGTGAACCCAACATTCACACAACGTAACATCTTCAATGAGCTTCCATGAAGACATTTTTTTCTCTTACAGTGTAGAAAATATTGAAATGTAGATAGTATAGAAAGTGTAGAAAATATTGAAATGTGGTGTAAGGTGGAAGATGAGGGTTAGGTATTTATAGAAAAAAAAATAACTTTTTAAAATTTTACTGTATTTAAAAAATATATATGTATTTTTTTATAATTTTTAATTAATTTTAATGTAGTTAATTAATCTAGACCGTTGGATTTGAAAATATTCAAATCCAAGAGCCAAGGATCTGCCACGTGGCCAACGGTACCGTTGGGCCCTTTTTTTTGGGGGGGGGGAACGTGGACCGTTGATTTGTGATCGGACGGTCTAGTTTAAAAGTAAAATTTAAATTTTTGTTACCATTGGAAATCCAACGGCTCTGAGCAAGCCACGTCGCTGCAACACAAGTGGGTTGACAACAGGCTGATAGCGCCTGCCCCTTGTCCCCTACTCGTTGCCAAGCGCGAGTCCAGTCCACACGCCAGCCAAATAGGGCCGCTCTTGGGTCTGTCAAAAATGGGCTGGTCTGTTGCTTGGCTTGGGCTGGGTGCCAGGCAGCCCGATGGGTTGGAGTGAATTCCCTGACCCTCAGCTTGATATTTGGACTGGGTGTTGGGCAAAGTTCACTCCGGTGGACTTGCTCTAATGCACAATGATTGTCAGTAGTAAACTTGTATATGGACAAGAGACCATGATTCATATCATGCACGTGTAGGACATTAGACAATTAAAAAGATGCAGATGGAGTATGTAAAACAGCGTTTCCAGTACGATGAATAGACAAACCTTGACTGTCTCCTACATACACCTTTTCGTCCCCATTGTATGCAGTTGGTATAGGAATATTGGTCAGATCATTAGTAATATGCGAAGTGGTTCAGGAATCAGCAAGCCAGAGTGAAGGAGATGGCTTGTTGATTTTGTGAGCACACCTAGCTGCAAGCTTATCCATAGGAACTCTACCCTGAACAGTAGGATTCAAACGATCGTAACAATCAATAGCCTGATGGGAAGTGGAGCCACATAGTTGACACGGATGATAACCACCAGAAGAACTTCCACGATCAAAGGTACCAAAATTCCGATTGAAGTTATTTCGATTACCACCAGAGCCAGACTTGTTTTGATTGCGATTGTTGCCTGAATTACCTCGATTCCCACCATTGTTAAGGGATCTATTGAAATTTCCATTATTCCGACCAAAACTTCCAAAATTGCGATTGAAATTCCCAAAATTGCCTTTAAAATTATGAGAACCCTGAAATTCCCAAGGTTCAGCAGCAGGAGAACCAATGACTTTCTTCTTCCGAGCAATTGATATTTCTTTGCTGAGAAGAAGTCCGTGTAACTCATCAACACTTGTTTGGTCGATACAAAGATTGACAGCATCAACAAAAGCTTCGAAATCATCAGGCAGTCCATTGAGAATAATAGTGATGAGATCACGATCACTGACTGGAGCACCGGCTTTAGCAAGAGCAGTTGAAAGCTCCTTGAGTTTCTGAAAATATGCTGAAATTGACATGTTACCTTTCTGACAAGATTGAAGCTGTGAGCGAAGCTGATGAATATGCGTATCCGAACCTGCAGCAAAACGTTGTTCAAGAATGCGCCATAACTCTCGAGATGTAGAAACTCCAACTGTAAATGGCAAAATATCTTCGGATAGCGTAGAATTCAGCCATATCAAAATGTTCTGGTCCTTCTCATACCAAGATTCGTAGGCTGGATTAGGAGTTGAAGTACGATTTCCATTCGAATCACAGAGAAACGGAGCTGGACAAGGTTCGCTACAATCGATAATACCGATGAGCTTATATCGCCTAAAAATTGGACCAAAGAGAGCGCTCCATGAGAGATAGTTCTCAGCCCCACGAAGCTTGATCGATACCATGCAGCCGATGTTCTGAATGGTGATGGAATTGACTGAAGTCGATGAAATGTGGAAATTAGGGTTTGTCACAGCCGGATTTGAGGTAACAATCTCAGGATTGATGGGTGACGAAGATGGAGAATTGGAGATAGACACGATCGCAACAAGTAAAATCAAAGAATTAAGATGATCGCAACAAGTATAATGCTAACTTGGACAATGCTAACTCGTATGAGAAGGGTCCTGTTGACGTCTCTTTTGTGCGGACTTCGTATTCTTCGGTAATATGGACAACAACTGCACCAATTCTGACGCATTTTATGTGTAACCGCTGTTTTCTTTTCTGCTAGCGACCCGGACAACAAACTTCACCATTTTTTGGTGCACTTTGCGCGCTAGCTCAGTCTTCTTTTTCGCTACCAGCAACATCTTCTTATCGTCAACAATTTCTCTTCTTCTTGACTACAAGACATGGGCTGCGACGGGGTTTTTTTTTATTTTTTATTTTTTATTTTAAATTTGGCTGCGACGGGGTTGCTTTTGTCTTTCTTTGCTGGAAGTATCCTCCTTTTTGTTGTAACATTGATGCGACTTCCTTCTCTAACTCTGTTCATCCAAATTGACTGCTTGCTGTGACTTTCTTGTCCAACGGCTTTGATCACGAGATGCATGGCTTCTGGAGTGGAGAGGGGCTGCTTGCATCTTCAAGGGCTTTGTCTGACCAAACGGTGGATCGTCGACAGGGATGCTTCTTGTCGCTCTTCGCTGCTACTTTGCATCTTAGGAAAAATGCTAGGTCGGTTTGCTCCTTTCTTTTCCTTTGTTTTCTTTTAAGCGTTGTAGTCTTCAAAATTTTCGCGGTCTTCATAGTTTCTTTATAGCGCTAGCGCAAAAATGCCACTGTGTGGAGATGTCAATTTCCTAGCACCTTCATATATGCGTACAGACATGCCATATGATGGAACCTCACACGCCTCTTTTCCTCTACAAATTAACTAGTGTAGGGAAGTCATTTCTTTCATATCCATAAAATTTACCAGATCATAAGGAAATGTTCATGTTAGTCATGCTATGTCAAACAAAAGAGAACGACTTACACATTCTTCAGGAATATGTCCTCGGAATGTCAATTTTTGTCAATGAAAGAAGTATTGTTTTTCCTTTGTAAAAAAATAAGGGTCATTTGGTCCCTAATCAATTTAATTGTTAGAATGAAACTTTGTTTGTTTGAATAGTTTGCAAGATCCCTACCATCATTTAATAGATTTAACTCCTGCATCTGTGCATTCATATCCCACAAATTAATAACGAAATAAAACTACAAGAACAAAAATATTACAGAACGAAAACAAAAATGGTAGTAAACTCAAGACTTTTATTATTGCAATTGAGCTACTTTCAAATGTTGTAGACCAGGCCTTAGGTTTTAGGAACTCCAGAAACCTTACAAATAGGGTGGATTGGATTTATTTTGAGGATCAGATTGAGGTTTGCTACAACCAACTCTGCTCCAGTAAGGTAGAAAATAAAGTTTCCCCATGCCCAACTTAAAACATTCATTAGTTTTGGACTCGAACAAAGGACTCCAATTTAGTAGTCCTCGAAAGATCCTCGAACACAATAATCTCATAGTTGATGGGGCCGCTATTGACCGAAGAAGAATCCGTAACCTCAATGACAAGCTTGTAATTGATTCCTGCTATTGTTTGAGACTCTCCTCGAACCAACTTTTGGAACACCAATTTTTGGTCATGAATCTTGTTGTACTCGGAGACGGCGAACTCCGCGATCTCCCTCAAATGTGGGTCGTTCAAGTTTTCAATGGGGTAATACCCACCCCTCAGAGGCTGGTACTTGGATGGGTAATGGTGCTCTTCTCCTCCTTCTCCTACTCCATACGCAGTGGCAGCAACCAAAAGATACAACAAGGCGGTTAAGATTAGGAGGAGGCAATGAGGATGATACATTCTCATCATTAGTTTTGTGTTTGTCTCAACAAAAAAGAGAAGAGTGAGAATGAAATAGATGCAACATTAACTTGGAATGCAAATTACTTTTATAGTGAATAAAAATTAAGTTGGAGTAAAAAAAGGAGTTTATTTTTATTTTAAGAAAAACATAAAGAAAAGAAATGCTAAGCCATAGTAAAGAGGGTGAGTAAAAACTGATTAAAAAACGATAATCAATTTCAAATAATAATGATATGGTAATTACTTGCGTAAAATCAAGTTCTCTAATTAATTTCCTTGTTAGTGTATACGATACGTATCTCATAATTGTGTAATGTATCTAGTGACTTTTATTTCTTTCAAAGATTTCGAAATGATATTGTTTCTTTTGTTTGGAGATTTTCAATGACTAAAAAGAAAATACGTGGATGGTCTACCAAAAATACTCTCTCATAATTGGGCAACTTATCTAGTGAATTTTATTTCTTTCGAATATTTCAAAACGATATTGTTTCTTTTGTTTTGATACTTCTAATGATTAAAAAGGAAAGACATGGATGATTTAACAATAATACTCTTCTTTATTTAAGTTTATTAAACATGAGTGCATTTTTGTTTACCGCCCCAAAAATGGCGGTGATGTTTACCATCACCATCGTAAATAACAGTTAATTGATTTAACCTATTTTATTGAAGGGAGAGAGAGGTGTGGTAGTGAGAGAAGAGAGGGATGAGAAATTTCTATGATGCATGTTTCCCATCACCTGTGCTTGTATCTATAGTAAATAAGATAGGATTTCTTGCCTTGCAAATAATAATGATATAGTAATTACTGGCTTAAAATAAGGTTCTCTAATTAATTGCCTTGTTGAGTGTATTCGATACAAATCTCATAATTAGGCAATGTATCTAGTTACTTTTATTTGTTCGAAGATTTTGAAATTATATTGTTTCTTTTGTTTGGAGATTTTAAATGACTAAGATGGAAATACGTGGATGTGGTTTAGCAAATATACACTCCCATAATTGGGCAACATATCGAGTGAATTTTATTTCTTTCGAAGATCTCGAAATGATATTGTTTCTTTTGTTTTGATACATCTCATGATTAAAAAGGAAAGATGTGGATGGTTTAACAATAATAATCTTCTTTATTTAAGTCTATTCAATACGAGTGCAATTTTGTTTACCACCCCAAAAATGGCAGTGATGCTTAGCATCACCATCATAAATAACAATTAATTGATTTGTGTTGTAACCTATTTTATTGAAAGGAGAAAAAGGGTGCAGCAGAAAGAGACAAGAAGGATGAGAAATTTCAATGATGCATGCTTCCCATCATCTGTGCTTCTATCTGTAGTAAATGCGATAGGATTTCTTGCAATGCAAATAATGATGATATAGTAATTACTTACTTAAAATCAGGTTCACTAATTAATTGCCCTGTTGAGTGTCTTGGATATGGATTTCATAATTAGGCAACGTATCTAGTGACTTTTATTTGTTTCGAAGATTTTGAAATGATATTGTTTCTTTGTTGGAGATTTTTAATGACTAAGAAGGAAATATGTGGATGGTTTAGCAAAAATACTCTCTCATAATTGGACAAGGTATCAAGTGAATTTTATTTCTTTCGAAGATTTTGAAATGATATTGTTTCTTTTGTTTTGATGCTTATCGTGATTAAAAAGGAAAGAAGTAGATGGTTTAACAATAAGACTCTTCTTTATTTAAGTCTATTCGATATGAGTGCATTTTTTTTTCACAATCCTAGTGGCAGTGATGCTTACCATCACCATCCTAAATAACAATAAATTGTTTTGTGTTGTAACCTATTTATTGAATGGGGAGAGAGGGCGTGGCAGAGAGATAATAGAGGATTGAGGAATTTCTATGATCCATGCTTCCCAATTTCCATCACCTGTGCCTTTATCTGTAGAAAATTTGATACGATTTATTGCCTTGCAAATAATAATGATATAGTAATTTACTTACTTAAAATCATGTCCTCTAATTAATTGCTTTGTGAGTGTATTCGATACAAATCTCATAATAGGCAAAGTATCTAATGACTTTTATTTCTTTCGAAGATTCCAAAATGATATTGTTTCTTTTGTATGGAAATTTTCAATGACTAAAATGGAAAGATGTGGATGGTTTAACAAAAAAAAAAAAAAACACTCTTATTTATTTAAGTCTATTCAATACGAGTGTATCTGACACACCCCGACCTGGAATGTTCACTAGGACTCCGAATCGAGCTGTGCTAGCCGACACTTGGAATGTGACAAAGCTATAAAATGTGATAATGCGTAAACTATGAATAAATTTAAACCGAAAATTGCCTATATACACAAGTGTGTGGTGAGCGGGTATGGACTCATTTCACACGTGATACAGAGTATAAGTAAAGTACAGTAAAGTAAGACAATAATTATACCATCATAAGGAGCCACCTGAACTGGGAGTGCCACAAGTCCTCGTTGATACAGAACTTTGCTACTAGGACTTGGAGGGGTGCAAAATGGAAAGTGTGAGTGGGCAAAACAAAGATTTTCAAATCATTTCAATTATCAAAGGTAGTAACCCCTCGCCGTAAAACCTGTATAGTTTCTAGAAAATCATACTATGTAGAAGTATGAAATCAAATGTATACTAACAGTAAATCCAAAAGTATACCACTACCCATCATCTCATTAGCAATATAAATAATCATGTGCTTAATAATTCATACTAGCACGCAAGTCAGAGTCACCTATGACGACCTGTACGACTCACCCATATCTCATCAATCAATGCAGCACATAAGTCGGAGTCACCTAAAGTGACCTGTACGACTCATCCAAATCTTATCAATCAATGCTAGCACATTAGAGAAAATTTGTATGTGGCTTAACTTGCCATTAGACTGTGTTGAGTAGCATTGCCAACCAATCAAAACTTGCCACGTGGTAGGTTTTGAGTATAAAATTTTTTCACTTAATTGTATTTAAAGTTCTCATAATTAATTTTTTTTCCTAAATAATATACACCATTAGATTCATCCAACGGCTACTTTTTCCCCTGCGGGTTTCTTGTTTTGCATCAAAAGAAATCTACAAAGAAGATGAAAAAAAAAGGAAACACCATTGCAGCCAACCAGACTCATCACAAAAGGACCTCTACCACCACGATATTCATCAGAGTTCTTTTTTAATGTACTATACCGTATGAAATATTAAATTTATGCTGATATAATAATTGTAATTTCTCATGGATATTAGTCTTCTTTTGAATGACTACTGGAAGCGTCTTTCTCCAATATATTTTCATCTTCTTTTGGGCTTTGGATTTTTGCACAGGGAATGATGAGCAAAATTTTGTTTTAAACTGGTAGAGACAATTTGTATCAGTTTTTTGGGTATAATTTGAGTGATATAAAAAGTTAGGGGTTTTCATTTTTGCGAATCTTCTTTGAAGAAAAACAAGAAACTGAGCTAGAGATAAGACTATACGGCTAAAGCCTATACCGAGAGTCAAATCTGAGAAGAAATAGAAAAGAGAAAAAAATGGAAAAAAATGGGTTGTGTGATGGATCTAATGGTGCACATTGATTAAGAGAAAAAATTGTAGCAATGGTTACTCAACTTGAGCTCAACTCTAGCAATGTCATTCAAGTTCAACTAAAAATACATTAATTAAGTAGATATAGTCTGATACTGCACCAAACGTTCGACTATTTAGTCAATACTGATTATTTTATCCGACTACAATAAAAATAATCAGTACGGTCCGAAATGTCAAACGAAACCTTAGGCTCATTTATTTTTGTCCATGGCCGACCACGCCAAACATGAATGCTAGTCCTCACCAAGCCAAGCGCACTTAGCATGGTGAAACAAACAGAGCCTTGAAGCATTGTTGTTCGCATTAACTCATTAGTTTTTGTTGAAGCCTAAACTGTTCCAGTCTCAACAACCTTCGTCAACAAGGCAACGGCTAGCTAGTTTTTTTCATTCAAATGAATAACAGCTAGCTCTAAATACTTAAGTGAGCAGGTGTAAGGCTTAGATAAGAGTTTTGTTGGAAGGCTAAGATGGGCTTATACAGTTGTAACCTTAGGAGCATTGTACTAATGGTTTGCAGATGAAGATACATAAGGGTTGTGTTGTGACCGAATGAATGTATAAACATAGAGTGAGAGCCGTAATGCTTAATTAGCACTCTCATCTCAAAGTTTCTTTCAATTTTTCCCTCCTTGTTCCTTCACAAAATAAATACAAAACTCTTAACAGTTTTTATATTACTGATCAGTAATTTAAGATTAATAACGTTAAAGTTACTTCTTATAGATGACAACATAATTGGAAATTATATCAATTGTGGGAGTGAATTTTAGAACAGCACTAAAAATTTGGGAGTTGGATAGCTTGGTGTACAAGAAAACTTTATTACATGTGACGACATAATTGGATATGTGGGGGTTTGTAACTTATTAGTTCCTCAGCCGTGCATACTTCTGAGCTTCTCGAATGCTGGTTGTTTGAGAGGTTTTGTCATGAGATCAGCAACTTGATCTTCACTTTTACAGAACTGCAACTCAATCACACCATCTTTGCATAGATCATGCAAGAAATGGTATCTAACATCAATATGTTTGCTTCTTCCATGCATAACTGGATTCCTGGAAGTTTGTTCAAGGGAGGGACTCGCACAGGAGTGAAGTAAAGATGAAGATCAATCTTAAACTGTTTTTCTGCAGAAATCAGTTTAAGAGAGGGTGTTAAGATTTATCTTTAGATTATTTATTTACAATAAAGTTGTTACATGTAGTTAGGAGACTTGTTTACCTAGTCTACAGGAGAATCCCTAAGTTGTAGGAATTGTGGTATGTAGTTCCACAAAATCTGCAAAGTGGACGTTATGTTGCTTGCAGCAATAGACTTGTTTTCTTATTTAAGTTGTAATTTTCTCATTCAAGTTAGTTAATGAAATTCAGAGCTTCTTAGCCATCTTTTTAGCAGCAAGCTTAAGTTTACAATTTTCAAAAGTTTAACCAACATTTTCCCCTCCCAGAAATCCCAATTGGGCTTCGCCGTATTTCCTCTCCCAGAAAAGTTAGAAACTTCGATCAAAGAGATAAAAAGAGAGTGCAATGGAATCGTCATGGCTTTGCTAACGAGATGAGCATTAGAAATCAGGTATGAGATTTCCATTCAGTTTGAGCAAACATGGATCTTCCATTGCCATCAACCATTTCCGTAAGTTTGTCACTTTTAAACTTTATCCCCATTTCTTTAACAGCAATTTCCTCCAATATATGATCATCTAAGTTTTTTTTTATGGGTTTTATTCAATGATGCTTGTTTTATGGATTTTGTTTTTTGCGTGCAAAAAACATGTATATCATATTGTTGTATTTGTTGCAGGCTATCGGATTTGAGGGTGATATGAAAAAAATTTGTATATATTTTTTATGATTCAAAAATTATGAATGCAACAATGCTAGAAATTGCACATTGCATTTGAAGATTTCTATTACAGCCTATGGTTCTTTCATATTTCTCACTTGTATGGAGACGTGATCTATTCATTTATGGGAAATTTATTGCAAAGTTTCAATAATTTGATTGGTTTGTGCTACTTTTAATTTTGGTTGAAAATTTGATTGGTTTGTGCTACTTTTAATTTTGGTTGAAAATTTGATTGGTTACTCTACTATTTTGGTGTTGGATTTGAGAATTGGATGGTAAAATTTTTGCTGGTTGAAATTTTGTTAAAGCAAATAATATGAATATTTTGTTATATATCATGGGTTCTATTTTTTTTTCATTATCCCGCTTCTTAATCCGACATTGCAACACTTTACTAAGTTAGTCTAGTCTAAGCCAGTCCAACTTAGTCCTTGAAGCTAGTCCAGTTCGAGATAGTCCGATACAATAAACGCACCCTTAAGGGTTAATTGGGGGACAAGTGGTCCCTTATGTTATTTTTTTTAATGCTCAAAATCTGGGCCTTTTTATGTATATCAAACTTGGGCTCTTGCCCTCCAACCTCTATTTTGGGCTTTGAATAATTTTTTTTCATACCTATTTTGGGTTATGGACATTTTTTTATACCTAATTATTTGTATTTTTTTTTTGTGGTGCCCCTTTCAGTTTTGGGCCCTGGACAGTTGCCTTGGTAGCACTGGGCCTAGGCCAGACCTGCTACTATTCTAAAAAATCCAGTCCCTCCTCCTTTTTTGCCATTACTGGCTTCACCAAAATACTTGAACAAAAACGCCCATTAACGAAAAGAAATATACATGTTGTTTTTATAGGATTAGATATTCACAACTCCCAACCTTTTAGTGTCATTATAAATTGGTCTCAACCTTTTAAACATTTCAAACAAGTACATAGCCTATTGAAAATGTCACATCGGTTAAGTCCTAATTAAATTTCTGTTAAATTATCTAGGTTTACTTTGTCTCATACATCAATAGAAGGTCATGAAAGCATGACTTCCACCAAGTAACAGTCACCACCACCCCGTTCAGGCCTTAACCTCCAAACCCAATGTACAACCACAAACTCCACCATCCAACTCAAGCCGTCAACATCGAGAAAAAGGTCATGGAGGTTGCTGAAATGGAATCGACTGCTGTGATGCAGCCACCAATATCTTCACCTCCAACAAAGTGATCAACCACGTTTGAAAAGCCCAGTTCCCGCAACAACAATCAAAGCAGATAACAATGGAATCAGTCAACAAGAAGAAGGCTCGACTTAATCTGATCCTTAAGCTGTTTGAATATTTTTGAATTCAAACAGATTGTATGTTAATATCTTGAATTTGTATTTTCTATTATTATCTTTTGGTTTGTTTTGAAGTTTGTTCTTCACTCAAACTCCACTTGAAAAGATCTATATAAACAATAAATCAATACAAGCTCAGTATCAAGTATAATTCTTTTACAAAGAAGAGAACTTGAAGCTTTACTAGCCTAAAATCAGTGAATGAGGAAATCACATGAGCAGAACATGCTCCTTAAAACTCTATATGAATTATTGACCCTCTTGTTTTCATCTTGATGTGTTATTTCAAGTTTTTTTATTATTATTATTTTGGTGTCCAAATAAGCAAATAAGTGGGGCTCGTTATTACCATATGTACATTTAACGAAAGAATTAACTGGAATTTAACGGATGTGACATTTTCAATTGGTTGAGTATTTGATTGAAATGTTTGAAAAAATTGAGATCAATTTGGAATGACACTAAAAAGGTAGGGAATTTTATGTACCTAATCATTTTTTATGTTTGATGGAATTTTTATGAGATAAAAGTGATTAGGTTAGTAACTTGTAACCAAATAGTTGAAAACATTTACTTTTTACGTCCGAGATTCTCAATTTAATTTCTGTCTCTTTTTGTATCGTTCTAAAACTTGTATGAGAAGGAAGTGAGAAATTCGTAGTGTAAGACGATATGTGAGATGAAATATTATTGCAACATTGTCCAAGTACCTTTGTTAACAGTAAAAGTTGTGGACCTAAACAAAAGATTTAGCAGCCAGAGATAAAAGAGGTAAAACTAGTATTGTTGGGATGGCAAAGTAATTAAATTCAAAAGAAAATGAGGAAAAACCAACTTAAGATTAATAAAACCTTGACCAACATGTGGATACTAAATTTTTTTATGGTGCCTAAGAGCAACTCCACTGGTGTGGATAGCCTGATGGACCGGCAAGGATTTAATCCAATTGCCTCCCTCCCCCAACTCCAGCTCATGTAGGTGATTGGACTGACGGGGGCCCAAGTGAGAGGTCCAGCTCGAATCGGTGGCCTGAGAGCCTGAGGCCTGTGTGATGCTTGGTTGACGTCAGCCACGTTTTAAAATTAATATAAAATATAAAATATTAATCAAAATGTAAAAAATTAATAAAAATTAATAAAAAATGAAAAAATTAATTAAAAATTAAAAAAAATTACATTTAATTTTTCTATAAATATGTTATCATTATCTTCCAACTTACACCACAATTTTATATTTTCTCAAATACTTTGGGTTGTAATTTCTTATTTAATAACACGTGGTACAGCGAAACTGATTAAAAATCCTATCCGAAATTAGAAATAAAATTATTTTTTATTTTTTATAAAATAAAAATATTAATATTTTATTACCTATTGCCATGGCTATTAAGTTTATGGTGGAAATGCAAAATGCAATTACTGTTCATTACAGATGATTGAATAGGAAGTTATCCTAGGGGGCCTTCCTCACGCTGGCGTTGCTCTAACAATCTTAATTTTGGCCTCTTGGCAATATGTTTTCCAGGGTAGTTAACTTTGTTGTAATTGTAATCATTAACTTATGGGCTACGTTTACGGGGATGGGACTTGGTCAAAGTACTTTTCTACCATGTTAAATAATTTACTAATTAATTTTAAATTACATATATTGTTGTTATAATTATTTAATAATTAAATTCAATATATAACAAATTTCTAAAATCTAACAAAAGAAGATATTGCTAATTATGTCCCGTTAGTTTAAATGTTTCAAAAGAAAACAAAAAACAACAAAATTTCTATAATAACAAAAAAAGGTTGAATTGTTATGCAAAAATAAGATGGTTTTTTTTTTTTTTTAACAAAAAAGGATTGTGATATTTTAAACATACCAATGTACTCCAAATAATATTACATATATACATATAGGGGTGTGTTATCCATATACCCCATTTTACTTCTCACACACTTTTTAATTTTCGATCGTCGGATCGGATGAATTGAAGAAAATCAACAGACAGAAATTATCATGGGGTGTGTGGATAGCACACCCCTACATATATGCATGCCCATATATAATAAAAAGTAGTGTACAAATAATTTGTTACATTATTGGTAAGTTATTGGTACATACATTATTGGTACGTTATGTAATTTAAATTTGTATACAAATTAGTATTTTGATATGTTATTTATTTTTTGTTTAGATACATATCAAGCTACTGGTACGTTTGTATTATCATAATTTTGGTATGTAAAAAGCAAATGGCAAGTTATGTATAACCCCACCTATTTGTACGCTCCAAGCTAATATGGGTATATTTAAATTCGGCATGTGTACATTTCAATTTAGTAAGCATACATTTTAGTTTGGTATGAATACATTTTCATTTAGCATAGGTACATTCCAATTTGAGAGTAAATTGTGTTGGTACATGTCATGTTTATTGTTAAAGAATGATGATAAATTTAAATTCAATCAAACTTGGATTTCTGGAGACGAAAATAAAGAATGAAAAATAACCATTAACAATGATAATTACAGTAGTGAAAAAAGAAAGTTACAAACATTTTTTTTATAAAACAAAGTTGCAAATAATTTAGATATATATTGAAATTTCTTAAATAATTTAGATATATAATTGAACATTAAATTGAACAAATTATGTGATTCTAGCAAAGATTCAAAATAGCATTAAATTAATTAATATTATTGAGTGCATTTTTGACATAAAAATGAATTTGAAAAATGTTATAGATATTAAATTAAAGTATGATTGTGTAAATCCTAGATAGATTTGGTTACTAGTTATTATTTCCCTACTAGGATTGTATTTCCTTAGAGGACAAAGATTCTTCTCCTATTTACTGCTATAAATAAAGGCATTGTCTCATACACAAAGAGAAATCCCTACACTTTTTCCACTCTCTCTTTGCCACACCCCTCTTTACCTTGTTAGATAAATTGGCCACTACAAAAAACACTTAAATTAAGAATATACATTGGAGTGTATGGAACTTCCTCATCTTTTTTGGGAAAACACGTTTTGAATTAGGAGAGGCACATCGTCGAGGCGTCAGGACACGATCTCCCTATCCTTCTCCTCTTGCCTTTCTTGCCTATTTAACTCCCTTTCTCTCGCCTATGCTGCATCTCTAGCCTTGTCTTATTCATATGGTAACTTGTCTCGTTCTATATTTAGTGCATGTTGGCGAGCCAATTCGTCAACTATTTTTGAATAATCATTATTCAAAGAACTCCCTCTTGCAACTCTTTTCTTAGCAGCCTTCTTACCAATAGGCCTTAGGGTTTCTTGGTTCTCCAATAACGCCTCCAATGACGACTCTTCAGTAGTTGGCTTGTGCAATGGAGACTCATTCAACTCAACTTGTGGACCACTACGCAGAACTTTGTAATTCGGAGTATGCATGCTTCACAATGTTCCAACATTTGTGCCAGGTGAATGATTTTTTGGTATCAAGATTGAATCATATTAGTGCTTGTAGTTGATAAAAAGAAATCACAAGAAAAATAAATAAAAAGCAAATGAGATAGACCAAAAAACTTTCTTTCATTTGAGATTAATGAATTGATATGAGAGTATACAAAAATCATGCATACATGAGGAAGAGTATCATGCATATGCAGAGTATGGGATCGAGCAATCCACCAAAGGGAAACACCACAATGAAAAGTTGAAAACATAACAAAAATTAAAAGTATATATAGTCCAATCATTGAGAAAGAAGGTATATAGTAATCCCAGACACACAGCGAACAGGTATTGTATGTTAGAAGTATAAGATTGTAAGGCTGAGATGATGCCATATGTAAACAGATTAGCTTGTCTGTTATATTTGTTAAAAGAGTCGGTTAACTATGACTATAAATACTCTATCTTGTAATAGCTTCCTTATTAAGCAAGATATCAATTCAATCATATTCTCCCTCCTATTTCTCTGTCTACAATTTTCTTTCTCTCTCTCTACATTCATAAAACCTGAGATACTTGGTTAACATGGTATGCATAAAGATTCGATCCTCCGTTGCTTCCGCATTCAGCAATTCTTCGTCTGCTACTCTAGAGCTGAATTGTCTTTTCTCTTGGTGATTTTTCTTGGTGTTCAAGATTCTTGTTTTCTGGGTGTTTTTCGTCTGCACACCAGGTTTTTACTTTTTTCTCTAAGCCACAGAAAGGTATTTTTTTCACTCAGATTCTTCGTATACAAACATGGTAATTGCTTCGCAAATTCAGATTTTTCAATCTCCAATTACTGGGTTGATTTCCTCTGTGTCAAATTTTATGAATGTCAAATTGAATGAATCTAATTACCTTAATTGGCATTTTCAAATGGAATTAATGCTGGAGGGACATGGAATTATGGGGTTTGTTGATGGTTCATCCACATGTCCTCATCATTTTGTATCTTCTGATTCTGTTGCATCTGAAGTCAGTTCTGGTAACTCATCTGCTAATGTTGAAAATGATGAATATAAAGTGTGGAAAATGCACGATCGTGCACTTATGTAGTTGATAACTGCTACACTGTCACCTGTAACTGTTTCTTGTGCTATAGGGAGTACTAGTTCTCAGGACATTTGGACTTGTCTCAAAGATAATTTTTCGACAGCTTCAAGAACTAGAATCTTTCAAATGAAGTCTGATTTACAAAGAGGCTCGAGATTATCTTTCTACTGCATGAGTGCTTTTTGAGGGTAAAGATATTGTGATTTTGGCTTTAAATGGATTACCTTCTGAATATAACACATTCAGATATGTCATTCGTGGAAGAGAAAAGGTCATCTCGTTGAAGGAATTTCGATCTCAATTGCTTGCAGAAAAAGCAATTGTTGAAGCAAGTACTAATGCTCAGATGTTGTCTGCAATGTTGGCTACCAATGCTCCTACTACTGACAGGGGTTCTAATGATCAATCATCTGGCAATTCTCCTAATTATGGGCAATCCAACTATGGTTTTAGGCAGTACAACAATAAATACAAAGGAAAGGGCAAGTTCAATCAAGGAAACAGGTTTAACATGCCAATGCAGTCATATCACACTTAAACTCGAGTGCTTCCAACTTCAAGTCCAGGTGTTCTTGGTCATGCACCTCAGCAAGCTTATGGTGGTTATCATGATCCTTATAATACTTGTCAACTATGTTATCAAGAAGGGCACATTGCACCTTTCTGTCCTAATCAATTTAGGTCTAGGCCTAGGTGTTACATTTGTGGCAAGCAGAATCATAATGCTCAATATTGTTTTCACAAGGATAAAGATCCTCAATTTTTACAACAACAGTTTGACATGTCTAATAATTCCTATACTCCACAATACTCTATGCAAGCAATGAAAACTGTGTTTTCTCAACCCTCACAGTCAACACCTGGAATTTCCTTCACTCAAGCTGTTTTTCCTCAAGTTTGGATTGTTGACTCCGGTGCAACCAACCATATGACTGCTGACTTCAACAACTTGACCTTGGCCACTCCTTATCCTACTTCTGAAACAGTGCAAACTACTAATGGTGAAGGTATGAGAATATCTCATATTGGGAGTACAATTCTCAAGCCTCATATTCATCCCATTAAGCTGAATTCTATACTATATGTGCCTCAATTGTCTCAAAACTTGTTATATGTGCATAGAATCTGTCTAGACAACAACTGTTGGCTAATATTTGATGCATATAATTTTTGGATACAGGACAAGGCCACATGAAGGATATTGTTCAAAGGAATTTGCAGTAATGGGCTATATCCAATATCTTTACTTGTCAATCATCATCCTGCGACTCAGAAATCGATTCTGCAACCAATAGCTTTCCTTGGTCAGCTTGTCACATCTACTATTTGGCAGAGTATGTAACATCCTACATCGCCAGGGGAGTGGATCATATAAGCCTTATATGTATATTCTCATCTTTACCTAGAGCGAGGTCTTTTGGAAGCTCACTGGCTTCGGAGTTCATCGGAACTCTGAAGTTAAGCAAGTAGCGCGTGAGAGCAATCCCATGATGGATGACCCACTGGGAAATTCTAGTGTGAGTTCCCAGAAACAAAACCGTGAGGCCGTAGTCGGGGCCCAAAGCGGACAATATTGTGCTTCCCAGTGGGTCACCCATCATGGGAGTGCTCTTGTGCACTACTCGCTGAACTTCAGAGTTCCGATGAACTCCGAAGCCAGTGAGCTCCCAAAAATCCTTGCTCTAAGTAAAGATGGGAATATACATATAAGGCTTACAGGATCCACTCTCCTAGGTAATGTGGGATGTTACAGTCCACCCCCTTATGGGCCTGACGTCCTCGTCGGCACACTTCCGGCCAGGGATTGGCTCTGATACCAAATTGTCACATCCCGGCCCGGGGCGGACCATTTCCCGGGCCCGCTCCATCACCGTAGCATGATATTGTCCGCTTTAGGCCCCAACCATGCCCTCATGGTTTTGTTTCTCGGAACATACGAACAACTTCCCAGTGGGTTACCCATCCTATGAATGCTCTCGCGCAAACTCGCTTAACTTTAGAGTGCCAATGGAACCCGAAGCAAGTAAGCTCCCACAAGGCCTCGTGCTAGGTAGGAATGAGAATATACATTTAAGGATCACTCCCCTGGGCGATGTGTGATGTTACATAGTAGACTAGGTTATCCCTCAAACCCCATTATGTCTTTAATGCTTAGTAAAGCTAAAGTACCTTGTACAAAATCTTCATTACCTGTGTTGTGTCAAAGCTGCTTAGAAGGCAAGTTTAGCAAACTGCCATTTCATTGTAGTGTAAATAAGGCCGTTAAACCCTTTGAAGTTGTTCATAGTGACATTTGGGGTCCAGCACCATGTATTTCTACTGATGGTTTTAGATATTATGTAACATTCATTGATTAATGTACTCGGTGTTGTTAGATGTTTCCTCTTATTAATAAATCATATTTGTTTGACACATTTGTTGGTTTTTATTCATTTGTGTTGAATCAATTCTCAGTTTCACTTCAAATGTTGCAAAGTGATGGGGGTGGGGAATACCTTAGTAACAGGTTTCAAAGGTTTCTTAAGAAAAATGGAATTTCCCATCAAATATCTTGTCCTTATACCCTTGAGCAAAACGGGTTAGCAGAGAGGAAACATAGACACTTGGTAGAAACCACAATTACCCTTCTTCAAAATGCTTAGTTGCCATCCCAATTTTGGTCATTTGGTTGTCAAACTGCCAATTATCTCATAACTAGGATGCCCTCTGCAATTTTGCAGAATAAGTCACCTTTTGAGCTTTTGTTTGGGGAGTTACCTTTAATTTCACATTTAAGGGTTTTTGGGTGTACCTGTTATCCTCTTCTTAAGCCTTACAACAATACCAAATTGCAACCAAAAACAACCAAATGTGTTTTTCTTGGGTATGCTTCCAAATATAAAGGGTATATCTGTTATGAGGTGTTAAGTCAAAAGTTCTACATTTCTAGGCATGTGATCTTTGATGAACAAGAGTTTCCTTACTCAGCCTTATTGACAGCAACTACTTCTTCATATAAGACACATACACGGTCCTCTAAAGCAGCTACTTTTACATATCCATTACCTGTCACTAATAGTCTTAATGAATTAGTTACATTCCCATCTCATTCATCATCACATACATCTTCTATACCTGTGTCACAAAGATTATCATCTCATAGTCCTGTTGCTACACCATTACAACATCCTGTTTCCACTCAAACTCCATCAGTACTCTCACAAACAGTAACCCAAAATCCTATATCTCAGTCCAATACTGCAGCTGCAAATTCCTATCCTAAGATCCCTGTGGAACTTGATTTTAGTCCTGATAGTCTTCAAGTTGTGTTGACAATACCTCCACTAAATTTACATCTTATGCAAACAAGGAGTAAAAGTGGAATTGTTAAAAAGAAGGCACTCTTGACAACATTTGATGAATCTACAAATGTTGATCTTTCTTTGGTGGAACCTGTTAGTTACAAGTCCGCACTCAAGGTTCCAGTTTGGTTAAATGCTATGAAAGAGAAACTGGATACATTGTATAAACAAGGGACATGGAGTTTGGTTTCTTTACCACCACAAAAGAACTTAGTGGGCTGCAAATGGGTATTCAAGATCAAAAAGAACTTTGATGGATCTATGGCTCGGCATAAAGCTCGATTGGTAGCAAAAGGGTTTAGCCAGGAACCTGGTTTAGACTATGGAGAAACCTTCAGTCCTGTGGTGAAGCCAACTACTGTCAGGTTAATGTTGGCATTGGCAACTCAATTTGATTGGCCATTTAGACAACTTGATGTCAAAAACGCTTTTTTGCATGGCATTCTTCAAGAAGAAGTATATATGGCTCAACCTCTAGGGTTTGTAGATGCTAATAATCCTGATCTAGTTTGTAAGTTACACAAGTCCCTTTATGGGTTGAAACAAGCCCATCGGGCTTGGAATGAAAGGTTCATTGCATTTCTACCTTCTATGGGGTTTCAAAATACCTATTCTGATTTTTCTCTCTTTTTCAAGCAAGCTGGTGAAACTGTTGTGATTTTATTGTTGTATGTTGATGATATAATCATCACAGGGAGCAGTTCTGTAGCAATTACACAGGTCATTCACTCTCTAACAACTAAGTTTGATATCAAGGATTTGGGGCCTTTACATTTTTTTCTGGGGATTCAAATTACTAAACATACAAATGGTCTGTTCTTATCCCAAACTAAATACATACAAGATCTGCTGCATAAAACATAAATGATTGACTCTAAAGCTTGTGATACTCCATGTCTTCCTTATAATTGGCTTTTGAAGGATGATGGTCAACCCTATAACAATCCAACCATGTATAAGAGTATAGTAGGGGCTCATCAGTACCTTACATTCACTAGGCCTGATATTGCCTTTTCTGTTCATCAGGTGTGCCAGTTTATGCAAGAACCAATGAATTCTCATTTTACAGCTGTGAAGAGGATCTTAAGATACTTAAAAGGGACTATGCATCTAGGGTTAACATATTCCAAGGGTGATTTGAATCTAAAAGCTTTTAGTGATGTTGACCGGGCTGGAGATCCTAATGAAAAAGAGGTCTACAACCGGTTTAGTTGTCTTCTTAGGTACCAATCCCATCTCTTGGTCATCTAAGAAACAACAAACTGTTTCTCGATTATCTACTGAAGCTGAATATCGGGCAATGTCTTCAACAGCTGCTGAATTAAACTAGATACAACAAATTCTGGCATTTTTGCAGGTTTCCATTAGTTCTTCCCCTGTGCTGTTTTGTGATAATCTTTCAGCAATTGCCTTATCCTTCAATCCAGTTCAACATCAGCGAACTAAGCATATTGAGATAGATGTTCACTTTGTTCGAGAGAGGCTTGCCAAGAAGAAATTACTTGTTCAGTTTGTTTCATCTCAAGAACAATTTGTTGATATTCTCACAAAAGGATTGAGTGCTCCTTTGTTTAAGGTTCATTGTAACAATCTAATGCTTTGCAGCTCCAAGGATGAGATTGAGGGGGATGTTAGAAGTATAAGATTGTAAGGCTAAGATGATGCCACATATAAACAGATTAGCTTGTATGTTATATTTGTTAAAAGAGTCGGTTAACTATGACTATAAATATGCTATCTTGTAATAGCTTCCTTATTAAACAAGATATCAATTCAATCATATTCTCCCTCCTATTTTTCTGTCTACAATTTTCTTTCTCTCTTTCTCTACATTCATAGAACCTGAGATACTTGGTTAACACTGTAGACCAAGGGGTTTAGTTTTGGTATCGATCCTGGTAGAGTAGTAATTTAAGAGTTGAGCTAAATTTCTTACTCTGTATAAGGATTCGTTTGAAAATTCTTCTTTATAAAATGCTTTTATTTTGCAATTTTTTTGTTAATAACACTTGTGTTACAAAGAAACAGTTTGTTGTTTAGTGAAAAAAAATTGTTTACACAATAAAAAGTGATTTTAATGCTTAGTAAAATATTGAAAAGTGCTTTTGACTCTTTCTAGAATGTTTGGCTTCCTATTTATACATGTAATTTTTATGATATCAAATCAAGCTATAACTAGACAAATATGACTTTTGTTAGTCGATGAACTTGCTTGTATAGTTGTATTCAATTGTTCATGAAAATTGTATCAAATAAAAAGTATTAATAACAAAATTATGCCAAAGATTGTTGGAAATATATGATTGCATATGTTGCATGTGATTAAATGTCCTAATGGGTAGGGTATTGAGTTTTCACCCATGCGTTCTTAGTTCGAAACTCATCCCCTAAATTATTGTAATAGTTCTAGCTCTCCCCTCTCTCCTAAATATAATTAATATAAAAAAATGATTACAGTATGTTTCTTAAAAACTAAGTTTGAAACGTTAGATATGAAATCTCAACTATTAAAAATTTATTCTGAAACAAATGCAGTTTCTGAAACAAACTTTTCGCGTGGAGGTTGGATAATTGGGTAAATTAAGGGATTTGAGTCCAAATAGGTCTGGAGACTATAGTAGGGTACTGTTGTTCTGTGTTCATCAGGATGTTCTGGAACCAAGATGCCTTCAGATAAAATATTGTTGCAGATACATTGAGAGGTGGAGTTTCGCATGTGGAGGGTTTTCAACGACCTATTTCCTTTGTTATTATCAATTCATTTTTAAGATGATGTCGACCTAAATTAAGGATTAGAGTTGTTTGTAGAGTTATAGAATGATAAAAAATAGGGAAAATTAGGTTCTCATCCTTCTTTTTGTTACTCCATTGATTAAAATACTATTCATTTTCAATTTTTGATTAAGGTCCTTGGGTATTAATAACATCATTAATTATTTGAATAATAAAATATTTTTATTTTTAAATATAATCATTTAGTGTTAAAAATGTTACAATTAGTATATTTATATTTATGGCTAAATTTTTTATCATATATTTTTATTTTTAGTTTGTACCTATTTTTAATTTGCAAATATTTTTTAATTTGTACCAATTTTCTTTTCATTTTTAATTTGTACCCATATATTAGTTTCTTTTTGTGCCCAATTTTTTAAAATTTTATTTGTGTTTGTACTCATGTGTATACCGTCACGCGCATTGTATATTTAATCAATGATAGAAAAATTACATATGGTATATTTATGTTTTATGCCTAAACTTTGTATCATATATTTATATTTTTAGTTTGTACCCACTTTTAATTTGCAACATTTTTTTAAAATTTGTAGTATTTTCTTTTTAGTTTTATTTTGTACCCATGTATTAATTTCTTTTAGCACCTATATTTTTAAAAAATTCATTTGTACTCATAATTTTTTAATCTTTTATCTGTACCCTAAAAATTCATTTGTAGTATTTTCTTTTTAGTTTTATAATGTACCCATTCTTCTTTATTAATGTACCACTTTGTTATATGTGAAATGTACCTATTTTTTTGTAAAATGTACCAATTTTTTTAACACTATGGATACATTCTTTTGCCATTTGTTATTTCTTATGTTTACATAGTTTTTATCCATTTATTAAATCAAAATGTTTGAATTTTTTGTATTGTAACCGTTTCTAATAGTATTATAATGAGGGATTTTAAATTTATAGGATTATAAATCTCATAAAATATCAAACAATTAATGTCAAAACTATAAAAATATAAATATTAATAGTAATATAATGAGGTATGCAAAGTCAAGGGACTTTGATCAAACTTTGAATATTATTAAGGTTTTAATAAAAGAATGTTAAGGATTAGGGACCGCTTCCAAAGTATCCCTAAAAAATATCAAGTCACATGGCTGAGTAAATGAACGAAACAAAAGTAGTTCATGGATTAGAGGACATGAATCAGAGTATAATTAACTCCAAATCAATTTATCCGTACAATAATACAAAACAAACACGCATTTCTTCATATATATGTATATATACAATAGACAACCAATTTGCATGGTTTTGCTGAAAACAGTCAACTTAACCCTTTAGGTCGATATCAACTGATTAAATGCAATTCCGTTTTGGTTTGGATTTTGTATTTTGGTTTGGTGGGGTTAGATATATAGGAGTTCGGTCAAGAAACAAGGTAATAAAATATGCTTGATCGATCATTTATATTAGTGCATTGATTGTTCAATGGCAATGGCATTCTAATAACTCATTTTCATCAAAAGCACGACATGTTCGGCGAACGAGGATCTAAAGAACAAAAGAGATCATTTCGGTCCACTACCGGAAGTAACAGATATATTCAGACGATAACCGGCCAGCAAACATAAACAGAAGGATTCGGGAAGTAACCATCAAATGCGTAGGGAAGAATGAACCAAAGAGCTTTCGGGAGGTAATCCCTGAGAACTAAAAAAATTGGATTAATAGGGTAGCCTCCGAAGAAAAATAAAAGCTTTCGGGTGGAAACCAAAGAATATTGTGTAGAGTTTTATCACAAGGAGTGGAGTTTAGAATATTTAAATTCTTCTTTTTTCTCAGAAACGTTGTCGAGGTGCGATATTTTAACACAATCAATGATCCCGCCAGTTCCACGATATTGGACATCCTTTTCAAAAAAAAAAAAAAAAGAAGATGATTTTCGGTCAATTACAAGTACTAAATTGATTGTCTGACACATGAAGCATCTTGAGCTATATTAGTTTGGAAATTTTCGTTAGTCACACGTATAGTGTTTAAAATTTTAACACACATACTACATAGCTCTATAAGTTTAGTGGGATCATTACCTCAGGCAATCTGTACTGGAAAATTGTGCTCCTGAACCATGGAAAAGTTCTTAGGTTGGTGTGTTTGGAGTTTGGTTGTGTGGGCAAAACTTGGAAAAATCCTTAGGTTATATTTGGAAAGTTGTGGGTACACTTATAGGTTTATATAAGTTTTTTTTTAAAAAGTTGGGTGAAGATATATTGAAATAGATGAATTTTTTGGGTGGCAATAAATCGGCAAAACGTGCAATAATAATCTTCTATGCATGTAAACTGTAATGGCTTTGCATATTATAAAATAACCATGTAATTAATAAAACTAACAGATCTTTAACCACACATATATCCTCGAACACAGTCTCCTTATGTTTGTGTGTATGTGTATATATATATAGACTTACATATAATGATTAATGTTCTGTTACTCAATCGATCACTGGATAGGTAGCATCCATGGTAATGCCACAGTGTCCATTCGGGCTACCATCTTTGAGAAGTTTCATGTAGCCTCCCTCTCCCCATTCCTTGCCCCAGGAATTCTTGATTTTCCAGTATTCGGTGCCAGACTCGTCCCTCCCGATACCGACTATGGTGACACTGTGTATCAAATCAGTGCCACATTCGTCTCTAAAAATCCCACCTTTGTAATAATAAAAAGCTGCGCTTCTGGAATCAATTCCGACGGTCACTGGCTGTCGACACACAGCCCTTGTCAGGGTCTCCTCGTCTCTCGGCAACACATGGTGATATCGATTGATCCGGGTGACAACGGGTAGACTTTCTAATATCTCTCGGTTGCATTCACCTTTCTTTGCCTTGTAAGGATAACTGGCCTCACTCACGATCCCTCTCTTGGAGACATAGTCATATGCATTAGCCTCGAGGCCACCCTTGCAGCCATCACTAAACTCGTCACAGTCGACAAGCTGCTGTGGGGACACCGGCACCATCTTGTCCTTCCCCCTTTTTATTCCATAAATTCCTTCTATTCCGGTAACTGCGGCAAACGCCCAACAACATGCTGCCATCAACATTCGAAACTTAATTTTAGCATTTAAATAATGATCACAAAATTGACTTTAAAGTTTCTGTACATCTATTTAACACACACTTAACCCCAACTTTAACACTCTTATTCTGCTGCTCAACCACAGAAATAGATGCCAAAAGATGAGAGTTTCTTCAGTGATGAATAACATGAGAATATAATTTGGTTTCTTCAGTTCCTTAATTTCTTTTGTTCAATTCCAAATGCGGTTAAGTATGTGGAAAAAAAAAAAAAAAAAAAGAACAGCACAATAAGCATGCTAAATATGGTTACGTATACGTACCACATTCTTCTGTCTGATCCCTCACTGGGGTGACTACCCCATACTCAACCCAATCGATGCTGCTGCATGTACTGTTGTCGATGTTTCCGACAGCAACAACATTGTCTGAGATTGTCATGTTAGTGGTCGAATCAGACTGCACTAATCTGCAGCAGTACCCGTTGGTGATCTCTTCAGTAGTCAAGTCGGCAAAATGATTGAGGCCGACGGTAAAACCTTTCCCATTCTTGTTAAATTTCTCCACAAATTCAAAGTTGTTTTTGAATATCGCGAGGCGCAGCTCTCGTTCTTCAGCGCTGGAGTAGACACGGCCGTGCACTGCGGTCCACTCTTCAAATGCTTGAAAAGAACTTGCATCGCAGATCAGTATTGGTACAAAAAATACTGTAGCAAAAAGGATTCTCCAATTATTAAAACTCATTTTAGAAGGAGATAGATACAGGAGAGGATATTTGGTTCGAAGGTTTGTGCAGAAAGGTTTCTCTGATATTTTCACCTTCTATCCTGTTAACACAGGAGTTGAAAGAAATGAAGTAGAGAGGAAGAAAGATATGAGAGGGAAAGCTAGGAAGAAGAGAATTCAATTTGGCTTTTCATTGCATGATATTGACGAGTGAGAGATACATTGAGTTATATAGAAACCACCCTGGACTACATTTAAAAAACTACCCTTAACTAAGTACGTCTTTACGACGAATCTCGTTGATGAAAGGAGCCTTACATAGGCTTATAAATAAGTTGGGCTACTTCTCATATAGCTAATTGGTTTTATGGTCGAACCTCAACTTCTTCATGGTATTAGAGTATATTGTCTTACGTATGATGTCAAACGGCCACACACACTCCACATTACCCTGTTGTGTTGTACACATGTTAGGCTTGAAAATTTGTCACACGTGAGGGGGCGTGTTGAGAATGCATCCCACATTGATGAGTGGATGAACCTTGCATGGACTTATAAGTAAGTTGGGTTATTCCCCATATATCTAATTGATTTTATGGTAAAACTTCAACTTCTTCAATGAAAAAGATGAATAACATTATACTTTATATATGTTATTGAAAAAGATGAAAGTGGTGGCTCAGTTCTAACTTTTTTTTTCAATTTAAAAAAAAATGTTATTGGCACTCTGAAAATTTAATTCTACATTTCGAATTTTTTATATTTAGAAAGAAAAAAAATACTATTTATAAAAATGCACAATGATATTTTTGGAGTGTCACTAATAATTTCCTAAATAAAATGTTTTGTAAACTTGATATATCATAAAACAATTTTTATAACTGAATTTGCTAGCATTGTTCTATATCTCAATTATTTTGTGGACTTGAAAGAAATATCTTAATTCTAATTTTGTAATGGGGTGGGGCTAGGAATCAGATCCCCATTGGGGGCGGAGATGGGGAATCCCTAATTTGAAACAATGAGTATGAAGACGAGGATGGGGATAAAATGCTTAACGGAGATGGGTTGAGAATTGTATATCCATAACGTTTTGATCCATTGTCATCCCTACTTTGATAGGCACTCATATATAATTGACGAGAGGTAGGGTGTATATACTTTCCTTTTACCATTAGTAACTTCATGGTCTAGGTTTTCATGTAATGCAAGAATTTTGTAGGAGTGATTTCAATACTTTTTGTCTGGTGCAAAATGTTGGAGTGAGTCCGGATATCTACTATGTTCTATCCATTCATACTATCTCTTGCATCAAACTTAAACACGGCCTCCAGATGAATAATAGAGATATTAATCACTTGAATTACACTTTGCCTCTAATTGTGTATCTAGATGCTTTTTTGAAGACCTACCACAATAATATGGTTGTTTTAATTAAGAGTCAAAGGTCTACCTTATCCTAGAATGTAGAATAAAAGAATCACTTGAATTACAAAGTCCTTGCCTCTAATTGTGTATCTAGATGCTCTTTTGAAGACCTACCATAATAATATGGTTGTTTTAAGATTCAAAGGTCTACCTTATCCTAGAATGTAGAATAAAAGTGTGTCTAATTGCGGAACAACTGAGCTCTTGCTACACTCGGTTTCTTTTGACATCTAGAGAGTGTTCACATGCAAATAGGGGAGGGGTTGTCGCAATTGCCATATTGTTTTTAAATTAAAGCAATAACAGCACCAATTAACCAAGAAATGTTGTAGCTGTGATCACACTCGTGTTTTTTTTTTCTATGTCTCATTTTCTCAAATAATCATCATACACTAATATTGGGTTAGGTAGCTATGTCAAATAAACGCTTCTGTATTGCGATAAGCCGCACTCATACAAGCTATTATTAAATTTCGAATGATCGCGTTACATAGAACCATTTATTGTACAAAAATAAGATCATTTTGAAATTTTAAAATTTCCACATCCAATGCATACAATCACATTTCTAAACTAATTCTATTTGCAACAAGTAGAATATTGAAGTTCGTCACCTTTAAATGGTTGAGAGGAAAGATTAAAACACATGACTTTATTAGGTGTAGAATATAGACTAGTAACCACTTAAGAACTTCAAAATCACGAATTGTGCCTCTAAATGCTTTTATAAAATGGTTTTTTAAAGAACTACCAAAATAAATGGTTCTATAAATTAAGAGTCAAAGCTCTACACCTATGCACTAATCGAACTAATATCAGTTCTTGCATTCTTTCGTTTCAAAAGCAAAAAAATTTCTCAAGTAATGCTAGGCATTTTATATCAAATAAGATTAATATAATAACGTTTAGTTGATATCAATTCTTGCATTCTTTCGTTTCAAAAGCAAAAAAAAAAAATTCAAGTAATGCTAGGCATTTTATATCAAATAGGATTGATATAATAACGTTTAGTTGATATCAGTTCTTGCATTCTTTCATTTCAAAAGCAAAATTTTTTCTCAAGTAATGCTAGGCATTTTATATCAAATAAGATTAATATAATAACGTTTAGTTGATATGACCAGCTAACCACACACATTTTTTTCTCCTCTACAAACCACAATGTAGGGAACTCATTTCTTTTTCGATCCCATAAAATTCACTGGATCATAAGGAAATGTTTATGTTGGTCGCACTATGTCAATAAAAGAGAACGACTTACATATTCTTCATAAATATGTCTTTGAAATGTCAATTCTTCAATGAATGAAATATCGTAAATAATGTAGTAACAAAATGAAACCGCAAGCACAAAAATATTACAGGAATGAAACAAAAACCTGAATAAATTCAAGACATTTAATATTAAAATTGAGCCACTTTTAAACGTTACTGTATAAAGTTGTATAGCATGCCTTGGGTTTTGTGAACTCCAACCTTACAATAGGGTGGACTGAATTTATTTTGAGGATCAGATTGTGGATTGCTACAAGCCTACAACCAACTCCAGTAAGTTGGAAAATAAAGCTTCCCCAGACCCAACTAAAATAAAATATTCATTAATTTTAGACTGGAACAAAGGACTCCAATTTAGTAGTCCTCGAAAGATCCTCGAACACAATGATCTCATAGTTGATGGGGCCTTTATTGACTCAAGAAGAATCCACAACCTCAATGAAAAGCTTGTAGCATATTCCGGCTATTATTTGAGACTCTCCCCGAACCAACTTTTGGAACACCAGTTTTTTGTCATGAATCTTGTTGTACTCGGAGACGGCGAAATCCATAATTTCCCTCAAATGTGGGTTGTTCAAGTTTTCAATGGGGGTAATACCCACCCCTCAGAGGTTGGTACCCGGGAGGGTAATGGTGCTCTTCTCTTCCTCCTCCTACTCCATACGCGGTGGCAGCAATTGAAAGATAAAACAAGGTGGTTAGGATTAGGAGGAGGCAATGAGGGCGATACATGCTCAGTGTTAGTTTCATGTTTGTCTCAAGAAGAAAGAAAAAAAATGAAAGAAAGAGACGCCACATTAACTTGGAATGCAAACTACTTTTATATGAATAACAATTAAATTGGAGGCAACAAAAAATGAAGCTGTTTTTTGTTATTAAAAAAAAAATAGGAATAGAAACGCTACTCCATAGTAAAGAGGGTGAGCAAAAACTGATTAAAAAACGAAAATCAATTTCAAATAATAATGATATAGTACCTACTTGCATAAAATCAAGTTCTCTAATTAATTTCCTTGTTTGTGTATAGAATACACAATGTATCTAATGACTTTTATTTCTTTCGAAGATTTCAAAACAATATAGTTTCTTTTGTTTGGAGATTTTTAATGACTAAAAAGGAAATATGTGTAAGATCTCACATCGCCCAGGGGAGTGGATCATGTAAGCCTTATATGTATATTCTCATCTCTACCTAGCACGAGGCATTTTGGGAGCTCACTGGCTTCGGATTCCATCGGAACTCCGAAGTTAAGTGAGTTCGCACGAGAACAATCTCATGATGGGTGACCCACTAGGAAGTTCTCGTGTGAGTTCCCAAAAACAAAATTGTGAGGGCATGGTCGGGGCCCAAAGCGAACAATATCATGCTATGGTGGAGTCGAACCCGGGATATGGTGGGGACCTGGGCTAAGATGTGACAATTATTGTAAGATCCCACATCGTCTAGGGGAGTGGATCATGTAAGCCTTATATGTATATTTCCATCTCTACCTAGCACGGGGCCTTTTGGGAGCTCACTGTCTTCGAGTTTCATCAAAACTCCGAAGTTAAGCGAGTTCGCGTGAGAGCAATCTCATGATGGGTGACCCATTGGGAAGTTCTCGTGTGAGTTCCCAGAAACAAAATTGTGAGGGCGTGGTCGGGGCTTAAAGCGAACAATATCATGCTACGGTGGAGTCGAGCCCGAGATGTGGTAGGGGCTTGGGCCGGGATGTGACAATTTGGTATCATAGCCAATCCCTGGCAGGAAGTGTGCTGATGAGGACGTCGGACCCCTAAGAGGGCTGGATTGTAAGATCCCACATCGTCCAAGAGAGTGGATCATGTAAGCCTTATATGTATATTCTCATCTCTACCTGGCACGAGGCTTTTTGGGAGCTCACTGACTTCGCGTTCCATCGGAACTTCGAAGTTAAGCGAGTTTGGGCGAGAGCATTCCCAGGATGGGTGACCCACAGGGAAGTTCTCGTGTGAGTTCCCAGAAACAAAACCGTGAGGGCGTGGTCGGGGCCCAAAGCGGACAATATCGTGCTACGGTGGAGTCGAACCCGGGATGTGGTGGGGGCCCTGGTCGGGATGTGATAATATGTGTATGGTTTACCAAAAATACTCTCTCATAATTGGACAACGTATCTAGTGAATTTTGTTTCTTTTGAAGATTTCGAAATGATATTGTTTCTTTTGTTTGGAAAATTTTAATGACTAAAAAGGAAATATGTGTATGGTTTACCAAAAATACTCTATCGGTAACATACCTAGTGAATTTTATTTCTTTTGAAGATTTCGAAACGATATTGTTTCTTTTGTTTTGATATTTGTAATTATGAAAAAGAAAAGACGTGGATGGTTTAACAATTATACTCTTCTTTATATAAGTCTATTAGGCCTCGTTTGGCACACTGTATAAGACACCGGATAGTACTAATAATACAGAATACGGTGTTTGGTGTCCGTTTGTATTAAATAGCCACCGGATTAAATAATTCGGGAACTTTATCAGGTATACACCCGCTTGCTTATACCATCCAAAACCATGGTACAATTTAGTCGGGTTCTCTTCTTCCGCTCCAGACGCTCTCTCATTCCTCTCCAGACACACGGTCCTCTCCAGATGCTCTCTCTGCTTTGCTCTCTCAAGACGAGGCCCCCCGCATACAACAGGACTACCTAAGAACTTGCTTTGTCCTCCATGCTTCGCTCCCTGCTCCATCTTCTCTCACATCCTTTCCCTTCCTCATTGCCCTGAACCCTGAATCACAAACTAACAAGACCTCAAATTTGAGTCTCAATCAGAGAATCCATGACCTGCGTTGTCTGATTCACCTCTTACCCAAATTAGACAAGGTCATTGATCGTGCATCCGTCATCCTGGACCTTGATTTTCGATGGCACGGGCTTTGGGCTCCGTCTTCCTCGACCTTATTGACTTGCTTCATCTCCTTGACCTTTATTTCTTAATACCATTTTCTGGGTTCTTTTAATCCCCTCTGATTATAAACTTGAAGCCCTTAAGATCCATTTCTTTTTATTGTACATGCAATGACTCTTAGCAAATTAACAGCATCTGCGGATGCTCAGAATCCCTCTTCTCTGTGGGAGCATCTCAGACATACGGCCATGCCCATCTCAGTAGAAGCTCGGTAGAATCCCTCTTCTCTTTTCTTATCCAGTTCAGTACCAAACACAGTATAAATAATACTGTCCTTAGTTCGATACTGCATCAAACGCTCGACTATTTGTCAGTACTATCCGATGACTATTTATCCTATCCGACAAAAATAGCCAGTACAATCCGAGCTGCCAAACGAAGCCTTAGATACGATTGTATTTTTGCTCACCACCTTAAAGTGGCGATGATGCTTACCATCACCATCCTAAGTAACAATGAATTTATTTGTGTTGTAACCTATTTTATTGAAGGGAGAGAGAGAGTGGGGCAAAGAGAGAAAGTAGAGGGTTAAGGAATTTCTATGATATTCAAGTTTCCAATCACATGTGCCTTTATCTATAGTAAATAATATAGGATTACTTACCTTGCAAAAATAATGATATGGTAATTACTTGCTTAAAATTAGGTTTTCTAATTAATTGTCTTGTTGAGTGTAGATACAGATCTCATAATTAGGCAACGTATCTAGTGACTTTTATTTCTTGCGAAGATTTCATGAAGAAGAAATCTATCTGGGATATATTTTGGTAATCTGGAATCGTGGTGGTGATTAAGTGATGCAATTAACCCATGAGCATCGTCCTTCCTGTCCCATTATATGATTTGAGATTTTTGTTCTCCCATGATGTCCGTGTAACACGAATTTAATAAATTTATTGATATGTGTAATATTGCAGTTCCCGATGAGCTCGGACTAGTGCTTGAATTTTATTTAATGCTTTGCAATTAGTGATTCTTTATTATGATATTTTTTTTTAGTACAACGGTATATTTACACTAAAAGGAGTGGGGGTTCAGTTAAGCCACACAATGGCCAACTTAATTTGGTATCGAATTCGTCATTCACGATATTCAAACCTAAGACCTCTCACTTACAAGTGAAGAAGAATACTACCAGATCGTAGTACTGAGTGACTTATTGCGATATTCTTAAATATGGTTTGTATAAGGAACTTTTTGGGGCCTAGTTTTTCATAATATGAATTTATACTGCCGTTTTTTAATGAATGAAATATTGGAAGTCTTCTTTTTCATAAAAAAGAAAAGAAATCTATCTGGGATTATTCACAACAGGTAATTGATAATGAGATCTTGAAATTATTACCTATATACAACCCATTACACATATGTAATAACCATATTCTACAAATTAACCACTCACATTACAACTATAACAAACTAAACCATACTAAGTTTTATCACCAACTCAGTCATTTACTAAACTACCCTTAATACTGTGTTCATCTGGATGTTATGGAACCAAGACGCCTTCAGATAAAATATTGTTGCAGATACATTGAGAGGTGGAGTTTCGCATGTGGAGTGTTTTCAATGACCTATTTCCTTTGTCATTATCAATTCATGTTTAAGATGATGTCGACCTAAATTAAGGATTAGAGTTGTTTGTAGGGTGATAGGATGATCAAAAATATCATCAGGTCACATGGCTGAGTAAATGAATGAAACAAAAGTAGTTCATGGATTAACGGACATGAAATGGTGTATAATTAACTCTAAATCAATTTATTCGTACAATACACATTTTGCTGAAAACACACATTTCTTCGTATATACAATAGACTAATAACTGATATAACAGAAATGCCACATGACATTATTCTAGTGGTTAAGTTTGTTAATATAGTTAGAAGGGTATTACTGTAATTGGGATATATGGCTATATAAGAGATGGTATAGCTATCATTTCTTTAAGTTCTTTTGTATACATTTTCTCCATTTTAATCAATACAATCTTTCTGGTTTTTCTCTGTATCATCTTCATCTTCCTTTGTACCAATTCTTCATCTTTTACAATGTAGTTAATATGGTATCAGAGCCACCAAGGCTCACACCATGGATCTTGGTGGTCGATTCCTCTTCTATTTTTTTTTTCTTCATTACTTTCTTTCGTTGCCGCATATTTGATCGTTTTTTTTTTTGTTGGTCTTTGGATTTTTCTTCCGAGGGTTTTGTGTTTAGTATTGGGATTTTTCATCAGACGAAGGCATTGAGCGAGGAGAGAAGAGGGAGGCCTACGGACTAGAGCTTGGCGTTGGAATCGAAGAGGGAAGACTTGAGAGAATCGACGTTGGAGAGGAGAGATCGAAGGTCATCGACGTCCTCTTCCAAAGCGTAAACAGTGTCTTTGAGGCTGAGGTGGCTCTGCTCCTCACCTTGGTGAGTCAGAACCTCGGTCAATTGGCGATCGGCAAGCTTCTTCGGCGAGGCAGCGGGAAGAGGATCTCCACCAGCCAATCGCCGAACTCCTTACTGACCTTCCGTTCGATGTGCCACCGAATATCTGGAATCTTCTTCTCCATCATCTGCTTGAGCATAGAATCGCTTCCTGCCCCTGCGATGCCATTCGATTTCGCTCAAGAACTGCAGTTTCAGATTTTTTCGTTCAGTTCATTATGTATTTTCTGGGTAAATTTTTGTTTTGGGTTGTGATCAGAGATCATCGGTGTTATGATATCTTGGTCTTTGGAATTGTGGCGAATTTTTCTTCGTCTAAAGCTTGAATCTTGATCCTTTGGGCCAAATTAGAAGTGGGAACTTCTTGATTCTTGAATTCGGGAAAGGAAAATTTTCTAGGGAAATGTCGGATTCTGGGAAAGGAAAAGCATCAGCTTCTAGACAAGTGTTCGATTCCGTTGAAGGAAAGTATGATCGTTATGTTCCTGGGTTGAAAGAAAGTACGACGGCGGCGGCCTCTCTCAGGTGCCGATTCTGAATTCTGCAAGTATAAGATGGGTCCAGACCAACACTCTAGTTCGATTTAGTGAAATGAATTCTACATCGGTGCTTATAAGGATGGTTCTGTTTGGAGGACCAACAAGTTTATGGATATTTGCACAGGGCTGATGGTTGCGCTTGCTGATGGCGGCGACGAGCATTGCGGCTTGATAGCGTATGCTTGTTGAGAATTTTTCGAACTGTTTTTGCTTCTTGTGATATTTTAGTGGAATTGGCTGTGAAACAATTTGGGTATTGCAATTTTTTTTGTGGATTGTTTGTTCAAGATTGCAACTCTTGGGAGCTCTTCAGGTTCTGATTTTGTGCACTCCAACTGGTTGAAGAAATGGGTCAGTGAATTCTGTGATCTCTACTCTATTCTTTGGTACAGAAGAAAGATTAGACATGGGTGCAATCCTGGTGTTTGTCGAATTACCCAATTCAAAAGTTTCATGTGAAGGTTATATTTGGTTTCTTGGTTAATAGTATTAGTTTTCTTGTCAATTTAAAAAAGAAAGTGTCATTCTTTCTATGAATTTTGGAGTTTCATTCTCCTAAGTTGCCGTATGATTTGGAGTTTCATTCTCCTACGTTGCAGTATGATTTGTGTTCATGGAGTGTCAGTCTCCTTATTTGGTATTTTTAGTAGAAGTTTGAGATTTGTGTTGTGCTTTGGAGTGTCATTCTCCTTGGCTGATTTGGTTTATTGGAGTGTCATTCTCCTTGGTAGATTTAGTTTATTGGAGTGTCATTCTCCTTGGTAGATTTGGTCTGGTTTCTTAGAGTGTCATTCTCCTTGGTAGATTTGGTTTCTTGGAGTGTCATTCTCCTTGGTAGATTTGGTTTTTTTTTTTTGGAGTGTCATTCTCCTTGATAGATTTTGTATGGCTTCTCAGTTCACAGTCGAAAATTTGTTGGGTGTGTTAAGGATAAAGCTGGATTGTACTTGTGGTTTTCATCATGGCTTCACCAACGGCAACAGTTGTAGTCTTGTGTGATGATAATGGGGTGTGCAGAGGTTTTTGGTCAGCAGTTACATGGGGTGAGCAGAGGTTTTTGGTCAGCAGTAACAAAGGTGTCAGTGGGTGCTTTCTTGTTTGCAGCAGGTTAATTCTTGAAGCACAGATCAGTCTCAAATACTGGCTAGTTCAAACTTCACTTGGATACTCCAAGTTTAGTTTGAGGGGGAGTAATAACTGATATAACAGAAATGCCACATGACATTATTCTAGTGGTTATGCTTGTTAATATAGTTAGAAGGGTATTATTGTAATTGGGATATATGGCTATATAAGAGATGGTATAGCTATCATTTCTTTAAGTTCTTTTGTATACATTTTCTCCATTTTAATCAATACAATCTTTCTGGTTTTTCTCTGTATCATCTTCATCTTCCTTTGTACTTCTTCATCTTTTACAATGTAGTTAATATAGACAACCAATCTGCATGGTTTTGCTGAATACACACAAATTAAGTCGACAACAACTGATTAAATGAAATTCAGTTTTGGATTTTGGATTTTATATTTTGGTTTGGTGGGGTTAGATATATAAGAGGGAGGATGATTCTCTCCCCTCCTAATCTCTTTCCCATTCCCTCCCCTTATACTTGAACGGTTACGGTTAAGCCACGTCAACATCTTATATTGAATTTTTATAGAGACAATAAAACTAAAAGCAAAGTGTGAGAGGAGTGGAGAGAAGATGATGAGAATAGAAGAAGAGAGAATCCTACTGCATATAGGAGTTTGATCGAGAACAAGGTAATAAAATATGCCTAATCGATCATTTATATTAGTACATTGATTGTTCAATGGCAATGGCATTCTAATAACCCATTTTCATCAAACTCACGACACGTTCGGTGAACGAGGATCTAAAGAACAAGAGAGATCACTTCGGTTCGTAAACCGCCGGAAATAACCGATATATTCAGACAATAACTAGCGAACATAGACAGAAGGATTCGGGAAGTAACCACCAAATGCACAAGGAAGATGCACAAGGAAGAATGGACCAAAGAGCTTTCGGTAGGTAACCCTTGAAAACTAAAAAAAATGGATTCGGACAGTAACAGACGAAGAAAAGTAAAAGCTTTCTGATGGAAACCAAAGAAGGCGTAAGTAAAGGTATGTACGATCAACCAAGAATGAACCCAAGGGTGGGTTCAAAAAATTGAAAACCGAACTGAACTGAAACAGAAAAAATCGAACCAAACCGAATTGAAAAAATCGAACCGAACCGAATCGAATTAATTAAATTAATTTTTTATTTAATTATTTGTTTTGGGTATTATTTTCTAAACCCAATTTGTAAGTTAAAATGTGCTAAACTCAATGTGTTGCCAAACTTTAAGCTCAAAATATTAAAAAGAGACCTATAAAAACTCTAAACCCTTACCTATTATTTCTCTCCCATATAAGGTTCCGGAACCAAACCTCCTCCTGAAGTACCTACATCCATCTCCATAGCACTGTCTACTTCTGCCCCAACTTTCTTTTCCAAATCTACTCTCATATAACATGTAACAGTATCCATAAACATTTATTTCGGATAGATTACTTGCGTAATTTGTGATGGAAAAGAATCCAACACACACTAAATAAATCCATCCACGCATTACTTTTACTAATCAAGTTGTCAACATGCAGTCAAGCAAACAACCCTGATCTTTGAACAACATCATACAATTTAACTTTTCTAAGTCATTTGTACGATTTTTGTGTTGTGAGGTTGTTAGTTTGGACTTTGGAAGACTTGATTGATGATTTTAGTTCAACTTTAAATGTTTATTTTCATTGTCTTTGATTCTAGTTAGAATGTTTATGTTATGATTGTGTTGGAAATGTTAAAATTTAAAATTTCAATGTTTTTCATTTTTTGAAAAAAAAAACAAAAAACAAAAAATCGAAACCGAACCGAAAAAAATCGAAAAAAAAATGAACCGAACTAAAATTTCGGTTTGGTTTCGGTTTTGGCAAAAAACCGAACCAACCCCTAGAACCCAGTTCGACAATATTGGACATCCTTTTGCAAAAAATAAAAAAAATAAAAAATAAAAAGAGAAAGAAAAAGAATAGAAGGCAGATTGTCCGCCCTCCTGTTTGGGTGTCCTTCCCATCCCTTCCTATTTGTACAGTCACGGTTAAGTCACGTCAACATTTTATATTTTTATTGATTTTTGTCTTATTATCTTTATAAAAAAAATTAATATAAAATGTTGACGTGATTTAACCGTGACCACACAAATATGAGGGAATAGGAAGTGCACCCAAACAAAAGGGCAGACAATCTACCTCCAAAAAATATCAGTCAATTACAAGTACTAAATGGATTGTCTGACACATAAAATATCTTGAGCTATAGTATTTTGGAAATTTTGGTTGGGCACACGCATAGTCTGAAAAATCGATAATATCGACGAAATATCGAGGATATTTCAGTTTTTTCGAATCACGGATATTTCGGAACATATCCATGTACATATCGTACAAATATCGATGTCGATAATTTCGCTCACACTTCAGCAATATTTTGTCAAAATATCGGTGTAATATCGCTAAAATATTGAAAATATCGATGTAAAGGAAGGAAAAAAGAAGAAAAAAAAAGGGAAAAAAAGATGTCAAAATATCGGTGTAATATCGCTAAAATATCGAAAATATCTATGTAAAGGAAGGAAAAAAAAGAAAAAAAAAGAAAAAAAGGTAAAAAAGGGAGGAAAAAAAACACAAAGGGGATTTGAACTCCTCCCATTTTACTCCTCCAACACTGTAACCACCATATATCACTTATGTTTTAGTGATAATATGCTAAAATATTTATATTTATATGAGTGACATGTTAACAATTACATGCAAAACTATTTTGGAGATTTATCATTTGATGAATATTCTTCACAATAAACTTACTCTACACAGAGATGATGAAGATAGTGAAAATTTTGAACCTCATAGGAACTTTTTGTGGTACTAAATCACTCATGTATCTTACCATGCAATGTATAAAGTGTAAAATATTGTATTAAATCATTATATATAAATGATTATGGTGTGTTTAATCTTTTTTTCATTAATTACTACATATTTTCTACACTCACAGTGTTTGCCAGCTCGCTGTATAATCAACTTAAATCAGTTAAATCCATCATGTAATGCATTTCCTTCTAATTTTTTTGATAAACTAATAGATAATTGACTAAATAAACATTCTCCAAAGTTTCAATAAAAATTTCCAAGTTTTTCTTACAATTTTCGCGGTTTTTATTCAATTTTTATTGATATCGATAATATCCCGATATTTCCATCGAAATTTCCATGTTTTTGGACTATCGATATTTCCGATATCATCGATATTTTATACCATAGGCACACGTATTGTGTTTAAAATACACGTATGGCATAGAACCATAAGTTTTGTCGGATCATCACTTCATGCGATCTTTAGGGTGCGTTTGATACGCAGACGGGACGGAACGGGACGGGACGGGACGGGACGGGACGGAACGAAGATGTAATTTTTGAAAAAGACATAGGGTATATTTGTCTTAAAATGGTAAAACATTGTGTTCCACAGACGTGGAACAAACCCGTTCCAGGGGGGGCAGGTGGGACGCAAAAACACCCAAAATCTGTCCCGTGGAACAGCCCGTTCCACCCATTTTTGGCGCACCAAACGCGGGACGGAACGCCTCGTTCCGTTCCGTCCCGTCCCGTCCCACGTACCAAACGCGGGACTGAAAAATTCTGCTCCTGAACCATTGGTGATGATGACTTACAGATTCTTAGGTTAGTGCGTTGGAGTTTGGTTGTGTGGGCGAAACTTGCAAAAATTCTTAGGTTATATTTGGAAAGTTGTGGTGTACTTATTGGTTTATATAAGTTCTAAAAAATAAGTTGGGTGAAAATATTGAAACAGATGGTTTTGCATATTATAAAATAGGGAACTTTAACGAAAAGCTCACAGTATTGTTCATTTTAACGAAAAATCATATTTTTACACTAAAAAGTCAATTATGATACTATTCACTTTACTTTTTATTTTGTATTTATCGTTAAAACTCAAAGTTTTCAAGCTCTTTTCTTTAGTTTTTCTTATAAAATAACCATGTAATTAATAAAACTAACAGATCTTTAACAAAAGTCATCCATAAATCCAAGCTAACATATCCTTAACCCAGTGCCGGTCCTGGGAGTAGCCCGAGTAGGTGGGCGCCTAGGGCCCCCACTTTGGGGGGGGGCAAATTTATATATATATAAGTGTTATTAACATTTTAAAAATCTCGTCCTACACTTTTTACAAATATTTTTTTTTTCAAATATAGAAAATTTGGAACGTATTCCATTAAAATTTTGGAAAGCCAATAACAATTATATATATATATATATATATATATATATATATATATATATATATAATTTTGTAGTTTGAGTAAAATATCTAAATATGAAATTATAAAAATTAAAAATTAAAAAATTGAAACTTGCTGTGCAGCTTTTGGACTCGGGAAGGGCCGGAAGGCCCAAAATATTTCTTAAGTATGTGTATTTATATAATAATATATAAATATATTTTTAGAGTTTAAATTTAATAAAATATTTAAGTATAAAATCATATAATAGTCTTGAAAGTTGAAACTTGATGTACAAAGTGTCTTGGGTGGGGTGCAAAGCTTCAGCAACAATTCAACCCTTTTCTTTGGGATTTAACGCAGCAACTAACAAGGCAATCTGTAACTCTGCTCCTGCCGGTCCTGCCCTGCGAATGCAGCAAATCAGTTCTTTCCCACTTGCAGAGGATAGGTAACCTCACTGATAAATGCTTCTCTTCTCTTATGCCTTTTTTTCTATAATTTAATTTGTAAGTGTTTGTAAATATAATTAGGATTTTCGATCTTTTTAGGGTTTAAGATTGTTTATTTTTTGGGAGCAGCCTCTCCATAAATGGGGGTAAGGCTAGCCGACATTCACCTCTCCCAGACCCTGCGTAAAGCGGGAGCCTTGTGCACTGGGTATGACCTTTTTTAAGATTGTTTATTTTAATGCTTATTGTTTATGCGAAATCAGAGTATTCACTTGTCAAGTGTCTATATTGCAGTTATAAAATTCGAACTTGTGGATGCACTTAACAAAGTGGTTAAATCCCTTCAAGAAGATAATTGGATTATGGATGCACTTAACAAGGTTGGTTACTTTTGCTTCCTAACTAGTTTTGGTTCAAGATAATTCAAAGTTTCGATATTGAATTTTACCGTATTTTTTATGCGCCTCATTTTGTGTTGTGTCATTTGTATCAAACTTTTGTGTTGGGTAATAGGTGAAATTTGAATTTTAGTTTGTTTCTTTGTCAATTTGTTGTTTACAGAATATTGAGTTGATTGTTGATTGTGGGGTTGTGATTTCCTGATTGAAAAAGAGTTGATTATCATGCCTCCTATTAGAAATAGTAAGCCCACTAACAGAAACAAAAAGTATCTCTCTGGGTCTCAAAAAGAAGAAATAAGGAAAAGGAAGAAGCATTAATAAAGTTTCAAGCTGGATCTCTTAGTAAGTTTTTCAAGAAACAAGATGACAGTTCAGTGAATGAGGAACAAGGGAATCATGACAATAATGGGGAAAAAGATGAATTCATGACTGAGACTAATAACGAAGAGCAAGATGAGCGATGTGAGCCTATATCTGACGATGGTAGTAAAGAGTAAGAAGATGAACCTCTGATTGAGACTGACATTGAAGAACATGATCAAGCTAATGAGAATGGTAAAGATAATGAAATTGTCTTTCCTTTGAATATTGATGATCCAAGGAATTGGGATAAGATTGATCAAAATCTTAGGGACATGTTAGTGAAAAGAGGTCCTAAAAGAGTTGATGATGTAGCATTTCCAAAAGATAATTCGGATAAGCATTTTTCTTCTGTACATTACATTAGAAAATTGCCTAATGGGGAGACGTAAGATAGGAAGTGGCTAGTGTACTCATGTTCTTTGGATACAGTATTTTGTTTTTGTTGCAAGTTATCCAAGCAAATTGGAATCAAGACTTACCTAGATAATGAGGGTTTTAAAGATTGGAAGAATATTAGTCACATGCTTACAACTCATGAAACTAGCAAGGAACACATTCACTACATGAGTGAATGGATTGAATTGGAAAGAAGATTGCAAAAATGTAAAACAATTGATGAAAGTGTGCAACAATAAATCAGCAAAGAGAAAGAACATTGGAGACAAGTGTTATGGAGGATAATTGTTGTTGTGAAAAGACTTGCAAAAGTTACTTTGGCATTTCGTGGAGACATTGAGAAGTTGTATGAAGAGAATAATGGAAATTTTTTAAATGTGAATGAAATGATTGCTGAATTTGATCCTAAAATGCAAGAGCACATTCGGCGTATTGATACACATGAGACTCATTACCATTATCTTGGTCACAAGATTCAAAATGAATTGATACAATTGTTGGCAAGTGAGGTCAAAAGTGAAATCATAGCAAGAATTAGATAAGCAAAGTATTTTTCAGTGATACTTGATTGCACTCCAGATGCTAGTCACGAAGATCAAATGTCTCTTATAATAAGGTGTGTGGATGTTACAAAAACTCCAATAAAGGTTGAAGAATTCTTTTTGGAATTTTTGAATGTACATGACACAACAGGGCGTGCACTATTTGATGTGCTTTTAGGTGCATTGAGCACTCTTGAACTTGATGTTGATGACATAAAGGGACAAAGTTATGACAACGGTTCAAATATGAAAGGCAAAAATAAAGGCGTGCAAAGCAGAGTACTTGAAATAAATCCTAGAGCATTCTACACTCCATGTGGCTGTCATAGCCTTAATCTTGCACTTTGTGATATGGTCAACTGTTGTCCTAAAGCTATGTCTTTTTTTGGAGTGGTACAACGTATATATACATTGTTCTCATCCTCAACAAACCGATGGAAAGTTTTTACAGATCATGTGCAAGGAAGTCACACCATCAAACCGTTGTCACAAACTCGTTGGGAAAGTCATATTGAAAGTGTTAAACCCATAAGAGAAAGTGCTCAACAAATAAGAGATGCTTTGATTCACTTGGCAAATACTAATGAAGATCCTAAGTCAAAGAGTGAAGTCAAATCCCTAGCAATTCATGAGCTGGAGAATTTTGAGTTATTGTTAGGTATGTTATTTGGCATAAATTGTTGTTTGATATTAATACTGTTAGCAAAACTCTTCAAAAAGAAGACATGCATATTGATGTTGCTATTGATCAATTGAAAGGGCTTATATCCATTCTTGATCGGTATAGAGAAACTGGATTTGAAGAGGCAATGAATGAAGCTAAGAAAATAGCAAGTGAGATGGAGATTGAGCCTGTTTTTCGTGAGAAACGCATCATTCGAAGAAAGAAACAGTTTGATGAGAGTGCTAGTGAAGTGGCAACACAATCAGCAATTGAAGCTTTTAGAATTTATTACTTCATTTATATAGTTGATCAAGCTCGGACTTCACTTCATATCAAGTTTGAACAATTTCAGTAATACGAAGAAACATTTGGGCTTTTGTTTAATTTGAAGAAGTTAAAAGATGTAGACTATGATAGCTTGAAGAATTTTTGTATCAATCTTGAATGATTTCTGAAACATGGTGAGCATTCTGATATTGATGGAAATGACTTATTTATAGAGCTAAGAATCTTGAGAGAAACTTTGCCAAAGGAAATAAATCAGGCAATGGAAGTACTGAAATATATAAGACAAATGGATGGTTGTTTCCCGAATGCATGGGTTGCTTATCGTATTTTGTTAGCCATACCAGTTACAGTTGCCTCTGCAGAAAGAAGTTTCTCAAAATTAAAGTTAATCAAATCGTATCTTCGATCAACTATGTCACAAGAAAGATTGAATGGGTTAGCTATTTTGTCAATTGAAAAAGAATTGGTTGAAAAGTTAGATTATATAAACTTAATTAGTACATTTGCGTCTAAAAACGTGAAACGTGTAATATTTAAGTAATGTTTGCATATTTTTCTTCTTTGGATATGAATTCTAATAATTTTTTATGTAGAAATGAACTTTTTCATGTATTTAGTGAAACCTTTTCTTATACATATAAATGTACAACGAGTCGGGTGTCAAAGAACTTTAGGGCCCCATTCGAAGGCTAGCCTAGGGCCCCAATTTTTCAGGGCCAGCCCTGCCTTCACCACATATACATCGTCAAACAGTCTCCTTATGTATATAAGACTTATATATAAAGATTGATATTCTATAACTTTTCAATCGATCACTGGATAGGTGGCATCCATGGTAATGCCAGCCCATTTGGGCTACAACCTTTAAGCAATTTCATGTAGCCTCCCTCTCCTCATTCCTTGCCCCATGAGTTCTTGATTCTCCAGTATTCGGTGCCAGGCTTGTCCCTTCTGATACTGACTATGGTTACAATGTGTGTCAAATTAGTTCCACACTCGTCTGTAAAAATCCCACCTTTGTAAAGAACAAAAGCTGCGCTTCCGGGATCAATCCCAGCGGTCACCGGCTGTTGACACACAGCCCTTGCCAGGGCCTCCTCGTCCCTCGGCAACACAGGTTGATAGCTATTGATTCGGGTGACAACGGGTAGACTTTCTAATATCCCCTGGTTGCATTCGCCTCTATTTGACTTGTAAGGATAACTGGCCTCACTCACGATCCCTCTCTCGGAGACTTACTCATATGCGTAATCCTCGAGGCCACCCTTGCAGCCATTACTAAACTCGTCACAATCCACAAGCTGCTGCGGGGACAATGGCACCATCTTGTCCTTCCCCATTTGTGTTCCATAAATTCCTTCTATTCCGGTTACTACGGCAAACGCCCAACAACATGCTGCCATCAACATTCGAAACTTAATTTCACAATTTAAATAATGACAACCAAATTGACTTCAAATCTTCTGCACATCTATTTGACACACACTTAACCCCAACTTTAACACTTATTCTGCTGCTCAACCACAGAAAAATTGAAGAGAAAGTTACTCAAGTAACTCAACATAATAGTAATAACAAACAGTTAAAAGTTAGTAGGAAAATTACCACACTTGTAACTTTCCTTTACTCTGTTAGTCTGTTGTATTTAGCTTTCATATAAATACTCTTGTAACTTATCCTTTGGTGTAATGAAAATCATTTCACAATATGGTATCACTCGCCTAAAGTCTACCGACTCAGATCCTTCGTACGCTTCCTCTCATTTTCTTAGTCACCAAACAGGTCTCATTCCTGTCATTTTCTCTCTGCAATCAACAATCTATGGCGGCCAATTCTTCGACTTCTTCTTCCCCAGTGATCGTGCACCATCCTTCTCCTCATGTGCTTGCTGATCCTCCTTCTTCTTCTCCAAATCCTCATCCTTCAGTTCCGCTGCACACAAACCCTAATTCTTCAATTCAGGCATCGATCAACTCGATTACGATACACAATATCGGCAGCATGATTCAGACTAAGCTCAAGCGCCATAACTATCTTGTGTGGCGATCTCTCTTCGAGCCGATCTTTCGTCGCTACAAACTTACCGGTATTGTTGACGGATCTGAACCTCTACCGCCTCAGTTTCTTGCTGATGATTCTGGTCGATTCACCTCTGTTCCCAATCCAGACTATGAATTGTGGTATGAGAAGGATCAGAACATCATTATATGGATCAATTCCACACTTTCGGAAGATCTGATTCCTTTCACTGTTGGCGTTCAATCTGCGCGAGAACTCTGGCAAAATCTTGAACGGCGGTTTGGCGGTGTATCTCGTTCTCACATTCATCAACTCCGTTCAACCTTGCAATCTGCCACGAAAGGTTCATCTTCTATTTCGGAGTATCTCCAACGCATCAAAGAGGCTACTGATGCTCTAGCCGCCGCTGGTGCTCCTGTGGATGATCATGATCTACTCCTCATCATTCTAAATGGCTTACCTAATGAGTATGATTCTTTTGTGGATTCTGTTCAGTTTCGACTTGCTGATACCACTGTTGATGATCTTCACGGATTTTTGTTAAGTAAAGAAATGGCTCTTGCTCGCAAGCATTCCACTCAAGGAACAAATTCTGCACCCTATCAAGCTTTTCAGTCTGTTCCAGCGTCTTCACCTTCACTCCTTCCTACACCTCAGGCATATATTGCTCAGCCTCCTTCTTTTTCTAATTTCAACAGAGGCAATTTTCAGCGCAATAACTCTCAAAGGAATTATAATAATCGTAATCGATACACTCGTAACCACATCAACAAGAATGCTTCTAATCGTGAAGGAAATCGTAGTGGTGAAGGATTTCGTAATGGTGCTCGGTTCTTTAACAATAATTCCAGGAATGTTCCTTGTCAAATCTGTGAAGACACTGGTCATCAAGCGATTGACTGCTCCAATCGTATGAATCCCAATTTTCAAGGCCGTATTCCACCAGCTAAGCTTGCTATGTATGCTCGCTCAAATGCATCTTCTTCTCCTTCATGGCTACTTGACTCTAGAGCAAGCTCTCATATGACCAACAACCTCCAAAATCTTCAGAATCCACAACCTTACAGTGGCCCCGATAAAGTCTACATTGGAGACGGCCAAGGTTTGCCGATTCTCCACTCTGGTTCCTCGTTACTTCATACTCCTTCTGCTACTTTTAAATTACAAAATGTGTTGCATGTTCCACACTTGAAACATGATCTTGTTTCTGCAAATATGTTTCTTAGAGACAATTGGTGTTCCTTAACTCTAAATCCTTTTGACTTTCATGTCAAGGATCTTACTACGGGGATGATGCTTTTTAGAGCTCCTGTTCGCTGTGGTCTCTATCCCTTTTCTGCATCTTCTCAGTCTTCATCGAAGCATCATGGTCTTACTGCACTCAAGGCATCACAACACACTTGGCATCAACGTTTGGGGCATCCAACGTTCAAGACTTTGCAATCTGTGATCTCAAAGTCTTCTTTGCCTTTATCTACTATTGTCAAACAATCTTTCTGTTCGAATTGTGTTTTAGGCAAATGTGCCAAGTTACCTTTTCAGAATTCTATTTGTCATTCTTCTAGATCTTTAGAGTTGGTTCATGCGGATGTTTGGGGTCCCGCTCCCCTGTCTTCTATCAGTGGATATCGATTCTATGTCATATTTGTTGATGACTTTACTAAGTACACTTGGCTGTATCCTCTCAAACATAAATCAGAAGTATTTCAAGTTTTTGTTCACTTTCAAGCTCTTGTTGAAAATCTGTCTGGTCACAAAATTGGAACTTTGAGATGTGACTCAGGGGGTGAGTTTATTAGTACTCAGTTCAAACAGCATTTGTCCAGTCATGGCATCCATCAACATTTTAGCCATCCATACACTCCTCAGCAGAACGGGTGTGCAAAACGGAAACACCGACACATTGTGGAAACAGCCAGGACACTACTTATTGCATCTCAGGTTCCTCATCAATTTTGGGTAGAAGCATTTCTCACTGCAGTTTATCTCATTAATCGGCTTTCTCCAACTGCTAAATCTTCACCCTGGGAGCAATTTTTCAAGAAGAAACCAGATTATACTCAGCTGAAAATCTTTGGTTGCAGCTGTTATCCTTGGCTTAAGCCATATACACAGTCCAAACTTGACCCCAAGAGCAAGTTATGTGTTTTTATTGGCTACAGTTTGGTTCACAAAGGTTACAGATGCTTAGACCCCTTCACCAATAGAGTGTATGTCTCCCGGCATGTCTACTTTGATGAAACCACATTCCCATTTCATAATCCCTCTCTTGTTTCACAGCTAACCTCTTGTGCTTCCTCCTCAGTCAATCCTTCCTCATTTTCCCTTACCTTTCCCAACCTTTATTCTTCATCCCCTCTTACTCCTTCTATTACACGTTCACAATCCCTTACCTCTCCCCCTGTCTTTCAACCTCCACCATCTGTAAGTCCTACTAAATTTGCATCTGAATCAGTTTCTGTACCTGCACCTGTCTCAGTTCCTAATATTGTCCCAGTTCCTGATATTGTCCCTGTCCCACCTCCAACCCTTCCTGTCTCTACTCATCCTATGCAAACCAGGTCCAAATCTGGAATTTTTAAGCCCAAGGCCTTTACTGCTACCAAACATCCTCTTCCTTCCAACTTAAACACTGAATTTGTTCCAACTACATACATTCAGGCATCCAAATATCCCCATTGGCGAACTGCAATGCAGGATGAGTTTAATGCTCTGCAAAATACAAGAACTTGGACATTGGTTCCTTCTGATCCTTCTTACAATCTCGTTGGGTGCAAATGGGTCTTCCGAATTAAAAGGAACCCTGATGGTTCTGTGGACCGTTATAAAGCCCGGTTAGTAGCTAAGGGCTACAATCAGCAGGAGGGTATTGATTACAGTGATACGTTTAGCCCAGTGGCTAAACCAGTTACAATTCGACTTCTTCTCACTCTTGCAGTTCAATCCAATTGGTTTCTGCATCAATTGGATGTAAGTAATGCGTTCTTGCACGGCTCTCTCAAGGAAGATGTGTATATGTCTCAGCCTCCAGGCTTCATTGATCAGGACAAATCTTCTTATGTTTGTCACTTGCAAAAATCCCTTTATGGCTTGAAACAAGCTCCTCGGGCTTGGTTTGAAAAACTGCAATCTGCTCTATTCGCTATGGGATTTAAGGCCTCACAATCTGATCACAACTTGTTTGTGTTGCACCAACCTGTCTTGGTGGTTGTTTTGGTTTATGTTGACGACATTCTTGTCACCAGACCTTCTTCCACAGCCTACACTCATGTTATCTCTCAATTTAGTGATCAGTTTCCCATTAAGGATTTAGGCGATTTGCATTTTTTCCTTGGTTTGGAGGTTACCCGAGCTTCTACAGGGATCTTTATTCATCAATCTAAGTACATCTTAGATCTTCTCAAACGCACTCAAATGGATGGAGCAAAGCCCTGCACCACTCCTCTTGGTTCTACTAAGCTTGATCTCACTGGTTCTCTATTGGATAATCCAGAGGAATATCGCTCTATTGTTGGTGCTCTTCAGTATCTTACATGGACTCGTCCGGATCTCTCCTTTTCAGTAAACTTGGTCTGCCAGTTTATGCATTCTCCTCGGGAACCCCATTTTCAAGCAGTGAAGCGCATACTCCGCTATCTTAAGGGAACACTTGGATATGGTCTCTGGTTTCCTAAAAACTCGACTCCTCTTACTCTCAAAGCATATTCTGATGCTGATTGGGCAGGCTGTTCCTGGGATAGACGTTTTACTGGGGGATTTTGCATCTTTCTTGGATCCTCTATCATCAGTTGGAGTGCCAAGAAGCAACACATCGTTGCTCGTTCATCCACCGAAGCTGAATATAGGTCCTTGGCACACACTGCTGCTGAATTAACATGGATCTGCAAATTGTTCACTGATATCGGTTTCCAACTGCCTTCTCTTCCTCAAATTTGGTGTGATAATGTTTCTGCGATTGCCCTTGCTTCCAACCCTGTTTTCCATGCTCGTACCAAGCATGTGGAAATAGATTACCATTACATAATGGAACTTGTTCTTGCCAAGTTGCTGACTGTCCAATTTGTATGCAGTCAGGATCAACTTGCTGACATTCATACCAAATCCCTTCCCAGGCAACGCTTTCTTTTTCTCCGGTCCAAGCTATCACTTCAACCTTCTCCGTTTAGCTTGAGGGGGTGTGAAGAGAAAGTTACTCAAGTAACTCAACATAATAGTAATAACAAACAGTTAAAAGTTAGTTAGGAAAATTACCACACTTGTAACTTTCCTTTACTCTGTTAGTCTGTTGTATTTAGCTTTCATATAAATACTCTTGTAACTTATCATTTGGTGTAATGAAAATCATTTCACAATAAAAATATGCCAAAAGATGAGAGTTTCTTCAGTGGTCGATAACAAGAGAATATAATTTGGTTTCTTCGGTTCCTTAATTTCTTTTATTCAATCCCAAAATGCGGTCAAGCATAAATTCAAAACTGAAGTAAATATGTTGAAAAAAAATTCAGCGCAATATGCATGCTAAATATGGTTACATATACGGACCACATTTTTTCTGATTCCTTACTGGGGTGACTACTCCATATTCGACCCAATCGATGCTGCTGCATGTACTGTTGTCGATGTTTTCGACAGCAACAGCATTGTCTGAGATTGTCATGCTAGTGGCCGAATCAGAGTACTGCACTCGTCTACAGTAGTAACCGTCGGTGATCTTTTCAGTAGTCAAGTCGGCAAAATGATTGAGGCCGACGGTAAATCCTTTCCCATTCTTGTTAAATTTCTCCACAAATTCAAAGTTGTTTTTTAATATCGTGAGACGCAGCTTCGCTCATGAGCGCTGGAGTAGACGCGGCCGTGCGTACTGCGGTCCACTCTTCAAATGCTTGAAACGAACTTGCATCTAAAATCAGTGGTACAAACACTACTGTAGCAAAAGGATTCTCCAATTATTACAACTCATTTCAAAAGGAGAAAGATAGATCAGGAGAGGATATTTGGTTCGAAAAGGATATTGGTTCGAAGGTTTCTCTGATATTTTAAGCTTCTATTCTATTAACACAGGAGTTGAAAGAAAGTAGAGAGGAAGAAAGGTATATATGAGCGGGAAAGCTAGGAAGAAGAGAATTCAATTTTGGCTTTTCACTGCATGAGACTGAGATACATTGAGATGTATAGAAACCACACTCTACGACATTACAAAACCACCCTTAACTATTACAACAAACTCAACTAATACAAAGATGACAAGTGGCATATGGTAATATACCCAAACCCGCCCCATATAGAATATACAGTACTTACAATTTTATATAAATAAGATTATACTTTATATGTTACTGAAAAAATGAAAATGTAGCTCACTTCTTACTCTCTTTTTTTCAATTAAAGAAAAATGAATTACTATTGGCACTCTTAAAATTTAATTGTACACGTCAAATTTTTTATATTTTAGAAAGAAAAAAAATACTCTTATAAAAAATCCACAATTAGATTTTTGGTGTCAATTATAGTTTCCTAAATAAAATATTTTGTAAACTTGATATATCATAAAACAATTTTTTGTAACTGAATTTGTTAGCATTGTTCTATATCTCAATTATTTTGTGGACTTGAAGTACATATCTTAATTCTAATTTTGTAATGGGGTGAAGCGAGGAATCAAATCCTCATCGAGGGCGGAGATGGGGAATCCCTGATTTGAAACAATGAGTATGACGACGAGAATGGGAATAAAATGCTTAACGGAGATGGGATGAGAATTGTATATCCATCACGCTTCGATCCATTGTCATCCCACCTTTGATATGTGCTCATATTTAATTAAAGAGATGTAGGGTGTATAATTTCTTTTTACCATTATATAGTATTTTCATGGTCTAGGTTTTCATGTAATGCAAGAATTTTGTAGGATACTTTTTGTGTGGGGCGAAAGGTCGGAGTGAGTCCGAATGTCTACTATGTTTCTATCCTTTCATACTATCTTGCATCAAATTTAAACACGGCATCCAGATGCAAAATAGATAAATCAATCACTTGAATTACTAAGTCTTTGCCTCTATGTCACATCTCGGGTTCGACTCCGCCGTAGCACGATATTGTCCGCTTTGGGCCCCGACCACACCCTCATGGTTTTGTTTCTGGGAACTCACACAAAAACTTCCCAGTGGGTCACCCATCCTGGGAATGCTCTCTTGCGAACTCACTTAACTTCGGAGTTCCGATGGAACCCGAAGCGAGTGAGCTCCCAAAAGGTCTCGCCCTAGCAAACTAAAATTAGTTACGAACAACCATAAAATAAAAGGAATTTTATTGAAAACATGGATAGAAAACACCTTGAAAATAAACTTCAAAAGCCCTCTAGAGTAATGCATGCGTTTCTTCTCCTCCCCTCCTTCTAATGGCTAAAAAGTCTTAGAATAAAACTAGGAAACATAATTAAATGATAAAACAGAAAATAAAGGGTTTCCTATTTGAACTAGAATTCGGAGCCCTCAGAAAATCAGACTTTTGACCCATCAAATCAACTCTGATTTGGTCCCAAAAGGTCCCTTTTAAAAGCTGAAGATGTCCCCTACAAATCCTTAGAATGAATCTTTCTCAAAATATGTCATCTTGACCTCCAAAATACCCAAAACGTCCAGAAACTTCAATTTGGGAAAGCTGCGCGTGGGGCCTTTATTTCTTCACCACAGTCAAACGGCTTGGTAGAAAAATCTGGAATTTTGATACAATCATCTTGAAAGACTCACGAACATCCTCCAACTGGAATCACTCCAAAATTCATCCGTTTGGTTACTTTTTTCTTCAGAGGAAGTCGAATGTCCTACATTGAAAATACATAACAAAGTATCACAATTCTACCAAAATAACCAATAAATTAATACTAAGATTATGGTAAAATATATAATATAATATTGACTCATCAACACAAAGAAAGAGAAAGGAGAAGAAAGGAAAAGAAAAGGAAAAGAAAGAGGAAGAGAAAGAAATAATAAATAAAAAAGGAAAGAGGAGAAGAGGGTATCTCCGTCTTTCGGGCCAAAGGAAAACAAAAGAGAAAAAGAAAGAAAAAGGAAGACAGGGAGAGAGACCCTTAGGATGTGTTTATTGCACCGGACTATCTCAGACTAGACTAGCTTCAAGGAATAAGTTGGACTGGCTTAACATCGACTAAGCAGTATAAGAATAATGAAGTGTTTGATGCAATGCCGAACTAGCAAGCGGACTAAAATATTTTTGGAATTTGATATTTTTATACCAACCTTTTCTCTCTCTCACCATTTATCACTGTTGGAGAACAATTTAGAAACAGAAATAACAGAAATACAGAACTTGAAATATTTATACTTTATTACTCAAAAATACTTGCAATACAGAATGATACACAACGACTACAGAAAATTAAATATGAGAATATCAAAAGTACTAACTTGATTACAGAAGGTAGAGGCTAGCGTAAAAGCTATGTCCTTCGAACAGTAATTCCGTCCCACTCTTGTGCTTGTGGTTCTACAACGTCTGCTTGACCAGGATACAACTACCTAATCCTACAACCCGCACTGGATTATAGAATTCTAGCGAATTGCTTTGTGTGTTTACTCTCTCTGGAAAGTTTGTACGGAAGAAAAGGAAGAAGAAAGGATTATTGATGATGAACTGAGGACTCCAGTTATATAGGCTCTTTCATACCTCTTCAAATACCTTTTGGATGTATCTGAAGCTTTACAACTCTTTACAAAAGGTTGTATCTTTAATCAAAACGTTTTTAATTAATTTAATTAAAAACTTAATTCGAAATTAAAACTAATTGATCAGATTAATTAATATTAATTAATATTAATATTATGGTATAATCATCAAGCCCAATCCACAGAAATGGTGGCCCAAGCCTCAATTCCCATTCCAAGTGGTCCAACACATAACTAATATTGTAGAAGACAAAAAGTATATAAAGGTACTTTGGAATCTTGTTTTCACCAATGTGGGACAAGAGTCTCAAAACTTCCAACAATCACACCTTCTTTCTGTAGAATGTCGAGCACAGAACCAAAAAGTCCAACTCAAACCCAGAATCAAATAAAACATTGAACATGAAAAAACCATAGTTGTGAGCTTGTCTCTCCAGTAAAATCCAATTCAAAATATTCAAAAGTAAAACATCTCTCTAATAAAACCAATTCTAAATATTCAAAACCAAAACACAAAAATCAAAATCCTAAAAATTATCTTTCTATAATTGAGTTCCATCGCCATACACCTCTCTCTCTCTCAAATTTGTAGATTCTATTTTTTTTTATCCAGAAAAAAGCCAAAGATATAAACCATTTCAATTTCATCAAAATATATTTCAACTTCGACAGATTTCATCTAGATCTGGAATTAACACACGCTCATATATATAAATCCCAAAAACAAAATAATTGCAAATGAGAGTCAGAGAGAATTTCAACTTCTTCATTTTCTCTCTGGTTCAGTATTAATGAAAGCTCTACACACATCAATGGCGAATTTAGCAAAGAAACAATTTTGCGGTCCAAAATTGATCAAACCACTCTCAAATTTAAGCTAAACAATCATTATTTCATCAGAACTATAAAAAATTAAACATTACCCACTAAAAATAAATCTAAACAATTTTTGGATCCCCATTAGCTCACCCCCCCCATCATAGCCTTTTTAGGCTTCCTAGGACCCAGATCCGGCTGACCCAGATGACGCAGACGACAAGGTAATTGTCGGAGATGAAGCAATTGACGAGTTCGGCGTCGGAGATAAAGTCGTGCCCGAAGCCTTTGCCGTTAAAATCAAGGTCGATGAGGTGAATCGAGCAGGACGATGCGATGTGGCATCGTAATCGAGGTTGAGGTGGTGAATCAAGTAGAACAAAGCGAAGTTCTTAGCTAATCCCGTGGTCTTGGGGAGGGACTCGTGAAGACCGGTTAGCAACGTCTCTAATGAAAGCGAGTCCTAGTTAATCTCATTAACACTAGTTCCGCAAGGAAACAAACATTGGATCAGACTAATATTTAATCTAGTTTAGTCCAATGAGAGCTAAGATGGGCAAACAAACGCCCATTTACTACCTTACATACTCAGTATTCACACACTCTCATCCCTTACCAGCAAAAACCAGACTTCTCTTCCCGTACCGAGAGATAATTAGGGCAAATAGAGATCCCTAAGATTGGTAAATGGAAAAATATCACCTGCAATTGTTGCTCATTGATCCATTCCATTGATATCGAAAGCTATACTGGAATTTGATCCGCTAATTGATGTTCTTCACCCGAGCTGCGATTTCAAGACACCACTCATATATTCATTCTGGAGCCACAACGCCACCTCGGGCTCATGGGATTTCCTCGTGTTGTCTACCTCGCTTTTGGCTTTTTCGTTGCTCGCCTCATATTTGACAGATTCATCTCTCACGACATTTCCATCTGGTTATTGAGGAAGAGGTTTGCTCCATTGAAGCATGAGCCATGGTTTGGGAAGAGTTGGGTCATTTGGAACATATCGAGGACCAGCGGCAGTTGTAGTGGCAGACATGGGAATAGTACACTACCCTGATGGCGTCAACTTGGATAGCTAAAGGACCGAGAAAAACTCTGTCAGGCATTTAGGAAAACTTCAAAAATAGTTTTTTGCACCATTCCTCCAACCCCGGCTATTCAATTTAATTTTAGAACCCAAATCCCAAGCAGATCAGGTGGCCATTGATTGTTAGACGGCTCGTTGATGGGAACACCGTTGATCAGAGCTGGTGAGTGGTTACCAGCAGCCTGTTTTGTAATTGAGGAAGCCTGTCGCTGTAACCGCTGCATGCCACTAATCTTTGATTGCTGCCTAGGCAAAAACTACATCGTGCTGGAATGTAAACCATTTATGTGCTCTTAACCAACGAATTAGGGATTCTGAAGCCTCTAATCTCATCAAATTACTCTTATGCTCAATGCCACTTCCTCTTTGTGATTCTTGTACCAGCAAGCCTCTAAATATTAAATTTTACCGATCAGATTTTGACTCCACACCCAAAAAGTTAGCTTCATTCTACCTTGCTCTAAACATCTGGTGCCCATGCGCATAGCCATTCAAGTTAGCCTGTTAATTTTGATACTGAGCTCCGCCAAACTCGAGTCTTACATTTGATTGCATAAAATTCAAACCATGAACAAAGGCAGAGAACAGCAACAACGAAAACGGACGCTAAATCATGTCCAATTGGATTTAAATCCATCGGGCAACTGCAAGGAAAGCCCAGTCAGGCATTCTGCAACATCAATCTTCTGCTATCTTTCTCCAGTTTTCGCTATTCAAATCGATTTGGGAGGGTTGATGAGGTTGATGGATTTCACCGGCGATGATGTAAAAACCAGCGGAGAAAATGACAAGTCTATCGGGCAAGGTTACAACTTCATCGGGCAACCACTCATCGGGTAAGATAGCCCAGTCGGGCAAGATACTCATGCTTCAGTGACATCGGCTTCCAACGAGTTCATCCCTTTGTACGGCTCCTCATTTTTACAAATGGCCATGACAAGACTTCTTATCTTTGAAATATATGAGCATCATATATTTGTTCTACTTCGCAAGTCAATCATCAATCTGAACACTACCTGTTTAAGAGGAGAAATTGTGGATTGCCTCCTATGTTGTAACTCGAAAAATGCCCGCTGATTTTATGTTATCAAGTCCATGGCTAGTTAAAAGAGTCTCGAAATCTGGCAACAGATGACACATCATATTCTAAAGTAAGTATTCCCCTCCCACGGCAGATCCTGCTAAGGCTTTTATTTGACAAACTCCTTCAGCTGTAGCAGTAACAACTACATCGCAGTATCCAGCACCCATGTTAAAGATTAGAGAACTCATTCGGTCTTTGCTAGCTGTTTATCAAATTTTCTAGAAAATTTAATAAACTTGCTTCCTTCACTTTTCTCCATCTTTGCTTCTTTAGTTCATGCCTTAACCATAGGCTTTATAGACCAGTGGCAGGCATGCTACTTTTCTATAAGCAGACAAATCGGCGTAGCTTATGCAACCGTAGGTGTTGGTGTAGAACTTTGCAAAGTTGTTAGCCAAAGAGTCGGCAGTCGGACGCCTTACTTGCAGAAGCAGACAAATCTGTGTGACCACTAGGCTATTAACCTTGGCTTTCTCCAATTTCTTAGGTTGTCTAGCAAGTATCACAACACTTTAGAACTTGGTATAGGTTTTTCCGCGCTTTGGCAGAAATAAAGCACATCGACTACGTAGCATGTCAGCAGTGGACGAAGCTTTGTATATGCGCGCTAACTTGTTTAACCTTTCACATAAATGTGCTATTGTATAAGTTTAACATGGCTTACTGCTCGAATGGTAAGCCGTAGGTAGTCTTCTGGAAACAGTAGTGCACTCGGTAGTAGCTTTAGGGTTCTAGGGCAGCCGTCCGTAAGGCGTACTGCATAATATGCATCTGCCATCTCTAAGGCCCGGTTCCCCGCTGATTAGGCCAAGAGACCCAAAATCCTTTAGCTAGCTAAGCCTTGAAAAATATCATTGTGGTTACTTCTAGTAATCCCGATGCAAGCCGTTGTGCACCTAGTTATACTAGGGCAGCCCAACTCATCCACGTCTGGATATTCGGAGTGTAAAGTTTATCCTCCTGCCTTGGAGAGCAAACCCATGTGGGTGTCGAGGAATTGGTTTACCCTTTCACACTGAAAAGCATAGTTGGTCCATCGAGGGGCTTAATTCCTATTATGAGTCCTTAAGAATGGCGCGGTTTTATTTTTGAAATGCATGAGTGATCAGTTGTTGTAAGCATAAAGCCGAGCCAAGTTGTAGATTACTTATAAATTCCTCATTGAAAATTGAGTGAAACAAACGATAACTTAGCTGTAAGGTAGAAACTGCATAACAATTGGATAATCATCGGCTTGTGAGGTGGTGCCTGTCGAGCTGTTTGAGTCTTAGGGCTTTAATGTAGCGGGATGTCACACATGGTATTCTGTTGATCTTGTATGAACCTTCCCAAATAGGATCCATCTTTTTGGAGCCTTCTCTATGGGCAATGATGAAGGCTTTTCTTAGGATTAGATCACTAGGCTAGAACTACCGGATCTTGACCCTTTTGTTGTAGTCAGAGATGAGCTGTTGTTGGTAGGCTGCGATGCGGATGATGGCCTGCTCGCACCTCTCCTATGCCAAATCTAAGCTTGTAGCCATCTCCTTCCTGTTCTGCTCAATGTTTGGCAGTACTTGGCACAATGACATTGGGATGAATGATTTCTTCTTAACCAAATGCCAAAGAGAAATGAGTCTCATAGGTGGTTTGTCGTTTGGCCGTGTAATATGCCCATAGACATCCGGGGAGTTCATCTGGCCAATTTCCCTTCTTGTCGGAGAAGGATTTCTTGAGGCAATCGAGAATTGTCTTGTTGGATGTTTCGGCCTGCCATTGCCTCGAGGATATCTAGGCGTGGACATGTGCTGCTTAATGTCATACTTTTGGAAGAACTTCGCCAAATCTTTGCCCACGAACTGAGGGCTGTTTTAAGTGATGATGGATTAAGAGATGCCAAATCGGTAATGTTCCTCCATATGAAGGGCTTTATGTCCGCCTGAGTCGTGGTTGTCATGGGCTCTGCTTTTACCTATCTGGTGAAGTAATCAGTTGCCACGATCATCATGCCTCTGCCCCCAGTAGCAGGCGACATTGACCATACCAAGTCGATTGCCCACTGCATAAATAACCAAAGACTCGTCTGCGGGTGTAGCTCGTTGGCAAGCAGTACTGGTACTTTTGTACTAACTCTTTAGTGTCTTGATGCATGGTAGGCTAGTAGTAGCCTACGCTTAGAGCTTTCTATGCTAAGGATCGACCTCCGGAGTGATTTCCACAAATGCATTCGTGGATTAAGCTTATAACCTTTAGGTCGTCGAGAGGCGCTAGGCAGTGAAAATGTGGTTCAATGTAGGATCTTCAAACAAGAATGTCGTTCCACATGTAGTAGCATGCTGCCTTTGTTTGGAGCTTTCTAGACTCTAATCTTTTCATGATGAATGTGCCATTGACCAGATAGTCAATAATGGAATCTTGCCAGTTTGGAGTTGTACTAACCTGTGACACCTCGGCTGCTGGCTTCGCCTCTATGCTTGGCTTGTCTAGATACTCCGCCGGAATAAAGCTTTCGAGTTGATGGTCTAGGGTGGAGCCTAGGTCGGCTAGTGCGTCTGCATGAGCGTTGTCTGCCTGCGGAACTTGAGTGAGGGTGTAAGTCTGAAATGCCTCAAGTAGTCTAGCTAGTGATTAGCTGGGAATCATAATGAATTGCGAGCTTTTTCATCATCAAGTCTTTTGCCATTCGAAGGCGGCCTCGTACTCTACTTCGTTGTTGGATGTTTTGAAGCATAGAGTGATCACCTGCTCGGGCATCGAACCATTTAGAAGGACCAAGCCTGCTCCTTAACCTTTGTAGTTGGATTCACCATCAACATGCAAATGCCATAATTCTCCATCGTGTGGAGTAGGCATGGTTAGGGGGTGCTCGGCTACCTCCGGGGAGTCATTGAGCCACTCTGTTGCATCGCCTAGGCTAGGGGTGAATATACAACAAGGAGCCATGGAGTCGTCGTTGGGTTACTCTATTGCATCATGAAAGCACGGTAGGGAGCTGTGGAGCTAAAGCCATGTTACACGCAGTACGAGATACTCAATTGCCGGTATTGGGCCACTCTAGAGTTAAATTATGAAGCAAGGGTCGGCTGGGGCTATGTGATGAGTAGCGAGAGGTGGTACTCAGCTGCTGGTACATGTTGCTCCTTATGTAGAATCTTTTGGGGCAACGAGGACAAAACTTGCTTCCAAGTGTGTCCTTTTAGTGTTCGTCTGCCCTTGGCGCGCCTTTTGAGCTGAGTTGTTACGTTCATCAGAAACTTTTGCATCCGCCAATGTTTATGCCTTTATCATCGCATGTCTGAATTGGGCAGAATAATGTTTCATGAGGATGATTGCATACGTTTGAAGGTATAACTTGAGCTTCCAAGTTGCAAAAACTATCGCCAAAGTTAGCTTTTGAATTTCTAATAGCATCAAGGAGAACTTTTGAACTGTGAAATACAGGTAGTCGGGCCCCAGCTCTTCTTATATGATGGTAAAGCTTATTACTGCTTTAGATACCGTCAAACATGCGAATAGGTCAACCATTGCTTCTGGTTTGGATAGTAGGGAGGTGATGTCAGGTTTTTTTTCAAGTTCTTGCATCTGGATCGGCAAGCCTCGTCCCAAAATGCATGCTTCACTGTCAGAGCGAAAGAATCTACCAAAGTTGGATCTTTTTTCATGAATTTTCACAATCAATTTTCTGAACAGCAGATGGTCTGTTGGAAGTCTTTTTTGGAAGGCTACTATAGCTATCGAGTTATTGCATCCGACTATCTTTGCCTTTTCTACTTTGAACATTTTCACATACTTTGGGTTATTCTTGATGTTGAAAAGTGGTTGAACTTTTTCTTGATCGAGCGATATGATGAATATTCTTTAGTGAAAACCAAAGAAAGTTAGTTGAAACTCCGGATGGATTGTGGCGGCAGGGTGTAGAACCAAATTTGCGCATCGCCTTGGAGAGTGGTAGCGAATATCTTGCACATGAGATCGTCGTTGTTTCAATAGAGGATCATTGCGCTTTGGTAGTGCTTCAAGTGTCTCTCCAGGCCTCCATCTATTTTGAAGGATGTGAAATGTGGCATGCTAAACTCGTGTAGAGGCTCTGCCTGCTCGATCTCGTCCGTGAAGGGTAACCTGCTTATGTTGGTCATGTCCCGTTGTGGGGCCTCGTCGGTGACCTTGTTATGTTGGAAATCATGCAATTGCTTGGTCAATAGTCTCTATACTTCTTCTTGAATTTGCCTTTGTTGGGGTAACGGAGCTCTCAGCTGCCTCCAGTCGTGATCTGCTGGTATAGGCTGCCCTTCTATATGTTCGACTCATCTATACCGCGGCTGCGGTGCATGTGGTATGTTCTTAGCGGGCGAGCAAGTTCTTTGCACGCTGCTAGTTGAACTTGAGCCGAATTGAGTGACTGTTTCTCTCTATCCGTCGTGCTGTCTACTCCGATGTGAGGTGGATGATGCTTTTCGTGGGCCTAACCATAAATGAACACTTCGTCTGGAAGATTGCTCATGTTGATTATTGGAGTGTAACCCCAACCGTGAGTGTATGCTCATTTGTGGGCCTAACCGAGATTGCATGCTCCTCCGCACACTAAGACGAAAGTATACATTATCTTGGGGGCCTAGTCGAGAGCATACACCTCTGGAACGCGAGGTTCGTGATTGGTCGAGTGGCTGCTTACCGGGACGCTGCTGGAGAGGTTCTTCGTCTGCCCTTGTCCTACTTCGAGACACCTTGTCTGGGGCACGTTGCATCTCGATATGCTGCAAGAGCTAATTCACCAAGGTCATATGTTGTGCTAAGGCGCTCGTCAACTCTATGACTTGTCGGGACAAGTGTTGTTCTCCATTTGGGTTGGAATAGCTTGGAAGGAATGTGTCTCATTGAGTAGTGGAAGTGTGGTAAAATCCAGGCACGAGATTTGAGTTGGGAAATGTCAAATTCACAGAGAAATGGGGTAAAAATACCCCCGGTTCAATTGTCAGTCTAGAAATCTAAAGTTGGGATGGTTGAATCGGTCTTGGACCGATTTGGATCACTTAGAAGACCAGGGAGCGAGTCAAGTCACCAGAGCGATTCGGGCCGCTAGCGTGGGTTGGGCCATGTGCGTGGACTACTCCACGTGTGGTGCACGTGGACGTTGGGCCTGGGCTTGGCTCAGAAGTGCACTGGGTTCACGCTAGCCTTGGGCCCGCGAGCGTTGGGCTTGAACAGCTTAGGCTGTGCGTTGGGTAGAGGCGTGCAAGGCTTGGGCCTGCACTGCTAGGGTAGCAACTTGGGCTAGGTTTGCTTGGGCCTCAACTTCTTGGGTCACCACGGGAGTTAGCTGGATTGCATGTGGCACATGTTGAGCCTAGGCTCGGGTCGGCAGGTCCTGGGTGCGGCTTGGTGGATCCTGGGCTCGGCTCGGCAAGTCTTGGGAGCGGCTTGGTGGATCTTGGGTTCGGCTTGATAGATCCTAGGCTCGGCTCAGTGGATCCTAGGCTCGGCTCGGTAGATTCTTAGCTTGGGCCCATGAAGCTTGGAAAGGCGAGGGGCGCTGGGTTGGCGTGCCTTGGGCCTTTGGGCCTTAGGCCGTGCATTGTACTTTGAATTGGGTTGCTAGGGCAGCGACCAAGGTATTAAATATCGGTAATATCAGAAATATCGGTAGTCCGAAAACACGGAAATATCGGGATAATATCGATATCGATAAAAATTATATGGAAACCACGAAAATTGTAAGAAAAACTTGGAAATTTTTATTGAAACTTTGCAGGATGTTTATTTAGTCAATTATCTATTAGTTTATCACAAAAAATGGAAGGAAATGCATTGCATGATGGATTTAACATTATCAAGTTGATTATATAGCGAGCTGACAAACATTGTGAGTGTAGAAAATATGTAGTAATTAATTAAAGAAGTTTAAACACACCATAATCATTTATATATAATGAATTAGTACAATATTTTACACTTTATACATTGCACGGTAAGATACATGAGTGACTTAGTACCACATAGAGTTCCTATGAGGTTCAAATTTTTCACTATGTTCATCATCTCTATGTGTAGAGTGAGTGTATTGTGAAGAGTAGTTATCAAATGATAAATCCCCAAAATTAATGAATAATTTTTCACTATCTTCACTAATATTAATGAATAATAACCAGTTTGATAATAAAATAATAAATAACATTAAACGTATTAAAATTATCCTAGGGAATAATTATACAACATTACTTAATTACTTCAAAAAATTAACATATTATTTGGTTCTTAGATCACATGCATGGGTCCACACAAATTTTTTTGTATAATTAACCTCCTTATATATGTACATTATCTATATATCCAACATAGTGTTTGTATTATATATTATTACAAATTGTTAAGAATTAATAAAGTATTCTAGACAAACTTCTTTCTTTTTTAGTGTTTTAAAACCTTTTTCTTTTTTTCTTTTTTGTTTTTTGAGAAAAGTGTTTTAAAACTTTTTAAAATTGTTTCTTCTTTCCTTTTCTTTTCCTTGCCGTTTCTTTTATATTCTTTGAAAATGGAGACTAAAAGGATTGATTATGGACCCTTTTCGTGGGAGGTATGTAGAAATTGTTTAATCAAAATGGATAATCAGGAGCAAACGAGCTCGAACAAAGCCATAAAGCAAAGTTAGTAAATGTTTTGCCCCTCTTTTGGTGTTGGAAAGTTCATTTACGATAGTGTGAGGATGTGAAAATTAAAGAATCTCATGCATGGGTCTACACAAATTTTTTTGTTGTTGTATAAATTAAAATCATATAAATGTAAGTTTGTAAACTTACCTTAAATGTAACAAATCTGGAACTTTCGATGTCGTACGTAGCAGCAGCAAAACCTCGACGATCCTCTGCAGCTTGCCGTCTGTGAATAAATGAGAGAGAAAAGGTTCTGGAAAGGCTCTGAAAGGGCTAAGGGAAGAAGAAGAAACGGAAATGTGTAATAGAGGTTTTTCAATTTTCGAAGGGTCAAAAAATGTGTGATGATCTGATACTCCACCTTTAGGACGCACACGGTTTTGAACTTTTGGCAGTGTTTTTTTTACACACACACATGGGTTTGACAGTGAGAAACCACTCCACCATACATTTTTGTCTTGTCACTGTTTTTTTCACACACAGATATATCTTTTTGTCTTGTCAAGATTTTTTTCACACACCCTTTGTCCAAACATCAGAACTAGGGTTACCAATTCTCACTCATGCATGCTGACACGTGGCATGGGTAGCTGGAGAATCATGCATGTATATTCACATTTCACATGTGATTTGAAGGTGTAAGGCTACATGCCTGTATGGCAGTATGGGCATATGACGGTTTGGTTCAGTTTCAATGGTTTTTCTTTGGATTTATTTGCAAAATTATTGGCACACACTCACACAAACCTAACATCTCACAGTCACAGGCACATTATTTTCACATCTTTTCACCTCTAGGTGCAAAATTATTTTCACCTCTTTTCACCTTTGCAACACTCTGCAACACACACACACACACGATGCAACACGCACACACGCATACCCAGAGCCTTTCTGGATCCTTCTATCTCTCCATCGGTCTCTCCGTCTCCTTCACACGCACACGCAACAAGCATAACACAGAGCCTTTCTGGATCCTTCTCTGCCTCGGTCTCTCCGTCTCCGTCTCTCCCTCGGTCTCTCCGTCTCCTTCTCTCCCTCGGTCCGATCTCTCCGTAGTCCGTCCATTATGCTGGGTCACCTCACCTCAGTCTCTCTCGAATCTCGAATCTCGATCTCGATCTGGATCCTTCCCTCAATCTCTCCATCCTTCTTCTTCTCCCTTAGTCTCTCGAACTCGATCCTTCTCCGGTTCTCCCCCCATCTCTTCTCAACAACTCCGCCGAGCACCATCACCACCTCCCCCCCCATCTCTTCTCTGCAACTCCGCTGAGTTGCTTAGGGTCTTTTTACGATCTCTCTACACCCTGGGGGACGTGATTTTGCTGTTGTTCAGCTCGTACCCACCACCTGTGGTTTCCTCCTCCCTTTCTCACCTCCCGGCGGTGGCGGCGACGACGAATATTCACGATAATATCGCTAATATCGCGATATTAGCGATATTATCGCGATATTTTAAAGATATTTTAATTTTACTCAAAAAAATATCAGCCAGTCAAAAAAATGATATTATCGGTGAAATATCGCCGATAATATCGATTTTTAAGACATTGACAGCGACTTGAGCTGCCTTTGGCACCTGGGCTTGGGCCTTCCAAAGATGGCCATGGTGGTTGCTGCCGTGGTGGCTGCTACGGTGAGACCCCATGGTGGTGGTGCCGCTACACTTGTTACCGCGTTGAGCCTCGTGGATTGTCGTGGTCCCAATTCTTTAACGTTAGAATTTTCATTCGTCGTGGTTTCTAAATCTCTTGCCATCGTACTTTTCTTTTACATTTTATCAAAGAATTTTTACAAATAAAAACGTACGAAAAATCTACGAATGGACAAAAAATTAAAAACCTTGAATGTGAGAGTCTTCTACGAGCGTGTAAATCAAGGCTCTCAATGAAAGCACCAATTTGTGGATGCAAAATTATGCCTTCTTCTTCTTGGACGAAAATGCACCTGCAAAACAATTAACACATTAGGTCAAGGCCGAGAGCCTCACGCGCCCATGATGAATGGGGGGGCTTTGGCCGAAGAACCTCCGATGCCAAAGTTAGAATTTGAGGGAAAAGTGTTTAGAGAATTTGGAAAATTTTGCAAGAGATTTGGAATTAGGTTTTTGGGAGAAATGAGAGATATTTATAGGGGTGTGGCCGGCCCCCTTGGGAGAGATGGGAACTGGCCACATTTGGTGGTTTTTGGGTGTAATTGCAAGATATTATGTCAAAATATTATCTTGCAATCAATTAGGAAATTAATTAGAAAATTAATTAATTTAGGTAATTAATCCTATTTTGAATAAATATTTTGGAGGTTACCTTGTGGGGAGGATTTGATGAGGATGGATGAAATAGGTTTTGAATAAATACCTATTTTGATCACTTTTGACCTTGATTGAGTTGCGATTGTCTGCTACTCGCACGTGGAAGTTCCGATGCGCCTCGAGGGTAATTTGGTCTTTTTAACTCAAGAATCCACATGTCGGCTCCATATTTTTCTCCATTATTTTTTGCTCCACAACAACATTTGGTTGACATGACTAGTTAACTAAACACGCTTCTACCACAATGTGGGGAAGTAATTTCTTTTCAGATAAATAAAATTCACCAGATCATAAAGAAATGTTCATGTTATTCGTTTTGTGTCAAACAAAAGCTAACGAATTACATATTATCACTAGTACAAAAACATGTTTGCGCGACGCAGAAAATTTTGTCGCGCAAAGTATGTTTGCGCGACGCGACGCACAAGACGTTGCGAAGTAGTCTTTGCACGTCACGCAAAGTGCCGTCGTGCAAAGACTACTTGCGCAACGTCTTGTGCGTCAAGCAAGAGTTTGGCGCCAAACCAAGCTTGTTTTACCGCTTTTTTCCAACTTTGCGCAACACCTAGCTTCGTCGCGCAAAGGCAACACAAAAATCTACATTTTTATCTTTCTTTCCAGTGTTCTAATACAAGTCAAAAGCTCCATAGCTGCCTTCCCCTCTTCCTCACCTGCAAACCTCCATAGTCGCCTGATCACACATTCCTTAGAATTATCTTATTCAATTTTGTAAGGTAGAGGTCCTATCCAGCTGTCCTCACATTCCTTGGAATTATCTTATTCAGTTTTGTGTGTGCTAATTGTGTTCAATTGTAATATTTTTACAGTTTTTATATTCACCATTCCATTTTTACGGAGGGTGACCACTCGGCATGGAGGCTAGATGTTTCCCCTGTCATTAATACTTCATTGTATCCTCTCCTCACTTTGTTCAAATTGCTGAAAATTCGGCCATATCAAAAGGTAGTACCTACTTGTCCTGTGGTAATGTTAGCATTCGACATATACAAGTCCACGCATTAGAAACTCTGTTCTTTGTTTGTATGTGATGTACTGATATGTGCTTTTGTATTTTGCTTCATTCAGGCTGAATTCACCCCAGAAGATCTTGATTCCCGAAAACGTCTATTGAACATTGAAGTATATTTAACCATTCTTTTGTTCATTTGCATTGTTCTCACGTGTTTGAAAATTGGATTTGCTGAATCTCCACTTGTCCATATAATCTTTTCATCTGTGTTTATTACTAAATGTTTTTAGGAGTTGTGACCAAGAAACTATTGTACCAACTACCAGATGAAAGTTTAGATTGTGCTTTGATTATACTTGAACTCATTAACTGAGTGAGGTGATTTAAAAACCTCTATGTTAGTCATCCATTTTTATATATGATTGTATTGAAATTTTGGTTGATATTACCCAATATATTGAAAATTTTGATCTTTTTTGTTCTTATCATGCATATATGATTGAGGGTAAATACTCAGTATGGTAAATACCCAATATATTGAAAAATTTGGTCTCCTATTGATGATGGCAGTGTAGCACAAATGGACTCTTTCTCTAACATGAGGGTAAATACACGAAAATCTACATTTCACTATCGCTTGAACAAAAAAAATGAACTAAAAAGAGATAAAAAATGATACTTTAGAAAAAATAACCTTGATTAAGCGAATATATAGTCCAAACTAAAAGGGATTATAAAAGATATTTAGAAAGAAAAGAAAAAATTGATAAGTTTCTATCTATAAATATCAAAAAGTTCAGCCACATATTTGCTATAAATATTGGAATGGCACACTATTACAACCAGTCTTGTAACTAGTTTAGTTCGATATATGAAACAAGAAGGGTAGACAAACAGGGCACTCTTTGGAAATTTATGAAACAAGACGGTGAGAGACCTTGTACGAGCCATACAGACGACTGGCCTACAAGTCTCGCTACCAGCTCATCTTGATCCACCTTCGACCTCAGAGCCACCTCACCCTCCCGATACTCAGTAGCTTGATGTTTTAAACCTAGTTCACTTGCAGTTTTTTCTTTTTTGTTTGGACATCTTGTATGTATACATTTTTATATATTTTATAATTAAATACTTTTGCTTGGTTAATTAATTATTATTTACAATTTAATTACAATATTTATAAAAAAAAAATTAAAAAAATTAGTTTTGACCAAAACATTAAAAAATAAAAATAAAAATAAAAAAGGTTTACGCAACGTAGGTCGCGTCACACAAGGCCACTTTGCTCGACGTAGGTCCTGCGTCGCGCAAGGCCACTTTGCACGACGCAGGTCCTACGTCGTGCAAAGTGGCCTTGCGCGATGCGACCTACGTCAAGCAAAGTGGCCTTGCGCGACGCAGAACCTACGTCGTGCAAAGTGGCCTTGCGCGACGCAGAACCTACGTCAAGCAAAGTGGCCTTGCGCGACGCAGAACCTACGTCGTGCAAAGTAGCCTTGCGCGACGCAGGTTATACCTTCGTCGAGCAAACTCTAGCGTCACTGACTTGGCGCGACGGGATTTGCGCAACGAAGGTACGTCGAGCAAACCCTTAGGCAACGATTGTGGACTTTGCACGACGAAGGTACCTACGTCGCGCAAAGTGTTTTTTCTACTAGTGTATTCAAGAATGTCTTCTTCTTTTTTTATAGCAAACGATGGATTTGTTACATTAGGTATCAAATTAGGAAATAGACGGGATTCGAACCCACGTTGTGGTGCAAAGACAACATTCCTTTCCACCATTGTGGTAGAGTGCCACTTGCTTCATGAATATGTCTTTGGAATGTAAATTTTTCAATGAAAGAAATATTGTTTTTCCTTGAAAAAAAAGGGTCATTCGGTCCTTAATTATTAGAATGAAACCTTATTTGTTTTAATAGTTTGCAAAATTTCTATCATCATTTAATGGATTTAACTCCTGCATTTATGCATTCAATATCCCACATATTAGTAACAAAATATGAATAAGGAGAGAGTGATATTAGTAACAAAATATGAATGAGGACATTGTTTGATATAATTTTGAGGTGTGCATAATCTCAACTTATCGTGTCTCTATTTATAATCCTTACCTAGTAAGTTTTACAACTTAAATAGGACACTATCACAAGTGGCCCTCTACCACAGTGATGAAGATGAGTGTTTTTCCTTGCACAATGGCGCGTGGGTTCAAACCATGTCTGTAGAAACAGAAAACTTCAACAGTAAGTTTTCTTGATTGTATTTACTTGACTGAGAACTTTACACATTGTGTAGGAATATATATAGCCTTTGGCTATTTACATAGATACCCCTAACTACTTTATAACTATCTTAACTAATCACAACTAATACAATCAGTTAATTTACAGTAACAGAATTATTAACAGTAGCAGACTTGGATGACTTGTCATTCTCCCTAATACACCCCCTCAAGCGAGAAGGGGGATCAGAAATGAGGCCAATGGGAAGCTTGGAACACAGATAATTAAATCTGGTTTTAGACAGAGACTTGGTGTGAAGATCAGCTAATTGGTCTTCACTGCAGATGAACTTGACTTTGAGAAGTTGAGCCAAAACCAATTCTCTAATATAGTGATAATCGATCTCAACATGCTTTGTTCGAGCATGAAAGACAGGATTAGATGCTAAAGATATTGCTGATATGTTGTCACACCAAAGAGTAGGGAATGTAGAGAGAGGATAGTGCAGATCTTTGAGAATCTTGCAAACCCAAGTTATCTCAGCAGCTGTGTGAGCTAAGGAGCGATATTCAGCCTCTGTAGAGGACCTTGCAACAGTACTTTGCTTCTTGGCACTCCAGCTGATAAGATTGGAACCCAAAAATACACAATAACCAGTGGTTGATCTCCTGTCAATTGTGCAACCAGCCCAGTCGGCATCCGAGTAGGCAGAAAGATGGACAGGGCCTTTAGTGAACCACACACCATGTGAGATAGAGCCTTTGAGAAATCTGAGAACCCTTTTTGCTGCCTGGAGATGTTGTTCCCTGGGAGCATGCATGAATTGGCAGATTTGGTTCACAGCAAAAGCAAGGTCGGGTCTAGTCCAAGTAAGATATTGTAAACCACCAACAATGGAGCGATATTCAGTAGGATTGGACAGAAGAGGGCCACTGTGATCTAATTTCTTAGAGCCAAGGGGAGTACAACAAGGTTTTGCACCCTCCATATTTGTTTTCTTGAGAAGATCCAATAAGTACTTTGTTTGATGGAGAAATATACCCTGGGAAGATCGATGTACTTCTAATCCCAAGAAATAATGAAGAGGACCAAGGTCTTTTACTGGAAATTGAGCCCCAAGTTGCTGAATGAAGTGTTGACAGAGGTGAGGATAGGGTCCGGTGACAAGAATGTCATCAACATAGACAAGGACAATGACTAACTGAGGACCATTGAGAACAAATAAAGAAGCATCTGAGGATGATTGGGTGAATCCAAGAGAGTGAAGAGCTTGGAACAGTTTATCAAACCAAGCTCGAGGAGCTTGTTTGAGACCATACAACGATTTCCTCAACTTACAAACAGATGTAGGGTGTAAGGGATCAACAAAACCAGGGGGTTGTTGCATGTAGACATCCTCCTTTAAGTCTCCATGAAGAAAGGCATTACTAATGTCCAATTGATTGAGAAACCAATTATATTGCACAGCAAGGGTAAGAAGGATCCGAATTGTAACCGGTTTGGCAACTGGACTGAAGGTTTCTTGAAAGTCAATACCTTCTTGTTGATGAAAACCCTTGGCCACAAGCCGGGCTTTATATCTGTCAACAGTGCCATCGGGCTTCTTCTTAATCCGGAAAACCCACTTGCAGCCCACTAAGTTTTGAGAATGGTGAGAAGGAACAAGAGACCAAGTACCAGTGGTTAGCAAGGCATTAAATTCATCTTGCATAGCTTGCCTCCAATGAGCATGCTTAGAAGCTTGCAAGTATGTTGTAGGAACATAATCCATATCAACCGGAAGTGGGTGCTTAGTTGCTGCACAGGCTCTCGACGTGAGTATACCAGCCTTGGATCTAGTAATCATTGGATGAGAATTAACAGGGGCAGGAGGATGACTCTGTTGATTTTGGGAGAAAGATGAATGTGCTGAAGGAGGAACAAAACTGGAAGAAGAGCCAACTGAGACAGGTGCAGGGGAAGATGAAGATGAAGAAATAGGAACAGGCACAGAAGCACATAATGGTGATGTAGATGGCTGACTGAAAACAGGAGGAATGTGTTTGCTAAAATGAAGATCCAGAGAGGAAGAAATTGTTGGTGAGGAAGATGGAGGACTTGGAACAGGAAAAGAGTGTTGAATGTGGGACAACTGAAATGGATAAGTACTTTCATCGAATACAACATGACGAGAGATGTAGATGCGATTGGTGATAGGATCAAGGCACCTATAGCCTTTGTGTTGAAGACTATACCCCAAGAAAACACACTTTTTGCTCTTGGGATCCAATTTGCTATGAAAGTAAGGTTTGAGCCAAGGAAAGCATTGGCAACCAAATACTTTGAGCTTAGAGTAGTCTGGATGGTTGTGAAATAGCAACTGCCAAGGGGACTGTGAAATGCCAGAAATAGGAAGGCGATTAATAAGATAGATAGCAGTGGAGAATGCTTCAACCCAGAAAATATGAGGGACATGAGATGCAAGAAGCAAAGTGCGAGCTGTTTCAACAAGGTGCCTGTGCTTTCTTTCTGCACAACCATTTTGCTCAGGGGTGTGGGGACAACTGAACTGATGAAGAATGCCATGTTTGCTGAGATATGATGCAAAAGAGTGACTAGTAAATTCACCCCCTGAATCTGAACGCAGAACCTTTATTTTATTTCCAAGTGAATTTTCTACATATGATTTGAAGACAACAAATGTAGAAAATACATCTGACTTAGATTTCAAAGGAAAGAACCAACTATATTTGCTATAGTCATCAACAATGAGCAAATAATATTGAAAACCACTACTTGATGTGATTGAGGCAGGTCCCCACAGATCACAGTGCAGTAGTTGAAGGCTGTGAGTTGATGATGAAGTAGCAGCTTTAAATGGAAGCTTATGATTCTTGGCAAGAGCACAATCCGAACAGAAAAAGTCCACAGTAGACTTGCCTTGTAAAGCAAGATTATTGGATGAAAGGAGCCTTCTGAAAATGGAGGAGGAAGGGTGACCCAAACGCTTGTGCCAAATTGTAACTGGAGCTTTAATACTAAGTAAAGCGGTATGTGAAAGAGGATGAAGATTGCTGGAACTTTGAAGAGGATAGAAGCCATCTCTAACCGGTCCCCGTAAAAGCATCTTCCCCGAAATACGATCCTTGACATAGGATCCATAAGGGTCAAGTGTCAATGAACAATTATTATCATTAACAAACTGATAAGCAGATAAGAGATTATGGGTTATGTGGGGAACATGTAAAACATTTCGCAATTGAAAAGAATTATGAGAGGTGTGCAGAGTAGATGAACCAACATTGAGGATGGATAAACCTTTACCATCTCCAATATACACTTTATCCTCGCCAGTGTAGGGAGTAGGAGAGGTGAGGTTAGCAACATCATTAGTGATATGAGAGGTTGCCCCTGAATCAATTAACCAAGGCTGAGATGGTTTAGCAGAATGTTGTGCACACATGGCAGCAAGCTTAGCTGGAGGAATACGACCACAGATGTCAGGATTCATACGATCAAAGCAGTCAATAGCCTCATGACTGGTAGAACCACAGATTTGACAAAGCACTTTGAAGTGAGAAGAGCCTTGATTGCTGCGAAATCCTTGATAACCTCGATTGCCACGGTTATTAGGAAAATTACCACGATTACCTCGATGACCTCGATTGGAAAAGAACTGGCCCTTAGTGTTCCTGCCACGATTAGAGTTGAACCGAGATGCAGATTGAAGAGGGAGATTCTGAGCAGCAAAAGCAGATGGAGTAGGAAGGAGAGGAGGCTGAGACTGCACCGAGAAAGCCTGAAAAGATTCAGGGACAGGAGATGAACTGACAGTTTTGCGTCTGGCCATAGACAATTCCTTTGTGAGAAGGAGGCCATGAAGTTCATCAAGAGAGGTAGAGGACAATCGGAGCATGATACAGTCGATGAAAGACTCAAATTCATCAGGCAAGCCATGTAGTGTGGCGGCGATAAGATCTCGATCAGAGACAGAAGCACCAGCAGCTTGCAGAGAATCTGAAATTTCCTTGAGTTCTTGAAGATAGTCAGAGATAGAACGCGATCCTTTCTGAACAGATTGAAGGCGCGATCGCAACTGATGGATATGAGCCTCTGAAATTCCACCAAAGCGCTGTTCAAGCTTTACCCAAAGTTCTCGAGAGGATGAAACCCCAACCGTGAACGGGATGATTTCCTCAGAAAGTGTGGAATTCAACCAGATCAAAAGATTTTGATCTTTCTCATACCAGTCCTCAAAAGCAGGATTGATGCTACGATCAGGCAGAAATGGCGATGGACAGACGTCAGTACCATCGATTACTCCAAGAAGCTTGTATCGCCGGAAAATCGGGCCAAACAGGGCGCGCCATGGTAGGTAATTGGATCTTTTGAGCTTGATCGGCACCATGCTGCCGATGTTATGAATTGTGAGAGAAGTGTAGGAAGTCAGAGGACTCGGATTTCCAGAGGAATTAGGGTTTCCAGAGAAATTAGGGTTTGGGCTCGAGGGGGAGATGACCGGAGAAGATGAACCAGTCGATTGAGCCGCCATTACTGACAGAAATCAAGAAATACTACAAGATCGGAAGGGAAGAAGTGACGATCAGAGAAGAAAAATCGATCAAGAGTCGATCGATGCAGCAAGCGAAGAGAAGATCAGAGAAGAAAAATCGATCAAGAGTCGATCGATGCAGCAAGCGAAGAGAAAGATCGAAGCTGTGAAGCGGAATGGCGTGATACCATGTAGAAACAGAAAACTTCAACAGTAAGTTTTCTTGATTGTATTTACTTGACTGAGAACTTTACACATTGTGTAGGAATATATATAGCCTTTGGCTATTTACATAGATACCCCTAACTACTTTATAACTATCTTAACTAATCACAACTAATACAATCAGTTAATTTACAGTAACAGAATTATTAACAGTAGCAGACTTGGATGACTTGTCATTCTCCCTAATAATGTCGGCTTTCTAATCTAACAAATTTATCGTTTGACCAAAAAATAAATAAACAGGACTCTATCGAAAAGATAAGATAAGGTAGAATCCTATAAAATTTTCCCAGCATTTACACAAGCATATTCCTAACCTAATTAAGACTGCAACAAATATGAAATTATACATGAATTAAAGAGGAAGAACACTTCTCAAAAAAAAAAACAAAACAAAAACAAACAAACAAAAAGTGAACAACAAATACCGTAACAACGCATGTTATAAGGAACAAATTTATATGGAACCTAAAAGAAATGGTTCCTTTTCTCTGTCTAAAAGATAAGATAAGGTAGAATCCTATAAGAATTTCCTAACATTTACACAATTATATTCTTAACCTAATTAAGACTGCAACAAATATGAAATTATACATGAATTAAAGAGGAAGAACACTTCTCCAAAAAAATAAAAACGAAAAATAAGAGAACAATAAATACTGTAACAACGCATGTTATAAGGACAAATTTATATGGAACCTAAAAGGAATGGTTCATTTTCCTTTTTCCAACTGAAAATCGACCACATAGCAATTTATTTTTTATGCCCACCGACCAGTGGCTCCAACTGTAGTAACGAAATAAACTGCAAGAACAAAATTATTAAAGGAGTGAACACAAAAATGGGAGCAAACTCAAAGACTTCTATTATTGCAATTGAGCCATTTTTAAATGTTTCTGTATAAAGTTATAGAGCAGGCCTTAGGATTTGTGAATTCCATAAACCTTACAAATAAGTTGGACTGGATTTAAAGTTTATTAATTTGGACTCGAATAAAAGACTTCAGTTTCTTAATATTCATCCAAGGCTTCTCAAACACAATGATCTCATAGTTGATGGGGCCGCTATTGACCAAAGAAGAATCGACAACCGCAATGATAAGCTTGTAATTGACTCCCGACACTATTTGATACTGTCCTTGAACCAACTTCTGCAACACCAGTTTTTGGTTATGAATCTTGTTGTATTTGGAGAGAGCGAATTCCGTGATTTCCCTCAAATGTGGGTAGCTCAAGTTGCGAATGGGGAAATACCCACCCCTTAGAGGAGGAGAAGGAGGAGGGTACTTGGGAGGGTAATTGTGCTCTTCTCCTCCTTCTACTCCTTCATATGTGGTGGCAGTAGCCGAAACATACAACAAGGCGGTCAGGACTAGGAGGAGGCAATTAGGGTGATACATGCCCATCGTTAGTTTCGTGTTTGTTTGAAGAGAGAGAGAGAGAGAGAGAGAGAGAGAGAGAGAGAGAAACAGATGACACATTAACTTAGAATGCAAACTAATTTTATAGTGAATGAAAATTGAGTTGGAGAAAAAAAAGAGTGTTTTTGTTATAAGAAAAACGTAAGGAAAAGAAACACTACACCATAATTAAGAGGGTGAGCAAAAACTGACCTCAAAATGAAAATTAATATCAATTAATAATGAGACAAAAATTACTTTCTTAAAACCAAGTTCTCTAATTAATTGCCTTGTTGAGTATATTCAATACTGATCTCGCTAATTGGGAAACGTATATAGTGATTTTTATTTCTTTCAATTCTGTCAAAAGAAAATTGTTATTGACACTCCAAAAATCTCATTCTTACTATAATTACCTTGTATTAGCCTACCAAAAATACTCTCATAGTTGGCCTACCAAAAAAAAATTCCCATACGTACATTATATTTTTTATTTGATGTAAATTTATTTTTTCTTTCAAAATTACTGTTTTTTTTCTAATGAAAGTAATTTAATTTAAATATCAACTATTAATAATATATATATATATATATATATATATATAAATCTTTGCATGCCGATATATATATATCTTTGCATGCCGAAATGACTTCGTCGCACTAAACTAAATGAAAGGAAACAATTCGTCGCGCAAACTTCTTAACACCAAATTACTTACAAGTTTTAAATTACAAAAAAATGAAAAATTGTCCTTGCGCTAATGTTTGCACAACAAAATATTTCATCGTGCAAATACCTATCCAAGGAAATTCTTTTGTAGGCATCAGGGCGACGACAGATTTCATGGTTCTAAAGAATGCGTGATGAAATGACCTTCGTGGTTTTGAAAGATGCGATACGAAGTATTCGCCTCTCAAAACTTAGTGCGACGAATTTTCTTTTGTGGTGTTCAATATTGCGCCACGAAGTCCTTCATCTCTTAAAACTTAGTGCAACGAATTGCCCTTCATAATGTTAAATATTACGCTACGAAGGTTCTTCGTCCCATAAACCTTAGTGAGACAAATGTTAATTTCGTCATGCAAATCCTAACTTCACGAGCTTTACGCGATGACACTTTGGCGACGAAGGTTTTGTCGTCCAATTTTTTGGCCGACACAAATCTTCTTTAAGCGACGGTCCTTGTTTCGTCGCTATAACTATTAAACATAGTAGTGTCAACATCCTTAATAACAAGTAATTGATTTGTATTGTAACCTATTTTATTGAAGAGAGAGAGGGTGCATGAGAGAAAGAAAGGAGGGTTGTGGAATTTCTATGATGCATGTTTCCCATCACTTGTGCCTTTATCTATAGTAAATAATGATACTTTTTTTTTTATTAATCTTTTTTATTTTTTAATGTCAGGCAGATTAACACGCGGCGCTCAGTCATTGTCCACGTGGGTGCCACCTCACAAGTTAACGAAGGTTTTCATGGAAACCTAACGAATGTATGAAACTGTCCCACAATTCTCACTTTTGGTATGACATTGAGGTGAAAAAAATTGATATATAAAAGTTTGAAAACCATGATACTTCAGGGTATAAACTGAGAATTACCCTAAATAATATAAGATTTTTTGCCTTGCAAATAATAATAATATAGTAATTACTTGTTTAAAATCAGGTTCTCTAATTAATTGTCTTGTTCATGAGTGTATTCGATGCCGATCTCATAATTAGGCAATTTATCTAGTGACTTTTATTTCTTTCAAAGATTTCATGAACAAGAAATCAATCTAGGATATATTTTTGTGTTTTGGAATCGTGGTGGTGAGTAGATGATACAATTAGGCCCATTAACATCGTCATTCTTGTCCCAACGTTTGATTTGAGATTTTTGTTCTCACATGATCTCCGTATAACACGAAGTTTAATAATTTTATTGATATGTGTAATCTTGCAGGTCCCGATGGCAAATGCTTGATTTTTACTTATTGATTTTCGATGGTGATGCTTTATTGTGATATTTTTAAATCTAGTTTGTATGGAACCTTTTGGAGTCGGGTTTTTCATCATATGAATTTATATTGCATTTTTTAATGAATGAAATATTAAAGTCTTCTTTTTCAAAAAATAAAAAATGAAATCTATCTGGAATTTATTCATAGCAAGTAATTGATAATGAGACGTTGAAATTATTACCTCACATTGTAGCTTGAAGTGAGGTCAGGAGTAAGTGAAGTTTAACCTTACTAGAGAAGTGATTTTCATTAGGGAGCTAGGTCTGATTAGATGTGATTTTGATACAAGCATATGAACCGCATCCCTTTTCTGTACACGTGGTTGAACTCCCAGCACCAGGAGGTTGCTAAAGTCTTGAAGAGGAGTCTTGATGAAGGTCATATTCAATAAAATTAAACAAAATTCTAAGTGACCAAATTATTTAACATGGTGTTATATTCTGGTGGAGAGGCCTTGAACGTCACTCCAACCAAAACCAGTTCGCGTTTGTGAATTATTTCTCGATCATAATTGAAGGTGGCCTATAAACATCACGTCATGAATTTTGTAATGAAGCACAGGTCATCACATTTTCTGACGAAGTGGGTCATGACTCAGTAATCTCATTTGTTGGAATGTGTATGGTGTTCCATAAGTCTCCCTCATGGCCTATTAAAATATCTACCAATCAAGTTGTTGCATATGAGAAATCTGATAGGGGCAAGCACTTAGCTGCTTCCATTTAGATCAAGTATTTCCAGCAGCAATTGAGTATAGAGAAAGAAAGATTAGTTTGTCAAAAATTAAGATTTAACTGAACAAAACCATCCAGATGCAGGCTGTTATATGCTAGTTGGTTATAAATGTGTATCTTACGCCTAAATTTGAATTCTACTTCCCATAATTTTGAATAATTTAAAGAATCCCATAGTAAAAAAAACTTGGAAAATAATGGTAATAGTTAACAATTGCATATATATATATATATATATATATATATATATATATATTAAAGTTGGGTAGCAGCTAACAGATTCAACTATTTTTGGCTTGCTAGAAACCTTGCTCAGTCTAGAATCGAGAATCTTTTATATTGTTTTATACGTAATCTTGGCAGTTGTTGCTCACTTTTCTTGTAGTGCAAGGAGGTTCAAGGTAGCGGAAGAGAAATGAGAAAAGTGAATTATTATAGATCTTCTACGGATACAAATAATATGTGGCCAATTGGCCAAACTAATACAAAATAGGAAATCTACTATACAAACAAAGGATTCAGAATCTATACAAGCATCCCATGCAATGCACATTTATTGACCTTATACGCTTGAAAGAAAAATATATCTCTTCTACGAGTACAGTGCAAAAGCAAACTCAGGCAGTACTGTAAATTAACTTCCATTTCATCGAGTGGGAGGCGGCTGTTCATAGACCATTATAGTAACGTGACATGAGCTCTAGGGAGGGATACTCTAACTGCTGAAAATGCTTCATTCAATTTGGTTGCATCTTGAACAGCATGCTTAATCCTCTGAATCGATCCAAAAATTAACAAAAGTGGGATTAGAATATTGGTTCGGCTCTAGTACAATTGACAATCCCAAAATGGGGCAAATAAACCTACAACAATGCACTTTGATGCCACATGAAAAAAATTATTGTGTGAGACTGTAACATCATGTGGCATGCATGCATGCATGAAAACGAAATGTTATACATGACAATTGTTAAACGGTCACTAATAATACGCATCCCGCTAGATAGTTCAATAATTTATAATCATTCGTTGTCTTGTTTATATTAATTACATAACTCATGTTCAATGGCTAGCAAACTAGACATGTTATCGCGTATTCGAAAACTAGTCATATTTGATAAAAACAATTGTAATAAGTATTTTGGATGAGTACTAATTTTTAAAATAAGTTTGCAAAGAATGGGGAAAAATAAGAAAAATAATGAAGAAATTAAAACAGCACTAATGTAATTAATTGGACTAATTAAGTAGATGGGAGCTAGAAGATTAATTAAATTTGCTGACCTTGTTGTCGTCAGTGTAGATCTGGAAGCGATTCTGGTTGTGCTGATACTGTTTGTTCCTCTGATGGGCACCGAAAAAGATAATACAAACGGTAGCAGCAGCAAAACCAAAAGAGCAAATTGCTCCGATTCCTGTAAAACTCAGCTTCCAGATGTTGTTGTTGTTGTTGTTGCTATTTATCTCTTCTGATGACTCCAACAAGCTGTTTTTGTCAACAACTTCCTTCCTTAGAGAGGTGATTTCTTGACCTAAATTGTCATCAAACTGAAACTTATCAGTTTGTTGATGCATAGGTGATCTGCAGGTGGGAGACTTTGGGGAGTCCAATATTTTCATGTCGGCAAATTCATTTTCCCAAGTTTTCTTGAAGTAAACTTGGGAGAGTTGTGCGTCTTGATCCACTTGGGAGACTTTGATGACTTGTTTTTCTTCTTCTTGTTCTTCTTGTGAGAGTGATGGGGCCTTGTCAAGGCTTGGAGGTAGTTCCAGCTGAATTGGAACGGGAACAAGACTTGAATTAATCCAAGCTGGCGACACCGGTGGCGGTGTTGTTGGCGGTAGTCGTCGTGGTGGTGTCTCGTGAATGACTTTTGACCTAGAACTGGGTGATGGGATTATGAAGTAGTTCATGTTGAAAACACTTTTTGAATTATCAGAAGAAGAATAGCGTTTGCTCGAGAAAATCCTCTTCTCTTCACTGTCTTCATGGAAATCAAGAAACGCATCATCTGGTAGGTACTCCCACTCATCAAGATCCATCTTTCCAAACCAAAAAATGAAATATTATGGGATCAATGAATTCAGATGATCAAAGGAGGAGAGGAGAAGGGTACTAGTAGTAATGTTGAATGATAATTGAATCAACGAAGGTGGCTTTCATGGAGCTTTCTGGGGAAGTTCTCTCTGGACATGGGCATGGAGTGTGGCTTGTTGCTCTTGGAGTGAAAGATTGATCCACCATAAGCAAGCAAGATGCTTGAGACGGTTTGAATGAGTGCTTATCCGTTCTTCTAATAGTGGCGAAGGGAAGGATGCATGGTGGTCGAAAAAGGGACCCACCAAAGAGAGAATTGCTTTGCCTTACCAGATGGGTTTGGTTTATATTTCTTTTCATTTGTTAATGGCTTTTATTTAAATGGAAAGTTTGATTACTAATGTGTAACTTTGGTTAGAGGTTAACTAATGTTCGCGCTCACAAGTAGCTCTCAAGGTTCTTTCTTTTCATCTCCGTGTGAAAAAGTTGTATAGGGACGGATGGATGGATAGACAGAGTGAAGAAAGTGAAGTTTTCAAATGAAAAGGAGATTCTTTTGTTTGTCTCATTCGCACTCCACGGACGAAACCTTAGCTTTTTTTTAGTATTAAGACAGGTTATTTTACGTGTGAAATCAAACAGCCAAGCGTATTACACTTCACTTGTTGTGTTATTTACGTATTAAGTTTGAAAACTTGTCACACGTAAAGAAACGTGTTAAGAATAATTTTCATATTGATGCGATAAATGACTTTGTATGTACTTATTATCAGTAAGTTAAGCGACTCTATATTATCAATTGATTTCACTGGAAAATCTTAACTTTTTTTAAAGTGTGTAGTTAAATCAAAATTTAAAAAGATTTTGAAAGACCTTTTAGAGTGTCTGTTGCTTGTTCGAGTTTGCTTTGGATGAAAGGAAAAGGTTAATAAAATAAAACAAGGAGACAAAGGGAGGACGTACAACCGTCCATGGGCTGGAATCTTTATTACTAGTTTATTTTCTTAGGAAAATTAATGAAAAATATTAGAAAATTTTGAATTTTAACGATAATGACAAAATAAAGGGTAAAGTGAATAGTACCATAATTGACTTTTTAGTATAAAAAATGTGATTTTTTGTTAAAGTGAACAGTACCGTGGGCTTTTCGTTAAAACTCCATATTTTCTTTCTTTTCCTTACTGTATTCTCTTTTTCTTTTTTTTTGAACAAAGGTTTACTTTATTTATAACACAATAGATTACATGAGAGAAGACTCAAATACAAGAAACACACAGACAAAAAAATGGACCTACATAGTAACCCAACAACCCAAAACATAGTTTTGAGGCCTGAACAGGTAAAACACCAAAGTAAACCCTAGCAGCTTCCTACCTCCGTCGTCAACCTGCTTACCAAACGAACAACCCTTGCAACCATCGGAAAGGAACAGAACTACAGTCCCAAAGCTGGATGAAAACAGAGTAATAACAGGACCCCAAAACAGAGCCCCAAATTCCTCCATAGCACACCACAACAATAGCTGCCACAAATCAAAGGAAGCTAGCGGGACAAAACCCACTAGCAACAATGCCAACAAAGGCAAACCAAAGGAAAGAGGTGGTGTGAACACCCGAGCAAAAGCTCTACTCACCTTCCGGGAGAAGCGCGAAAAATCGCGTTGAAAAAGAGTGGGAGCCAAGCCGGACTGTATTCTCTATTTAAACAAAACCCTGGATCAATGCAAACGACCGAGTTTTACCTAGTTCCACTTTGTTCAGAATCTTTCTTGTTCCTGGCTAGGTGTGGTGGATTAATTTGACGGCAGTTCTCATTAGGGGGTTCGACTCCAGTTACAGCGCTGCAATATTAGTGAACTACCATGGTCAGTCGAACCTGGTGGTAGCCAAAGTCTGGGAATTCTCGAGCTGTTAACAGCTGCGAACCTAATGTCGCAGCGGAGATGGTAGATGGCGAAGCAGAGTTGCTTGTGTAAGCAATTTGCTCGACATGGAACACCATGTTTAACCAAGTCGTGGATTCCAGTAGGCAAATTAAGAATGCATGAAAGGCTGCAGAGCTCCTTACTCAACAAGCACTCAATCTGCACAGCTATTATCTCAAACATGATATTACATACGTAACTGTTAAGATTTCGATGATTAGCGAAAGCAAGATTATGGTCTTGAACGATGAATCGAGCGAGAGATTAATATACTTACATTCCACTTGTATAACCTAATACACTTTCCCGTCAGATGACGAGTAATTTACAAAATGAAAGCTATTCTCAAATTTACATAGCTTGTTTGCTTTCACCGAAAAAAACTCAACCCAAAGGAAGACAGAGGGCAGCTCCAGTTATCATCACTACCAGTAAAAATATTTGAGAAAGACAGAGATAACTACCTGCCCCAGGAGCATCACAGCAGCTAATGGTGGATGATACACATTAGTTGGAGATTTATACACTCAGTTTGTCGACGATCGAGCAGATGAAGATTTGCCCAAGGAGACAGAAGTTAGGGAAGAAGCCCAAACCCTGGCGTTCTTTGCTCCCTTGTGGAAGTTCCTCGTCTTGCATAATCTCAGCTTGGTCCAAATCCTCCTAACATCAACCATGTGGAGGATACGCCCCATAATTTGACTCGTCTCCCCAAATATTCCCAAGTTAAAATGAGGAACGTATAGGACCCAGAAAGCTTGGAGGCGAGTCAATACCTTCGGGAATATATACAGAAGCACCCTCAAACAGAGAAACAATGTAGCAAAAGCTAAAAAGGGTTCCCTCCTTGATATCTCCCTTAGTGACATGTCACTCATTGACTGGATTATAGATTTTTCACGTATATTTAAGCTAACAGTATGATCGCCATCAAAATATTGAACTGGTTCAAGTCCTGAAAGAAACGGGACAGCGAGGACATATATGGTAAGAAATAGTGCAATAAATAGATGAAAAGGAACAGAATATGATAGATAGGCCATCTACCCCGCATGCATAAATATTCTTCAATTTAGGAGAATTTTACCTGTGGTTTTCTGGTAAAACTGTGCAAGCAAGGAGAGATTTTTTGGACCATGATAACGCATCATTGATGTCTGATTGACTAGTAAAATCGAAGGGAAGCTATGTATTCCATATCTTGAGAACACACTGCAATACAACGCATCAAAGGCATGACAACGTAGCTGTGTTTTCAAAGAACGGATAATAATACAACTTTCTTCCATCCCATAAATATCTTACAGTAAACATCTCTCCAAGGCCATGGATATTATACATCCCAAAAGGCAGGTATAGTAATAACTGTAAGAAAATGAAAAAATTGCCTTCCATGGCCATGGAATATGCAGTTTTAACTAGAACAATACACCAACAACAAATCTGTACAACATTGACATTTAGATTACGTATGGAAAACATTATAATTGCACAGATTTCCTTTTTAACAAGAAACAAACAAAATACTCAATAAATTTACATAGCTACACACATAATTTCTTTTCCTGAAATCAATGTTTGGCCTACAGCATCAATACTTTAGTTTACCACAGATACAAAAGCAAAAGAAGGAATCTTACACAGGATTCAACATGACAGGGGCTTTTGCTCATGGAGCTATAATGTTATAACTCCAATACGAAAACCTCGGTCAGTTTCCTCCCCTTTCAGAGAGTTTTCATTGCCGCCATACATAACAGACATTAGAAATTACAATCCAGAACAGAATGAGGATAATGTATTGGGCTATAGATAGAGGACAAAGTACACCAAGTTAAGCTTACCTCGGCAGGGCTGAAGATTCCTCAATGGCCAAATGCTCTACTTGAGGGAACATGAAGCTGAGCTTTTCAAATGTGGGATACATTGTGCATGAAAGTGGGCACCAGGAAGCATAAAATAGCACTGCAGAATAATCAGTTCTCTGTTGTGATGCCAAAGCTCTGTCTAGGAAGTTTCCATCCACCTGCAAAAAAAAATAATAATGATAATAAGTAACAACATTCAGAAGTCTCCATTTTTTCAGAGAACAACAGTGTCATGCTAGTGTTGTATCTTTCAAAACAATTCCATACTACCATCGACTGATTTTTATGACTCATAAAATATAGGGAGTTTTAACGAAAAGCCCACGGTACTGTTCTCTTTAACGAAAAACCACATTTTTACACTAAAAAGTCAAACCTGGTACTATTCACTTTACCCTTTATTTAGTCCTTATCATTAAAACTCAAAGTTTTCAAGCCCTTTTTATTAGTTTTCCTTAAAATATATTATGGTCAAAATATGACAAAGATTGAAAAACGGATCGCCGTTACGTTGAAAAGCAGGATCATTTACTGTTCAAACGGGTCCCTGTTGTTTTCCACCAAGGCCTCAACCCTAGAGTCTAAACCGTATCCAAACTCTAAATTCAACTTACAGAAGCAGCAAAACTTGTTTACATCCCCTGGACACAAAAAGTAAAACACCAAACAATGAACATGCATGCCAAATTCTTAAGGGATTATGCTTTTCATTCTAATACATAAAACACAGTAAAGATTAATGGCACTTGATATGCATCCTTAGACAACAACAAAATTTCTGATAAACATGGAGATCTCGCTTTGGTGCCTAGAATTTAGTCTCTTCCATATTCAGGCACTACTATGACCATGTGTAGATAACCAGCCCTTATTTCTTCATACCACCACCACAATACTCCATTTTGATCCCCTAAAACCACTTTACTATAGCAGAACCAACACTTTGTATCCCTAACACCTTGTTTCAAGACTATCCAGCAGCAGTTTTCCCTTAAGAGTATCAACCTCTAATCAACTTTTACATATTATATATCATAATCTCTTTCATCGTTCCTAAACTTTCCAACAATAATATAAACAGTAAACAGCCAGTGTTTCACAACCTACTACTTTACAACCTCTCAAAATAAGATGCTAAGATAAAAGGACAACAAAGGCATGTCAAATGTACTAAAACCTTTGTAATAGAATGCAGTACTCAAGTAACTTATGTGCCGCAAAATCATATAGTTACCAAGAGAGATCACTACATGACTTTAAGATGAATTTAATGTTCTAATGCTAACAGTCTCACCAAATTTAGAAGCATTTAAGATCACAAAGATCAGCATATTAAGTTTGATATAGATGGTACAAACATTATATCAGACTAAAGTAACAAAATTTCTTCTTCGCTTTTTCTTTTGGGTGAGCAATAAATTTAAATTTTTAATTTTTTTGAATGAAATATAGAATCTGAAACACAAGTCCCTGAGTTATATGAAACTAGTAGTAGTTTAACGTATAATGTGGCTGAGGTTCGGGAGGTATAGAGGGAATGAAACAACTGCTACATTTAATGCTAAATTAGAAAGAAGTTTCAGTGCAAGGTATGCCAAAATCGCTAAAGTCAATGCAGTAGATTACAATACTACATTTTCCAGTCATATTTAAATATGCTTCCATCATACTATGTAAGAACACCATTTTTTTCTCGACATAAGGACGTATGCGTATAATTAAACAATAAACAATACAACAACAACAACAACAAAGCCTTTTCCCACTAAGTGGGGTCGGCTATATGAATCCTAGAACACCATTGCGCTCGGTTTTGTGTCATGTCCTCCGTTAGATCCAAGTACTCAAGTCTTTTCTTAGGGTCTCTTCCAAAGTTTTCCTAGGTCTTCCTCTACCCCTTCGGCCCTGAACCTCTGTCCCGTAGTCACATTTTCGAACCGGAGCGTCAGTAGGCCTTCTTTGCACATGTCCAAACCACCGGAACCGATTTTCTCTCATATGTAAACGAGTACAGAACATCATAGAGAATCTTCAGATCACATTTCAACAAAGCTAGTTTTTTTGTTTGTCAAGCTTAAAGAGGCTAGAAAAGATGTCCATGTTTCAGGTTCAATTTCTTGTCAAATTAATTTTCCCAATGACGATTATAAAGACTATATGAGATCAAAGAGTAGTTTCTAACCATGCAGATTTAGTACCCTACCCAAATACAAGCCAATACTTTAACCCTCTTCCCAGATTCAAGGCAATAGTCTTTTTCTAGTGCAACACCCAAATGCTTCTATATGCCTAGCTCCTACTCATCCAATCGTAATGCTATGTAGTATCATGGAAGAATGGGGTGAAAGGGGGTATGGTTGAATAGATATACATGCACGACGTTCATATTGTATGTCTGCAAAATTAATAAGAAACTGCAGCAGCTCGCACCATAGCTGCACAGGCAAGAATGATTTACCCAAAACTACCTCACAAGATTCTTCCGAGGCAGCAAAACTTCTATGTATGCACAAAAACTAATAGCTTACTCATACAAAGTTTTACTTCGTAGCACACTCTTCAGTGGATAATGCATTAGTAACACCACACCCGCAGAGTGACTAGCCAGAAATCCTATCAAACAGGTGACCAAGTGCTTTGACGGAATTATATTACCATGAGGTCAATACATAATTGTACATTTCAGTAACAAAGCTATCTTAATTTCCTTCTTTCGCTCATTGATCACAAATACAGCGACTCAACAAATCCAAATTCTTTCAAAATTTCATCTTTTCTGTTTTGTTAATCGTATTTCATCATTCTAATGCACATCACACAACTATCCTTTTGCAATTAAAACCTTGAAAACCGAAATACCCAGCATTCAAAACCACCAAATTTGATTAAAAATTGAAACAATATCCTAAAAGAAATTGAATCCAGACATCACCAACCCATAAAAGTAAGAGATTTTTAATAATCAACAGAGTCAACAACAAAAGAAACAGTAAATTAACAAATAAATGAATAATTAATCAGTTATGTAAGAAATCGGAAGTGTAAAACACACCTTGAGGGGTGGGTGGGGGGAGATCGAGATGGGGCATTGAGATTGAAGGCTGTAACGGAAGAAATCGGACTCGTGAGGGCAGAGAGCAGAAGAAGAAGCTAATCGAAACGAAGCTGCCAAGGCAGCGATATACAACAATATTACAGATTTATCCATAGACGATGAACAACAATAACCAGTCGAATCGACGAATGGGATGAGAAGAAGAAGGAAGAGGAGGACAGGGAAAAGAAGAGAATACACAGGCGAGAAAAGGGAAAAATCGAAAAAATGGAAAAACCAAAATAAGGGTATGAAATTTTACGAGAAACAAAATCTGGGATAAGAAGAATTGCAGCGCAGCAAAAGAAAAGGTTGAGAATTTTTCATCAGAGTTGAAACTTCGCCCAATCTTCCTTCCTCCACTCGGCGGCGGCCTCGTGTGTGAATACAAATGGTGCTCAAATTAAAACCAGACGAAACAGATAATATATTTAAAAAAAAGTTAGAATCAATTAAACTTTTACACTATGTTTGGATGGAGAGATTTTTCAGTATGACCGTCACACAAGATGGTACACCATATGTTTTTGTATAAATTGTGGGATATGTGTGTTAAAAATTTAATAACTTAAAAATTAAAATTTTCCACCACTTACATAGAAACACGTGGTGTACCATCTATGTTCTCGTTATAACTAAAAATTTCTCGTTTGGATGAGAGAAATAAACTTGGAATTTAGGTAAAAATCAAAATTTATAAATTGACATGCATCAATTCTCTTATTTGGCATAAACATAGAAATTTAGAATTTCTGCATAGAAAAAACTTAGAACTTGGAACTTCCAATTCTCAAGTTTAAATTTCATATAAATATGTATCATTTCCCAATTTTTATGATTGAGAGTTTAAAAATAACAAATTTTGTATTCAATTTTGTTGATGCACAAAATCGGAGGTATTGGAACAATGTAAATCCGATCGTGAATCTGCAAGAAATGTAAATAACACAAGATGTATCGTGGTTCACCCCAAGGTTTGGGCTACGTCCACACTGATTATTGTATTTCTCTGAGAAGTGAGGGGAGAGAGATTCAGAGCCTCTGAGGGAGAGAGTGAGGCCTCTGATGGCCTAGGAATTGGTCTCCCCTAATTGTAAGAGTGAGGAGTCCTTTTATAGAATAAGGGCTCCTCACTTATTACATATTTGTCCCTTCCTTTATTACATAATTACATTTAAGTCCCCTGAGTATTTGTACAAGATCTAAATACGGAGGCCCTAAATATGGTATAAACAGTAGTCCCCCAAAGTCTTCAGTCAAGAGAGTCTTTTGGCTGGAGATTTGAAATTCAGTCGATGTGTGAGCCAAAGTAACTAGATGTTGTCTTGAACTGATACTCGATATAAGGCGGTACTCAATCTGAAATGATGTTCAACTAGAAGTAGCACATGCTGCAAGGCTGCAAGGCTCGTGGCTTAAGTTGCCTTGGTTGGCTCGGCTTGCGGTGTTGAAGGTGAGGGAGTCACTTTTATAGAATAAATGTTCACTCCTCAATACATGAATGATAGGCTAGAGTTGATGCTCTCTAATGATGGTTAAGGAGTCCCTTTTATAGAATAAGGGCTCGCTCATCAATACATACGTGATGGGCTAGAGTCCCCCAAGTATTTTTCATGAGTGCTCTCTAATGAAAATGAGGGAGTCCTTTTTATAAAATAAGGGCTCGCTCCTCAATATATAAGTGATGGGCTAAAGTCCCCCAAGTATTTTTCATGAGGCCCAGTTGAGGCCCAATATACGGTACATAATGTAGTCCCCCAAGTCTTCGGTCAATAGAGTCTGTTGGCTGGAGACTTCATATTGAATCTATGTATGGGCCGAAGTGGCGGTTGTTCGGAGGCTGTATTTGTATACCCTGCACTGAAGCTTTGTAGGTGAAGCTTTGCAAGTGAAGCTTTGTAGCTGGAGCTCTGTAAATGAAGCTTTTGAAGCTAAAGCTTTTATAAATGAAGCTTTTGAAGTTAGAGCTCTGTAAATAAAGTTTTTGAAGCTAGAGCTTTTGTAAATGAAGCTTTTGAAGCTTGCTTGACATGAGTGATGCTCATGAATGTTTATGTTGATTGATATGAGTGATGCTCATGGATGTTGACATGAGTGATGCTCATAAATGTTGACATAAATGATGCTCATGAATGTTGACATAAGTGATGCTCATGAATGTTTATGTATGATTGATATGAGTAATGATCATGAATGTTTATGTATGATTGACATGAGTAATGCTCATGTATAATTTGGGAGTACTGGACGTACTTTTGATCACTTGGTTGGTGGTAATAGCGGCAGATTGCCGAATAATTTTGGAGTACTGGGCATACTTTTGATCACCTGGTTGGTGGTAATAGCAGCAGATTGCCGAAGAATTGTGGAGTACTGGGCGTACTTTTGATCACCTGGTTGGTGGTAATAGCGGCAGGTTGCCGAATAATTGTGGAGTACTGGGCGTACTTTTGATCGCCTGGTTTGAGCTATTTTGGGCTTATGGGCCTTTGCCCTTTACACAACATTCCAGCCCATTTATTTTGGGCTTTGCCGTTTTATTTTTTTATTTTTTAATTTTTTTATTACCCTCTGATGGGGTGTATATAGATGTCTCCGAAAGATAAGAAAAATAAATTACATCATTCAAAAAATACTGCTGCAGAAAGTGGGTATGGCAGATGATTGGATAATGGGATAGTATCTGCATAATTAAAGGTTGTGTAGTGATATGGCAAATGGCTGCAAAAGCTTTTGCTTTTACTTTTTCTTTTCCTTTTTTCTTTTGTTTCTGCTTTCGGCCTGATTACTGCTGGAACCTTGTAGTGGGATGGCATGTGCTTTTGCAGAGGAAAGCCTCCCTTTTCTTTTCCTAGCGCTCCGTGGTCCACGAGTCTACAACTTGTCACAACTTTGCCATCCACCTGTATTCTTAATTCAACAGCTGTTGCACCAGATGCTAATTGCTCCCTAAAGGTGGAGAAAAAATTGCTTTCAATCCCTTCACCATGCCCCATGATCTGAGGAAATCTTCCAAATTCCCTCCACCGTCTTCTCTGTCATCGTCAACCCTAAATTATAGACTGCCTACCCAATTCCGCTGATCACATACACCTATACATATCACATATACGAACACTGCTTTTATGATTTAATTTGTATCATACACATTGTAATTCTCATTCGTCATGTCTCTCAACATGAAAACCCTAACCCAAGCCTTCGCCAAGGCCACTGTAGCCATCGAAAAGACCGTGCAGACTACGGTCCAGGAAGTCGCTGGACCTAAGCCTCTCCAGGACTACGAGCTTTTCGATCAGATCGAGTTAGTCGGACCAGGCCTGGTCTGGAAACTTTACTCGGCCAAGGCAGCTCGCGATTCCACGCGCACGCACCAATACCCCACCGTCTGCATTTGGGTTTTGGATAAAAAGGCTCTGTCGGAGCGTGCCGAGTTGACCAAGGCGGCGGAAGATGGGTTTTTGGAGATTATTCGATTTGATGCGGTGAGGCTGGTGAGGCTAAAACATCCCAGGGTGGTGCACGTGGTGCAGCAGAGGTTGGCTAGAGAGCAGAAAGAGGTAAAGTGGGAGGACAGTGAGTTTTGAGCGGCAAGTTTGGTGAGACTCGTTAAGTTGACTGGGTCGAGTTAGGAGGCTTTGGCGAAGTGGTGTTGACGATGTTGTTCTGATGAGTCGTCTGATCCGTTTGGGCTTGATGCATTTTTAACTCATGCCTCTGCTAGAAGCTCTTGACAGGTTTCCCAATACTCTTCCCCACTTCAGGCAACTTCTTGGGCCCAAAAACCAGAGCTGCCACACTGGCTATAACCACAAGCTCCGGCATCTCCAGACCAAACAGAGCGTTACACGTCATACCTTTTTGGGCTCTCTCGGTTCTCGTTCTGCTTCTGCTCAAAACCAAAGTAATGCCATTGACAGTGCTTTTGCTGAAGGACAAAGAGGTGGTGCCATTGCTGGACAAGAAGGTGGATTGGGATGATTGGAAAGGGAGAAAAAGTGGGGATCTTGGAATGGACAGAGTAAAAGATGATATCTCCATGAATTTGATTTTTGTTAATTACATTATCTGATTTTTGGCTTCTAGGTTTTTGAAGGTTTTGCAGATTCACGGCGAAGGTGAAAAATTGAGAGAGAACCGACATAACTTTTCGTGTCGATTCCCACAAACGGCGCCAAATGTTGATGCACAAAACCGAAGGTATTGGAACAACGTAAATTCGATCGTGAATCTGCAAGAAATGTAAATAACACAAGATGTATCGTGGTTCACCACAAGGTTTGGGTTACGTCCATACTGATTATTGTATTTCTCTGAGAAGTGAGGGGAGAGAGATTCAGAGCTTCTGAGGGAGAGAGTGATGTTTCTGATGACCTAGGAATTGGCCTCCCCTAATTGTGAGGGTGATGAGTCCTTTTATAGAATAAGGGCTCATTACTTATTACATATTTGCCCTTTCCTTTATTACATAATTACATTTAAGTTCTCTGAGTATTTGTACGAGATCTAAATACGAAGGCCCTAAATATAGTATAAATAGTAGTTCCCCAAGTCTTCAGTCAAGAGAGTCTTTTGGCTGGAAACTTGAAATTCAGTCGATGTGTGGGCCGAAGTAACTAAATGTTGTCTTGAACTGATACTCGATATGAGGCGGTGCTCAATCTGAAATGATGCTCAACTAGAAGTAGCACATGCTGCGAGGCTGCGAGCCTGCGAGGCTCGTGGCTTATGTTGCCTTGGTTGGCTCGGTTTGTGGTGTTGAAAGTGAGGGAATCACTTTTATAGAATAAGGGTTCGCTCATCAATACATGAATGATGGGTTAGAGTTGATGCTATCTAATGATGGTGAGGGAGTCCCTTTTATAGAATAAGGGCTCGCGCCTCAATACATACGTGATGGGCTAGAGTCCCCCAAGTATTTTTCATGAGTGCTCTCTAATGAAAGTGAGGGAGTCCTTTTTATAAAATAAGGGCTCTCTCCTCAATACATAAGTGATGGGCTAGAGTCCCCCAAGTATATTTTCAAAATTCAAAAATTCGAAAATTAAAAAAAAAAAAATGCCTAGGCCTCCTCTTCTTTGGGCCTAACAACTTTCATAACAAATATATATGAAAGAGGATTTTTGGGCTACCACTTAAAAAGGAAAATTGTGAAGTTTTGTTACTTTGGAAACTTGGCTACTAGCAAGACACCTCATTCTTCAACTCCCTTGACCGGAGACTTGGGGGACTCCTACCATATGCTACTGCACCTTGATACTCGAAAGTCTCACGACCACTCAGTGACTTGGATTTTTTCAAGTCTCCAACCGAGAAGTTTTTCTCACTCGGGGAAATTAAGAGAGCACTACCGCAACCTACATGCTTCACTCACAAAGCTTCAACATACAAGATTCAACAAAATGAAAAATTCAAAGAACTTAGTGAAGAAGGTCTTGGTGTATTTAACACAACATGTTGAAATGAAGCAAAACTTGTTTATTGATATCTTCGAAAAGTTACAAATATGTACATATACATGAATCAAAATAAACAAACAAGAGGGAGCCTTCACAAAGGTTGCTTAGGAGAAGTCTCAGCAGTCGACATAGACCTAGAAAGATGAGGCACCAGAGGGTGATTATTCGGAGTCTCAGTACTAGGCAGAACCCCAGAAGGAGGAGGCACCGAAGGTTGATCATTTGGAGCTTCATTACGCGGTACAGCCCCAGAAGACGAAGGCAATAAATGCCTTTGGAACAAACCCACAAACCTCTGATGATCAAGTAAAATCTGATCATCAGATTCCTGCAGCTGGTCGAGCTTCCTCTTCATGTTTGTAGCATAGTCATGTGCGAGCCTGTGCAACTGTTTATTCTCATGCTTGAGCCATCTGATCTCCTGTTTGAGACTTATCACTTCAGCCGCCAATGATTCAACTTGGCAGGTTCGAATAAATAGACGTTGGGCCATATTAAACATAGAACCTGCACACTGAACACTGAGAGCCAGAGAATCCTTAACAGCCAACTCATCAGACCGTTTGGAAAGTAATCTGTTATCTTTGGGAGTGAGAAGGTTTCTGGCCACCACCGCAGCGGTCATATCATTCTTCATCATAGAGTCTCCAACGGTAAGAGGACCAGTAAGGAATAAGAATGATGGGTGCCATATGTTGTCTTGAGAAGGCATGGCTGCCTCTTCACCAAAGTTCAAGTCAAAACGACGGTCGGATAGACATTCTTATAAATGATAAAGGAGAAATGAAGTGCAATAAATTTCTGAAGTAAGGGGAAAATTTTTACAAGCAATAACTCTCTTAATGTACTTCTTACACACAATTGGTGCTCTTATAAAAGAAAGGGCAACAGGGCCGTTGGTTCAAAGATCGAAGAAGCACCACTCTCCGGATTTCGAAGAGCACCACTTTCCACACGCAACATCAGCTCATCGGGTACCACAGATAACTTTGCCAAAGATCTCTGACAAAGTTTAGACACATAAATTTTGAAGGTCCAGTTACCCTACTATTACCCACAAGGGTAAAGGAACAACACCACTGCTTGATAACTAGAAAATCCCAATGTGTGTCAACCTCCGTGCTCTGTGGTAAGGTAGACTGGCAAAAATGCCCAACTTTTACACATTCGAGAAAACACTACCAACAAGATTGCTTGCTCAAAAATCGAAGAGGCACCGCCCTCCGAATCTCGAGAGCCAAAATCCCAACATGATTACTATCTCAAAAATTGAAAAGACACTGCTTTTCGAATCTCAAGAATCAGACTCCCAACAAGATTGCTTTCTCAAAAATCGAAAAGGCACCGCTTTCCAAATCTCGAGAGTCAAACTCCCAATAGGATTACGTGCTCAAAAATCGAAGAGGCACCGTCCTCTGAATCTTGAGAGCCAGACTCCCAACATGATCACTTTCTCAAAAATCGAAGAGACACTGCTTTCTGAATCTCAAGAGTCAGACTCCCAACATGATTACTTTCTCAAAAATCAAAGACTCCCAACATGATTACTTTCTCAAAAATCAAAGAGACACTGCTCTCCGAATCTCAAGAATCAGACTCCCAACAGGATTACTTTCTCAAAAATCGAAGAGGCACCGCTCTCCAAATCTCGAGAGCCAGACTTCCAATAGGATTACATGCTCAAAAATCGAAGAGACACCGCCCTCCGAATCTCGAGAGCCAGACTCCCAATATGATTACTTTCTCAAAAATCGAAGGGACACTGCTCTTCGAATCTCAAGAGTCAGACTCCCAACAAGATTGTTTTTTTCAAAAATCGAAGAGGCACCGTTCTCTGAATCTCGAGAGCCAGATCCCCGACAGGATTGCTTGTTCGAAAACCGAAGAGGCACCACTCTCCGAACTTCGAGAGCCAGATTTTCTTAGATAAAGCTTGTCTGCAATCTTCACACACAACATCAGTTTTCCAGATACCACAAACCACTTTTTCAAAGTACTCTGACAAAGTTAAAACACGTGAAGCTTGCAGTTCCCACTACATTGCTATGACCAAGAAGGGTAAAGGAGCAACACTACTACTTGTTGTTAGGGAGACTCCTATATATGTCGACCTCCATCCTTCACAGCCAGGCAGACCTGCAAATAAAAAAAATGCTCAACTTTTCTTCACATCCGAGAGGGCGAAATACTCAGCTTCTTTTCCTTCCGATAATACCTCTGCAAACAAGCCACACCAGAGCAATATTATCTCATATCATCAGGGTTAAAAGCAAGAGTATCTCATATCATGCTTTTTCCCTATCTTTTCCTTTGGCCTTGTTCTTACATGCAAGACAAGGAGAAAGAGAGCAATCAGTCAGTACTTGAAATCAAGCTTCTAGTTAGGAATTGATTACTTGGAACCCCTTGCATGATTACTTACCTGGTATTGCTCTCGAGTACTCATCTTCAACATCTTATGCTTCCAGAGAAGATACCACATCTGCCTGAGGAACAGATAGGGCAAGTGAGAAGGATACAAGAAAGCATGTGGAGACAAGCGTAACAGAACACGTGCCGATACATCCACTACTTTGTCAACAACAAAAGTATCTCATATCATCAGGGTCGAACGTACTCTAGATTTGATGGACTTGTTTTGACCCTCAAAATCTTGAGTCGGCCTTATACTCTGGAGGAAACCAGAGAGCCCTCCAACCCAGTTCAAGAATAAGCCTGTGGAAAGTTACTTCTTTAAAAGCAAAAGTATCTCATATTATCTCTTCTCCATTTGCTTCTCCTTATCCTTATTGCTATTTATGACACAAGGAGAAGGAGAACAATCAACCGGAAGCCGAAGTCGAACCTCCGATCCAGGTTGCTTGCTTGGAAGTCTGATTGCTTACCTTGTCTGTTACCTCCTTCGGCAAATCTCCTAGCTCGGCGACTTGGGGGATTCCTACTATAGGGTTTGTATCGCACTTGATCAAGCCCGAAACTACAAGTAAGCTTCAAGTGAAATTGATACATTACCTTGTGCATCTTCATTGATTAAAGATACCATCCCTGGATGGAGGAAAAGTACTTCCATAGAAGATGCCACATCTACATATGAGACAGATAAGGCAAATGAAAATGATACCACACTTCGGTACTTAGTAGTTTCATGATTACTCAATAGCTTGGATCTTGCAAGTCCCCAACCAAGGAGCTTCCCTCACTCGAGAACTTAGGAGAGCACTGTTTGTACCATACTTGACCAATTCCGACACTACTGAGCACCGGTCAACGTTATACCATCAAGGACCCAGAAGAGTTTCCCTCCAACCAGGAGGCCAATCACAGCGCGACACGTGTCGACATTAGAAGCCAATCATAGCGCGACACGTGTCAACATCATAAGCCAATCACACACGACACGTGTCAATGTCAGAATGAAACTAGAAACTCTCTTCTATAAATAGAGATCATTCTCTCACAATATTTCTTAATGTCATTAGCACTAAATCATTCACTAGTACTTACTAAAGGAGAGCTTGAACCTATGTACTTGTGTAAACCCTTCACAATTAATGAGAACTCCTTTACTCCGTGGACGTAGCCAATCTAGGTGAACCACATACACCTTGTGTTTACTTCCCTGTCCCTATCCATTTACTTACTTATCCACACTAGTGACCGGAGCAATATAGCGAAGGTCACAAACTTAACACTTTCTGTTGTACCAAAGTCCTCGCTGATTTTGCGCATCAACAAATTTCATTGTTCTTTTGGGTTTACCAAACAAGAAAATTCACAAATTTTAGAAAAAAAAATATCGGCATTTTAATTTCTGTCATTTGAAAATTCCTTAATAATATTAAATTTATTCATCCAAACATAGTGTTAGTATCTTAAGATCTTGTCTATATTTTGCATTTTTTTCTATATCTCATAAGTATTACTCTTGAATATGGATAGTCCATGAAACTTTTTCTTGTTAAGTTAAAAGCATTTCAGAGAAGGTGTGTCTTACGTAACGAAAATGTTGCTCTTTAAAAAAATTGTTACGAGCTTGGAATTGGGAAAACAAATCTATTTATAAAGCAAATACGATCGGTGTTCATCTTCCAACTATTGCTAAAAGCATTCCACAGGGATTCTAGTCAAGAGTTTAAGCCCATACATATCATATTTGATTCTGCCTACGGGGCATGTTTTTGCACCAAATTATATACTGGAGTCTCGACTTTTGATGTGGATAGATTAACTAAAAATTGGTGGTGCCACGTATTTAATGAATAATTGTTTTTACCTAATCTCAAGCTCTTAACAGCCTCATCATACGTTGTTTTAACCTGTTTCATTTTTCAGTCTCCTTCTATGTTCCTACAAACACACACAAGACATTGGAGATAAGTCGGCATAGGAGGAATGGTGGCATAATAAAAGAAAATTGGTACATGTGAGATATCTCAGGTTCGAATATCGTGAATGGTGAATTCGATACCAAATTAGGCTATCCATTGTGTGACTTAGCCGAACTCCTCCTTCCCTTAGTGTAAAAATATCGATGTACTAAAAAAGAATGATCAAATTTTGATAAATAAAATGTATATATTTCAATTTATTATACATGTTCATATTTATGATATTATGAAACGAAATTACTGAGATTAAAAATTAATAATAATATAAAAAAATTAACGATTAAAACACCCTTTAACTTACAATTTGCCAAAGTTTTCACTATATATTTAATTAGTTTTTATTAAAGAAAGAAAAAGGAGAAAACCTAGGATGAGATTTGGGGGTTTGTATAAAGTCAACCTAAAACCCAATTGCGGTGAAGGTGGAAATTCCTCATAGTTTTTTCGGGTTTGAAAAAAGTGAATAACCGAGTCTTGTCATATCCTTTAGCGAGTAAAAAATAAAGTCCAACCCAAAACCCAATTGCGGGCTAATTGAAATTGAGCCCAAGAACATGTCGTAGAAAGCCCGAAACAAGAAGAAGAATAAGCCGTGTTTCTCTTCTACCTTCATTTCATACGGTGTTCGACTGTTGTTGCTGTGGTGAAGGCACCATGGACCTCGCCGCGGGTGGCTACCGAGGTAGCCACCACGGTGGTTCCCATGGTGGAAGCTCGTGATGATGATGCCGCTCCCCTTATTGTCGCATTTAGCCTCACGGATCTCCGCAATCCCATTTCTTGAACATTAGAATTTTCACTTGTGGAATTTTCTAAATTTCTAGCCATTATATTTTGCTTATACGTTTTATCAAAGAACCTTTGCAAGTAAAAAATTCTAATAATAAGAACGTATGAAAAATATTCAAATGGACTAGAAAATAAAGAAAAAACCTTTTTGTGCGAGAGTCTTCTACGAGTATGGATTTCAACTCTCAATGAAAGCACCAATTTGTGGATGCAAATTTCTTCCTCCTCGATCTTGGACGATTTTGCACCTACAAAACAATTAACACCTTAGGTTAAGGCCAAGAGCCTCACGCGCCCACGATGAATGGGGGGCGCTTTGGCCGAAGAACCTCCGATGCCAAAGTTAGAATTTAGAGAGAAAGAGTGTTTAGAGAATTTTGGGATTTTTGCCAAAGTGTTGTGTGACAGCCCGTCCCTAATTTTAAGAATTTTTAAAGTTTTAATAAAGGATTTTGAAATTGGATGGCCCAGATTAAAGGATTTTGAAATGGATGGCTGGGATGAGAAAAATGAAAGTTTTGTGTGGGTGTGTGCGTGGGAAGAACCAGAAAACAGAGAAGAAGAAGAGAGATTGGGCAAAAAACTGCCCAATCGGAGAAGAAGGAGAGAGAGCGAATCAGAGGCAGAGAGAGGAAGAAACTGACCAATCGGAACAGGGAAAGGAGGAAGGGAGAGAGGGTGAGAAGCGGAGGAAAAGAGGAAGTGGGTTGGGGAGAACCCGTGGGTCGTTTCGACCCGGCGGTGCCCACGCCCAAATTCGATGGATTTCGTCCAAATTTCCGACGAATTGAGTCAAGGTACCACTCCTAATCATCATCTAGGCCTTCCCTCTTTACGTTTCACCCCAAGAATCATTGAATTTCGTTGTGATTTCGCGAAGAACACCCCTACGGGTGCCGCGACCCTTTTGTTTAAATTCTCCAAATTTTGAAATGTTTTCTTTCAATTACTAACACCTTTAGCATTCCTTTAGGACCTAGAACAAAGCCCAAGAGGTAATTGAGGCGTTGGAACAAGTTTGAAGGTCGAATTGGAAACACCCAAATTCTAGGGTTCTTCACGGTTTTGGTGAAATTGAAGCACTTCCAGGCCAAATTGGCCTTGGTCTCAGGTATGAAAGTTGTTCTACTCATTGAGATCTTCAAATCTGCAAATTTTAGTAATTTTTGGAAATAGTTGAATTTTCCGGCGAGCCGGGGGCGGCCAACCGCCACCCGCGGCGGCCCGCGCGGCGGCGCGTGGCCAATGGCCGCCAATGTCATTATTAGCTTGTGATTAAGGTTCTAGGTTCTGTTTTGATAATTGATGGACGTAAATTGAATAATTGAACCTAAGTTGGTTACGATTCGGGGTTAGGTGAAAATGTGAATTGACGATCCGACCGTTGGATCGTCATCAAACTTTGATACGTTGTAATACGTAATATTTGATGATTATAGGAACTTACGGATTGGGAATCCGATTTACGGATATTCCGGAATTGGAATTGTAAGTTCATAAAATAGAATGTTAACCGTCACTTAGTTTTGGAAATTGACGGAGATCCGACCGTTGGATGGTAACGAAATTTTAGGATGTTGTCCTAGAGGTATATTGTGGACCTCTGGAAGTTTCGGATTTGAAATCTGAATTGCAGATCATCCGGATCGAACTACGTAGTGACGTGTCTTATATAAGTTATGTATTCTATCGGCAGGATTTCTGAGGTTGGGTTTGATTATTGTTCTAGGCGCTAATCTTCATGACGCCTTGATGTGTGGTGCTAGGGAGTTGTTGAGCGAACTCCAGGTGAGTGGGCAGTTTTGTTTTCGTATTACCTATATACTACTGTTTTTCCCAGAAAATGTTTTATATGAAAATATGTTTTGAACATGCCATGCATAGAATTATTTGAAAATCATGGATTGGTTTATGAATTATATGATTGATATATGATGCATACATATTGCATGGTGCTGTGGAGGCAAAGGTAAGTCAGGTGAGTTCATTTATGCATTGAATTGGTTGATGTTGATATAATTTGAGCTCATAATCTGCACCCTAGGTGTTAGTGCTTATTTTATTCACCACACCGCACGCTCGCCTTGGATCCAAGTAGGTGGATGTCGTACAGACCATGTGAGGGTTCCGACATGCTAGTCGTATAGATCACTAGGCGTGATTCCGACTAGTGGGTGATCTTAGTTATGCGCGCTGATGATTGATGAGAGAAGCACTAGAGCGTATTTTTACACCTTTCATCGTACAGACTACCTTACGTAGTTCCGAGTGATGTGCAGAGTAGGGCCGTATAGGTCACTGTGGTGACTCCGGCTTAGTGAGATATTGAGCTATTGAATTAATCGTATAGGACCAACTGCAGGGTCTCCGATTGATTCCTTATTTCACCTGATTTATATTTTGATTTATGGCATGGCATGTTTTTCTTGAAAAATGTTAAAGATTTGGGATTCAAGTTTTGAGATTTCATATGGTTATATATATATATTTTTCTGAAAAGTGTTAAAGGTTTGAGATTTGAGATTTTTGCTTATATATATGTTTATATATATACTATTTTCTGGGAAAGTATACAGGTTTTACGGTGAGGGGTTATAAATGTTTTAAATGAAAAGTCTTCGAAAAACTTTGTTTTACTGACCCACTCAATTTTGTTTTGCGCCCCTCCAGGTTCAAGTTAGCAGAGCTTTGGTGGCCACGAGGAATCCAACGGTGTTCTGACAGAATTCACAAAAGTATGACTCACCCTCGGGTGTCTCATCTTAGTAATTGTAATGTTTCTTAAAACTTCCGAACTGTGTAAATGGTTACGTCACTCTCACGTGACGGCCAGCACGCCCTCCTTCGGGATGGGGTGTGTCAGTTGGTATCAGAGCCTAGGTTGCAATTCTGGACATCTTGAGAATTTCCTAGTGTCTTCTGTCAGAACTATACCGCCTCATAGCGAGCCACGTAGTTCGGATGAGCCTAAATTCCCTGATATAGTAGTTTGGGGGGAAATTATTGTCACTATGATTCAGTCTATTATCTAAAGGAACCTTTGAGACTGATTATAAGTTAAATTTGAATACAGACTTGCCTTGTTTCCATTCGGATGTTGTTACTAATCCGGTCGAGGTGTTATGTCGTTTTTGGCGGGATAATAAGAAGAAGTGACGTTCTTTGGCGACCACAATCCATTGTACTTTTTACCAGGAGTTTACGAGATGTTGTTGGGCTTTGAGGACTTTGAGAATATGATCAGCGAGAGTAAAGAAGAATAAGAAAAGAATGGTAATTAGAGGAAAGGTGAGAAAGTTAAAGATCCGTCATATCAAGGACGTCGAAAGACTCAGAGCTTCAAAAGAAGTGAAGTTAGAACTAATTCTTCCAACTGAGGTTTTAGTGCCACTGGTCCGAGGCGAAGTGATAGATTTACGGGTGATCCCAGATCTTAAAGACAAGGTGACTCGAGTAAGGGAAATGTACCTTTGTGCCATAGGTATAATATTAGACACTTTGGAGAGTGTGGGAATCAGTGAATGTGTTCATGTGGACGGATGGGACATAGAGGTATGAATTGTCCCTGGAATCAGTTGTTACCCAATAGTCTTCCTTAACATATCACTTGGAAATATTGACGAGTAAGTCGTACAGGTCACTATATGTGACTCCGACTTATGTGCTAGCATGGATGGTCGAGTTGTAGACTCAGTCGTACAGGTCATTCTAGCTGACTCCGGCTGATATATTTCTTATTATGGTCGATGTTGCCAAAGAAAGTAATGTTGGAGCACGATCGAGGCGTATTTATGTATTTCTAAGGAAGAACAAGATGATAATATTACACCCCTCAGGAATTGTTACTTAGTTATCGAGACAACAGTGAGTTATTTGTATTGCGGGCTGCAGACCGTAATATTTATAACTTATTTGTTGGATTCGTTAAGTAAGTAAACAAGTAAGGCACTTTATGTTGATTTGGTTTATTAAGGGTGTCCAGTGATGGTGAAAAATGTCATGTCAGTGAATTTTATTCCGTTGGATATTATGGATTTTGAGGTGATTTTTTTGGCACCAGTGGGTGCAGTATAATTGTGTCAAGCTAGATTGCTATGGGGAATCAGTTAATTTTTGTTGACCTGGATGACCAGAGGTTACTTTTGGGGGTAAGTAAAGTGGAGTGAGTTATGCCATTATTCCTGTTGAGAGAGCAAAGAAGATTGTTATCAAAAGGCTGCCAAGATATTGAGTTCATATGGTGCTAAATGATGTTGATCCTAATAGTATGGAAGATGTAAAGATGGTTAGACATTTTCTTGGTGTATTTCCAGATGACTTACCTAGATTGCCGCCAGGCAGAGATGTGGGTTCCATTATTGAATTGTTTTTAGGTACAATCCTATGTTAGAAATTGGTTCAGGTTGAGTTAAAAGTTCCATTCAACTTATTATATCACATTGGAAAAGCTCCGGTTTATTTGTGAGGAAGAAAGTGGACATTAAGGCTAGGCATTGATATTAGGTAATTGAATCGGGTAACGATTGAGAGCTGTTATCCATTGTTGTGTATTAATGATTATTTGATCAGCTCTGAGGCGCCTGGGTACTTTCTGAGATTGACTTGAGGTCTGAATGATATTAGTTGAAGATTAACAGTGGGGATGTCCATAAGACTGAATCCAGGACTCGTTATGGTCATTTCAAGTTGGGATGCCATACGGAGTGACGAATGCACCTGCTACTTTTATGAGCTTACTGAAGGAAGTATTCCAGTGATATCTAGATCGGCTTGTTGTTGTTGCCATTGACGAGATTGATAAGATTAGAGCAGTGCATGCTAGATATTTAAAGTTGGTGTTGCAAAGATTGAAGGAACGTTGATGTATGCTAAGTTTAGCAAATGCTAATGTTGGATAAATTAATTATATCTACTTAAGGTATTCAAGTGGATTCTTAAAAGAGTAGCAACGATTGAGAATTTGGAACAATTGCGAACCGTGACTGAGGTTCAGAGTTTTCTCGGATTAGCAGGATATTGTCGATAGTTCGTCCAAGATTTTAATTATTGCTTCGCCCTTGGCGAGATTGATGAGAAAAGAGGTTAAGTTTGAGTGGGATGAAAAATTGTGAGTAGAGCTTCAGCAAGTAAAGTATTCCCTCACTCATGCATCTGTTTTCGCACTCCCAAACGATAGTGGTAATTACGTGGTCTATAGTAATACTTCTTTGAATGTTCTTGAATGCGCGTTGATGCAACATGGTAGGATGATTGCCTATGCTTCATGGCCATTGGGATCTCATAAGATGAATTACCCTAATTATAATTTGGAATTAGCAGCTATCATCTTTGCTTTGAGAATTTGGAGACATTGTCTTTATGGGAAGAAAAGTGCATGATTGTTACAAATCAAAAGAGTACCCAATATCTGTTTATTCAGAGGTATCTTAATCTTAGGCAACAAAGGTGGAATGAGTTGCTTAGTGATTATGATTGTGTGACGAGGGTGGTCAAGCTAATGTTGTGGCTGATGCATTTAGTAGGAAGACCCCAGTGAGAATTAATGCTTGGTACACTTGCTATGTTCATCTTCTTGTGGATTTGAAATCTACTGGAGTAAAGTTGAGTATCAAAAATCGAGAAGAAGCCTTACTTGCTAATTTCTAAGTTGGACCCATTTGGTAGATCGTACTCGATACTCAAGCGTTTGACGAAGAAATTCAAGAATTTATTTAAAGCAAGGAATAACGGGATAAAGAAGGACCTTAGAGTTAGAGAATCAGATAGCAAGCTTATGCAAGGGAACAAAGTATTTATGCCTAATGGTGTGGAATTAAAGAAAGCAATTTTGACGATGTACATTATTCCACTTCTACAATGCATCCTAAAAGTACTAAGATTTATCATACCATTCGTTCATGTACTATTGACGGGTATGAAAAGAGGAATGGCGAAGTATGTTAGTAGGCGTATCATCAGTCATCAGGTTAGAGCAGAAAGAAATAAGTCTTTTGGAATAATGTAGTCATTTCCCATTCCACGGCGGAAATGGGAGAATATTACTATGGATTTCATGGACAAGCTTCCTCGTATACCAAATAGTTAGGTTGGAGTTTGAATAATAATTGATTGACTTGTGACGTCAGCGCATGTTACTTCAGTATGAGAACATCAACCTTTCCAGATAAGCGCAACAGTTATTTATTTGTTTTATGGAAAAAGGAGATTGGGATCTGTTAAACTTCTTGGGTATGTTGGTTCCTTCAGTTTGTTCCCTAGAGTAACGCCATAAGGCCGTGGAAAGCTATGTCTTGTGTTTCGAAATTGTTAGAATTGGGGACGGATGATATTCAAGACTCTGAGTTTGGTGAAAATTTATGGAGGAATCTTTCAGTGGAAGAAACTACTTGAAAGTCAAAGAATCGAATGAGAGAGATGTGTTTCGGGCTGTTTCATGGATATTGATGGATTGTAAAGATTGTGTAAATTTCGAGGACGAAATTTCTGTAAGGTGGGTAGATTGTGACAGCCCGTCCCTAATTTTAAGAATTTTTAAAGTTTTAATAAAGGATTTTGAAATTGGATGGCCCAGATTAAAGGATTTTGAAATGGATGGCTGGGATGAGAAAAATGAAAGTTTTGTGTGGGTGTGTGCGTGGGAAGAACCAGAAAACAGAGAAGAAGAAGAGAGATTGGGCAAAAAACTGCCCAATCGGAGAAGAAGGAGAGAGAGCGAATCAGAGGCAGAGAGAGGAAGAAACTGACCAATCGGAACAGGGAAAGGAGGAAGGGAGAGAGGGTGAGAAGCGGAGGAAAAGAGGAAGTGGGTTGGGGAGAACCCGTGGGTCGTTTCGACCCGGCGGTGCCCACGCCCAAATTCGATGGATTTCGTCCAAATTTCCGACGAATTGAGTCAAGGTACCACTCCTAATCATCATCTAGGCCTTCCCTCTTTACGTTTCACCCCAAGAATCATTGAATTTCGTTGTGATTTCGCGAAGCACACCCCTACGGGTGCCGCGACCCTTTTGTTTAAATTCTCCAAATTTTGAAATGTTTTCTTTCAATTACTAACACCTTTAGCATTCCTTTAGGACCTAGAACAAAGCCCAAGAGGTAATTGAGGCGTTGGAACAAGTTTGAAGGTCGAATTGGAAACACCCAAATTCTAGGGTTCTTCACGGTTTTGGTGAAATTGAAGCACTTCCAGGCCAAATTGGCCTTGGTCTCAGGTATGAAAGTTGTTCTACTCATTGAGATCTTCAAATCTGCAAATTTTGGTAATTTTTGGAAATAGTTGAATTTTCCGGCGAGCCGGGGGCGGCCAACCGCCACCCGCGGCGGCGCGTGGCCAATGGCCGCCAATGTCATTATTAGCTTGTGATTAAGGTTCTAGGTTCTGTTTTGATAATTGATGGACGTAAATTGAATAATTGAACCTAAGTTGGTTACGATTCGGGGTTAGGTGAAAATGTGAATTGACGATCCGACCGTTGGATCGTCATCAAACTTTGATACGTTGTAATACGTAATATTTGATGATTATAGGAACTTACGGATTGGGAATCCGATTTACGGATATTCCGGAATTGGAATTGTAAGTTCATAAAATAGAATGTTAACCGTCACTTAGTTTTGGAAATTGACGGAGATCCGACCGTTGGATGGTAACGAAATTTTAGGATGTTGTCCTAGAGGTATATTGTGGACCTCTGGAAGTTTCGGATTTGAAATCTGAATTGCAGATCATCCGGATCGAACTACGTAGTGACGTGTCTTATATAAGTTATGTATTCTATCGGCAGGATTTCTGAGGTTGGGTTTGATTATTGTTCTAGGCGCTAATCTTCATGACGCCTTGATGTGTGGTGCTAGGGAGTTGTTGAGCGAACTCCAGGTGAGTGGGCAGTTTTGTTTTCGTATTACCTATATACTACTGTTTTTCCCAGAAAATGTTTTATATGAAAATATGTTTTGAACATGCCATGCATAGAATTATTTGAAAATCATGGATTGGTTTATGAATTATATGATTGATATATGATGCATACATATTGCATGGTGCTGTGGAGGCAAAGGTAAGTCAGGTGAGTTCATTTATGCATTGAATTGGTTGATGTTGATATAATTTGAGCTCATAATCTGCACCCTAGGTGTTAGTGCTTATTTTATTCACCACACCGCACGCTCGCCTTGGATCCAAGTAGGTGGATGTCGTACAGACCATGTGAGGGTTCCGACATGCTAGTCGTATAGATCACTAGGCGTGATTCCGACTAGTGGGTGATCTTAGTTATGCGCGCTGATGATTGATGAGAGAAGCACTAGAGCGTATTTTTACACCTTTCATCGTACAGACTACCTTACGTAGTTCCGAGTGATGTGCAGAGTAGGGCCGTATAGGTCACTGTGGTGACTCCGGCTTAGTGAGATATTGAGCTATTGAATTAATCGTATAGGACCAACTGCAGGGTCTCCGATTGATTCCTTATTTCACCTGATTTATATTTTGATTTATGGCATGGCATGTTTTTCTTGAAAAATGTTAAAGATTTGGGATTCAAGTTTTGAGATTTCATATGGTTATATATATATATTTTTCTGAAAAGTGTTAAAGGTTTGAGATTTGAGATTTTTGCTTATATATATGTTTATATATATACTATTTTCTGGGAAAGTATACAGGTTTTACGGTGAGGGGTTATAAATGTTTTAAATGAAAAGTCTTCGAAAAACTTTGTTTTACTGACCCACTCAATTTTGTTTTGCGCCCCTCCAGGTTCAAGTTAGCAGAGCTTTGGTGGCCACGAGGAATCCAACGGTGTTCTGACAGAATTCACAAAAGTATGACTCACCCTCGGGTGTCTCATCTTAGTAATTGTAATTTTTCTTAAAACTTCCGAACTGTGTAAATGGTTACGTCACTCTCACGTGACGGCCAGCACGCCCTCCTTCGGGATGGGGTGTGTCATGTTGGCATTAGCTTTTTGGTGAGAATGGGAGTATATTTATAGGGATAGGAGGTGGCTAGGGTTTTTAGGTTTAATTTAGGTTTAATTAGCCAATTTATTTGGCTATTAAACATAAGATGAATGTTTTGGTGGTTTTTGAATTTATTGGGTAATAAAAAGGAAGAAATGGTGAAAAAGGTATAAAAAGTGATGGATTAGGTTTTGAAATGGGGATAGCCGGCCATGTGGTGTTTTAGGGTTGAATTGGATGTATTTTGTAGTTATTTGGATATAATGGATGGTTTAATTGACAATTAATGGGTTAATTAGGCAATAAACCCATTAATTAGCCAATTAACATAATTTAAAAGGAATGTGTTTGGGAATTACCTTGTAGAAAGGATTTGATGAGATGGACTTTGAATTGTTACTTATTTTGGGCACTTCTGTCTTGGTTGAAAGAGGGTTGCCCGCTGCTTGCGCGTAGGAACCTCGTTGTACTGCAAGGGTATTTTTGTCATTTTGTCCAAAAATCCACGTGTCGCCCTGTGAATATTTTTGGCTCCACAGGTGTGTCTTACGTAACGAAAATGTTGCTCTTTAAAAAAAAATTGTTACGAGCTTGGAATTGGGAAAACAAATCTATTTATAAAGCAAATACGATCGGTGTTCATCTTCCAACTATTGCTAAAAGCATTCCACAGGGATTCCAGTCAAGAGTTTAAGCCCATACATATCATATTTGATTCTGCCTACGGGGCATGTTTTTGCACGAAAATTATATACTGGAGTCTTGACTTTTGATGTGGATAGATTAACTAAAAATTGGTGGTGCCACGTATTTAATGAATAATGATTTTTACCTAATCTCAAGCTTTTAACAGCCTCATCATACGTTGTTTTAACCTGTTTCATTTTTCACGGTCACCTTCTATGTTCCTACAAACACACAAGACATTGGAGATAAGTCGGCATAGGAGGAATGGTGGCATAATAAAAGAAAATTGGTACATGTGAGATATCTTAGGTTCGAATCTCGTGAATGGTGAATTCGATACCAAATTAGGCTGTTCATTGTGTGACTTAGCCGAACTCCTCATTCCCTTAGTGTAAAAATATTGATGTACTAAAAAAGAATGATCAAATTTTGATAAATAAAATGTATATATTTCAATTTATTATACATGTTCATATTTATGATATTATGAAACGAAATTACTGAGATTAAAAATTAATAATAATATAAAAAAAATTAACGATTAAAACACCCTTTAACTTACAATTTGCCAAAGTTTTCACTATATATTTAATTAGTTTTCATTAAAGAAAGAAAAAGGTGAAAACCTAGGATGAGATTTGGGGGTTTGTATAAAGTCAACCTAAAACCCAATTGCGGTGAAGGTGGAAATTCCTCATAGTTTTTTCGGGTTTGAAAAAAGTGAATAACCGTGTCTTGTCATCTCCTTTAGCGAGTAAAAAATAAAGTCCAACCCAAAACCCAATTGCGGGCTAATTGAAATTGAGCCCAAGAACATGTCGTAGAAAGCCCGAAACAAGAAGAAGAATAAGCCGTGTTTCTCTTCTACCTTCATTTCATACGGTGTTCGACTGTTGTTGCTGTGCGTTGCAGAGAGAGGGGAGAGAGAGAGAGAGAGAGAGAGAGGGAATTAGGGATTTTGGGGGAGGATGGAGTTGATAGCAGAAAAGGAGTCGAACCACAACAACAATGAGAACAACAACAACAACAACGTCACCAGTTACGCACAAGCACTCGTCGTAGACTCTCACGATAATCATCCCAAGGAATCCGATGAAGTTCGTGAACGCCATGCTCGCGACCTCAAAGCTGGCCTCCATCCCCTCAAGGTTCCCTCTCTCTCCTCCTCCTCCTCCTCCTCCCTCTCTCTCTCTATATATGTATAGGGTTTAGATTGATTAACCTAGAGAGATTCATTCATCTAGATAAAGTTGTGGTCTTTAATTAGTGAATTGCTGCTCAATTAGCTGACTTTATTCTGAATTTATGATTAAATTGTTGAAATTCTAATTTTCGCCCAAGGAGTTGGATTTCTGTTGAATTGTATATCTAGGAGTCAATTTATTTTGATCTCCGTCTTTTGTTCTCATCAATTTTGTAAAACGATACCGGGTTTCGTTCGATTCAGTTTGTCTACTGTGGGTCTTTCGCATACCAAATTCTTGTTCTTCCATTCTCTGTTTCAAATGCAGGTTCAATTGGCAATCTTTGTGTTTTTGTGTAACTTATTTTTGCCATGTTTTTATGATTAGCACAAGTTCGTATTTTGGTACACTCGTCGCACCCCAGGAATCCGGAGCCAGACACCATATGAAGACAATATAAAGAAAATTGTCGACTTCAGTACGGTACAATATCTACCTTAATATCAGCAGGAGGAAATGTGATTAAGTGTAATCTTTTCGTTTTATTGACTTGTTGTTGCTTGGATAATATAGGTTGAAGATTTTTGGGTCTGTTACTGCCACCTGGCCCGTCCTTCTTCTTTGCCTAGTCCAACAGACTTGCATCTTTTCAAAGATGGAATCCGCCCACTCTGGGAAGTAAATATCCGAAACCTGACTTTCAGTTTGCTCTTTCTAATCACTTAGCTAATTTTGCTTCTTATTCCTTCCTACAGAATGCAAGTATCTTATTGTTTCTTCAAAGATATTAAGTTTTTGAATGACAGAATGCCAACATGTCTGAAATTTTTTGTTTTTCAGGACTCTGCTAATTGCAATGGTGGTAAATGGATAATACGATTCAAAAAGGCTGTGTCCGGCCGTTTTTGGGAGGACCTGGTAAGGATAAAAACTGGAATTTTCTCTTTGTTGTCATATTGCGTGATTGCCAAGCTACTTTCATACATCAGTTGATAATACTATTTCATTTTAACCTTGCTGGGTTTTGAAGAAATTATCCTTCTGAAGCTTTAGTGGGTTTCAGTAGGAAATTGGCAGATTCTCTGAACATTCAGAGAAGTCATCTAACTTTTCTTAAATGTTGCCTTTTTCTGAAGATTTATGTCTGCAATAAAGAAACAGTAATTATGATTGTTGTCAGATTATTGTATTCCGTCTCTGATTTTGTGCCACCAAATTTGTTTGAATTGATAACTTGATGCACGTTCAATTTTAATGACCATCTTGAAATTGTGGAAAACTACTATGATGTATTGCATATGCTTAACCTTCATAGTCCTACCGTAGGGGTGAAAAAAGAGGAACTAGGGAATACATCGGTAGTCTGGATTTATCAAAGTATTGATGAAAATATACTGTAAAAAGTTACAGAAATGTAATTTTCGTAGATATATATAAATTTTAAACGAAGCTTTATGAATGTTAAACGAATAATTAGTGCACTGATGTAGATTGTGTATATCCATTTATGTTTAGCCCAACAGGATCAAGACCAAGCTCTTGTTTTGCAAATCACACAGGAATAAGATTTTGGTCAATATTCATCAAATCTGTGGTCGACAACACAACATATACTGATACAACATATACTGATACTTGCCTTTATCTCGGTGACATATCGCCTAGATGTCAGTGATACCTTAGATGAATATATCATCCAACCCATAGAGTTGGTAGCACCCAAAACAATTTGATATTTAAAGCTTGCCTTCACCTGGGTATACACAACCAACTTCTAATCCATAGAGGTTATTGGTACCTGGTAGACAAAAAGGAAACCATATGGTCTTCTTAGAGCTGATTATCTTTGCTCGAAACCTAGTATGGCAATTTGCACTTGTTGGTTGTGGAATATTAAATGGGAATTTAGTGACAAGTTACCACAATGGAGTTCACTTAGGACAATCAACTTTGTATTAGTCCAACTCTTACAAGTATGACATTAATTTGCACTTGCTGGTTGTGGAATATTAAATGGAAATTTAGTGACAAGTTACCACAATGGAGTTCACTTAGGACAATCAACTGCATATTAGTCCAACTCTTACAAGTAAAGCATTCTTTTTGTCTTTGTCGAGACCCGCTTTAGAATCAATGTAGCCATGCAGTAATTGGAAGCTGCTTTTATGTTTTCTATAAGGTATTAAAGTATCCTCACGTGCAGCTTAATATTACATTGCTTTCTCTACACCGATGTACTTTGTCTCATTGATTTTGTTGCTTAACAAAATTCTTGCTGCAATTTGGGTTGCTTCCGATTGTTTTTCACTGATCTAAGAAGGCAAATTCTGGCAGCTTCAGGTGTGGGATCCTGTTCTGCAGGATCCCAGACGGTAAGAACAGCATCATTGCATTTTTCACTTTTATTACGATGGGTTGATGCATTTAGGTTGAGGTGTAACTCTTGGGGTGGGTTTGTTGCCCAGAACCCTGAATGAGCGTATTTTGGCATCTTTCTAAATTACCTATATTAATCTCTGGATGCTATAGGAATGGAGCCTACGAAAGTATCTTCAAATGCCTGGACATGCTTGACATATGCATTTATATGAGTGTGCATCTCTTATGGGGTTTCACTGCTAATTTAATGTGGCTTTGTCTAATGTTTTTTTCAGAGCTAGTTGAGATATTTGGGCTGGGGATTGGGGGTATTTAAATGTAGATATATTCGTTGGAGGAGAGGAAGTACCGACTAGAACTTATTTCTTACTCCTACTTATGTATTATGCGCAGGTTCTTGCCTTGGTGGGTGACCAGCTTGATTATGGAGAGAACATATGTGGTGCAGTACTAAGCATCAGATTCAATGAGGATATTTTGAGTGTCTGGAATCGGAATGCTTCTGATCATCAGGTTGGTAATTTATAGCAGTTTGCTACTTGTGTTACTAGTCTTTCTGTCTGCGTGTTTGGTGTAATCTCTTGACCTTGCTTTTGTTAACCAGGCTGTAATGGCTTTAAGAGATGCGATCAAGCGGAACTTGAAGCTTCCACACAGCTATCTCATGGAATACAAGCCACACGATGCTTCGCTGCGCGACAATTCATCTTACAGAAACACATGGTTGAGGGGCTAGATTGATGCCACCAGATAAGAGCACTAGTTTCAGAAAAGCTTTTCGGGAAGGCGACCGACGCACGACCAAAATCAGTAAAAATCTTGCATGACGAACAGGAGAGGCGCAAAGTCTGGAGACTTGACAATTGGTGGCAGTCCGTTAGGTTGAACTGTAACAGAGTATATCTGTACCAAATTAATTTAGTGATGGATTATCAAACAAAATTACTGATTTCACCAACTGAATATGTGCTTTTGCTTTATCAAACATTGCTATCGTGCATGTCTCCTTTAAATCCATCCACGCCCAATTTATATGTTTATTCCTTGATGCTGTAATGCTTAATGTCAAAAACCCCATTCTAATCGACCAACCACGCAACACAAACTGCCCCGCTCGGGTAATAAACATCGATCGCACATTTGAGTGTAGTCAAATAGGTTAAGAGTAGTGTGCCCTTTTTCTGCATCAAAGTTCAATTCCCTTGAACCCCTTCAACGTTGTTTTAGATTAGACTAATTAGAATATCGCTCGCCTAAAAATGAAACTTTTTATCTTTATGCAATGTATTACAGGGATGAGGTGTGAGAATCAGTGATGTATTGTACCAAAACATTGAAGGAACATCAGCATCAGCAGTTGCAATACTTGTATCAATGTAAATGTAAACACTAGTGGCATTGTTCCACCAGATGCTTGCTTGTAATATTCAAAAACAAATTAATTAGGCATCTAATATTTGTACATAATGTTAATTGTATTGCTTAAGATAATAGTTGATCGTCTAAGTGACGAGATTTGCTCCCCAACAATTTTACCGGACGTTCTGTTTTTAGTTTTCATTGTTCATGGGAGAGAATGTAAGTGAGAGTGGGAGGAAGGAGATTTTTTTTTTCTTTTCCCTTCAAGTTTTGTCTCATCATTTATGCATTCTCCGTTCTCACTCCCTCCTGTCATTCTTTCTCCATTCTTTCTCCATCCTTTCTCCTTTACTTCTCCCATATGTTTTTCATTGAAGCTAAGAAAATTGAAACTAAAAGCTAAGAACGAAATGGTTATCAAAAGGCTCTAAATTAGACTTCTCGTCTCCCAAGTTCATCTTATATACCCATAGAATATTATCATAACATGCATAAAGAACACTAAACACAAAGGAATAAAAAAGAAGGGACTAAACCACATTTACTAGGTTATTTGCTTTCTGTTCTGCAGCCATTCTTCTTTTACACAGATGACTTAAGGCCAATGATACCTGTCGAAAATCAATATTACAAATATTGGAAAGGGTGTGAGCGAAAATAGAGGAATGACAAAAAAACAGTTCGCCGGACCCTACTACTGAATTTGATATAAACAATCTGCCAGCAACAACAAATAGCTAGAGAAGTGAAATACATACCACATCCAACTCTTGCTCCTGCGTTCCCGGTAGTCTTGCTAAGTTCATGTCCACCTGTTCAATTGGGGATATATAGACATCAGGGCAAAACATCGATGATATCATTCATGTGAAGATGAATCAAAGATCAATCCACAGCACTGACATTTGCACTAGCAAACAGAATTTTGAAATAACTGAAGATGGCAGAGTACGTTGTTGACAGAAAATGCAAACGCCAAATTGGTTTAGTGCTTTATAATTTCCTAACATCATACTAGCAATAACAGCACAGAGCCACAAACTGGAAAATCATATGTGGTACTTTTTGTTACAAAACACATATGACTTTAACCGCAATGTGAAGGGCTACAAAACAGGTAAAGTCACCCACTTTTCTGTTAAAACTTAAAAGTCAAAATCAAGTTCCAAAAGGTATGCAAGAGAAACTATTTCTCAAGTAAGAAGTGCAGCGCTTCTTAGAGTGTTCAGTGATTAACACAAACCTGACAAAAGTGAGAGAAAGATTTCACAGCATGAATAACCATTATTCAGCCTTAATTATCATGAGTCTGTCGTCTTTGTGATATAAGTACAAGAAGATGCTTTGCAAAAACACAAAGTACATTCATCTACTTTGTATTACAGTATCTCAACAGCCTTAAAGAATTAACGACTTCAAAATGAAATATTTTGAGGATCATTACAAAGTCTCACAAGGTTTTAGTTCCCATGAAAAGAAGATTCATCGCAGATTCATAACTAAGTGGCTTAGAATTAAATACCAAGATAATCTAATAAAGATTGATACTTTGACATAAAGTTCTATAGACAAATATCTGCCTATTAGCCAATATATTTGTTCCCCACAGCGTAGTTATTTGCTTTCTAGTCATAAAATCAGTAGTTGGTGCCAATTGATACTGATAATTCAGAAACGAAAACTTGAGTGATCAAGTAATATGCACAGTTTCTTGTATGATTACAACTTCATCTCTTTGTTTTAAAAAAATTACTAAAGTGATCGTCCGTTAGAAGAGAGAGAGGTGACAAGAAATTTGTGATCAAGGACCACAAGCCTCAAAATCATATTGTGAATGTGTAAAATTCCTTTTGGGTGAAATAATCATGGAATAGGAAAACTTATTGCTTTTGTGTCAAATAATCCAAGCAGATATAAAACCACACAAAGGAGCTGAAGTAGCAGCTATGTAATAAACAACCAAATTCCTGACCAAATTTTACATGATTACCTTTACCAAGATCATCAGGATCAGCGTGCACTACGACTGCTCGCCCAAGAATGGAATCAGGTCCACTCAGTGGAATCTAAAATTGGTATCAAGAAAAATAGATTAGAAAAGTATAACGAAGGGGGTACAGGCAGCAATCCAAGGGCATATGAATAATCGCATAGCTGCTGATAACAAGCTAGCATTGTAGATAAGCCCATGACATGTACATAGATGTTTAAAAACCTCACGGATTGATCTTTACAGCGCTTCTTCTATGAATTTAGATCCATAGAATGAAGTATCTAGGCATACATATTTCTTCATATTCATATTTTGACTTTAACGAAGTTCATTTCTTCGAAAACAATGGCTAGACACCATCAGTCACACAGCTATCGGAAAAAGAATGTTACGAATATTTAGTAAACGGTAAAAGATAAAGAATTGTTACCTGCCAGTCCTGGAGAGAAACCTCAGCAACTCCTGCAGAGTTAGTGAGAGCGCAAATTTTAGTACAATACTAAATTAATTACACACAAAAAAGAAAAGCAATACTTTTTCGTAGTTGTTTTGTTCATACCATCTGGGCCTGCAACAACGTTACCCAAATCGCCGGCGTGACGCTCCTTATCTGAGGGAGCTCCATGCTCCTTCTTCAGTGGATTATAATGAGGTCCTAAAACATCAAAGATTAAAAATTTGAAAAGTCCAAACCAGTAACCACCCACCAAGAAAAACGAAGAGTATGAAGCAATTAAAACCCATTAAAGAAAATAGAATCATGTCCTAGATGCAATGAAAAATTACATAAAAATGAAGAATTGAAGCAAAAACAGAGAGAGAGAGAGAGAGATACCAGTGGAATTGCAACCATTGGAGGTATCACCAAGAGCATGGATATGGAAACCATGAAGGCCAGGAGAGAGGCCACTAATCCTCCCCTGTATGTGTGTAGGCCCCCCTGTTCATCATTCATTGGATTTCCGGTGAGAGAGAGAGAGAGAGAGAGAGAGAGAGAGAGAGAAATGAGAGAGAGAGAGAGAGATACCGTTGGAATCCTGAAGGAAATGAAGGGAGCCCCGGACGTTGGAATCTCCGATGATAAGAGCCACTGCTTTCACACTAGCCATTTGATTTCCTCCTCTGCCTTCTGTGCTGTTGCCGATGTCGCCTTTTCATATCTATCTCATATCATTACCATTTCCGGCTTTTCAGCTTCCGCTCTAACACATGGTTTTTTTTTTTTTTTTTTTTTTTTTTTTCCGAATCCTCTAGCACATGGATTGGATTAGTCCCATTGTATATATCTTTAGCCAGAACCAGAGGTCACGTTTAACCTTATAGTAGTCTAAAATTATATTTTAATGAACAATGATAAATTATATTTTATATCATCTTTAACTGAGGGGGTTAAATAGTTATAGGCCAAATATAGCTCTTTAACAAAAAAGTTAAGGCCAGAGACCGAACAGAACCCCCTCAATAATTTATTATTTTAAATAAATTAATATGATTAATTAAATTAAACTACCATATTAAAATAGTAAATCTCCAGATTACTTCTCTTTCTCCTTATCTCTCTTGTTTTGATCTTCCATTGGAGTTCGTCTTGAGTTAGAAAATGGTCCATTGAAACACCTTAGGCATAAAGAAAGCACAATAACGAAGAAAGCGTTGTATTTTTGCACTTGTCATAAAGTCATGCTTGACATTCTGACGCCAATTAGCTGTTGGAGGGTAATGGGCTGGAGTCGAGGGCGGGCTGGCCAGCTGAAAATGGCCAGCCCACTGGTCTTATTTGGGGGTTTTGGCCCAGTGGGACTCACAAGCTCTTTGGCCAGCTCTCGGTTGGAGACGATTTTCATGTCATTTCAAGCTATTTTAGCCCTATAACCTTTTAACCGGTCGGTTGAAGATGACCTTCCTTTCAAATTTCAATTTAAACGATATTTCAAGGGCATGAAAATCGTATTGTCACAAAATAAATTAAGAACTTAACACAAATATAATACATTAATTAGATAATAATATTATTATTTTTAAATATCTAGAACCACTAATTATATGCTTACCGACAAAAAAAAATTACATGGTTACCAAAAAAAAGAGAAATAATTGATTATGATTGTTTACCAAAAAAAAAAGGCAAACAACCAATAATACCAATCATCATTAAAACAGAAGAGATAACGTTGTTGTTGCATTTCTTTCTCTGGTTGTTGTAAGTAATTGAAGAGAGAGAGAGAGAGAGAGAGAGAGAGAGAGAGAGAGAGAGAGAGAGATGAGGGAGATAATAAGCATACACATCGGACAAGCAGGGATCCAAGTTGGGAATGCGTGCTGGGAGCTCTACTGCCTTGAGCATGGCATTCAGCCTAATGGTACCATGCCCAGGTGTTACCCCTCTCTCTTCCTCTTTCACTCCCTCTCAATTTCTCTGCTTTTTTGTTTGTTTGGAACTTTAAATACATATTCCTGTGAAAAATCTCAATCTTTTTTGTTTTCGTTGATGAAATTGGGAATTGGGTTATACTTATGTTCAACAAATCTAGCAGATGAGAATTGGATTGGCCTAAATGCAACATGGTTTCTTGCTACTTCATTCATGAAAACTAAAATGTGGGGAGTTTCGTAATGCAGCATAATTTGTGATTCAGATCAACACACTCAAAGACCAATTCTTTTTGCCTTCCTTATTATCGTTTCATTTCCAATTCAGAGGAACCTTGATTGAATTCTGGTGTTGAATTGTTACTAATGTTAGCTTCTTGTCTAGATTTGGAAATATTGGATTTTGTCTTTCTTGGAATTTCAATCAAGTTTTGATGATTTTTGCATCTGTTGAGATCAACCTAGGAATCGCAGAGGCTTGGTTGAATCTATTATATGAACACATATGTAATGTGTATGTGTCGGTTTCTTAATTGAAACTCAGACGCCCTCGTCTTTGTAATGTGCAAATGTCAAGAAATGTCATGATCTCTTAACTGAGTGGATCCTTTTGCGTCAATCTTGTCTTTTCCCACTCTTCTGGTCTTAAGAAGGTTTATATGTGAATGCAGTGACACCTCTGTCGGCTCTGAAACCGATTCTTTTAACACCTTCTTCAGCGAAACTGGTTCTGGAAGTCATGTGCCCAGAGCCATATTTGTTGATCTCGAACCAACAGTTATTGATGAAATCAGGACTGGGACTTACCGTCAACTTTTTCATCCTGAGCAACTTATTTCTGGCAAAGAAGATGCTGCTAACAATTTTGCCAGAGGACACTACACGGGTATAAGAATTTCTATTGCAACGTCCAACTGGCATTTCCATCTATTACTTTAGTTATAACTGGTTTTCTCTGTTGAATGCTACAGTGGGGAAGGAAATTGTGGACCTATGCCTTGACAGGGTAAGAAAATTAGCTGATAATTGCACTGGCCTGCAAGGGTTTTTGGTATTTAACGCTGTTGGTGGTGGCACTGGTTCTGGTTTGGGTTCATTACTTCTTGAACGATTGTCTGTTGATTATGGAAAGAAGTCAAAGCTCGGTTTCACCATTTATCCTTCTCCTCAGGTACATTACTTTAAAAAAAATACACAATATAACTGGATGGATCTTTGCTGCTAAAGCTAGTATTAGTGAACACTTGCCCAACTCGTCTTTCTTCTCTAAATTACGTATGCTGTACCTGTTTATATGTTTTATTGTGAAAAATTAGTTCTGTTACCTCAATAGCCAAACCAACTATAAGATGCACGGGAGTAAATCTGAAGAAAAATCTAAGTCTAAAATTACAAGAGATACAACATGTTTACTTACCAGAAGGGCAACAGAATGGGGGTCAGAACTCAGATTCTCAGAACCTAAGAAAAGATGACTTCTTTGAGAATGAAAATTTTTATTGCCTTTTATTCCGTTACTGTTTACATATTTTTAATCTCTTTTCCATCTGCTTGTACTCAATAGTTTTTCAGTTCTTAATGTAGAAGTATGCATGTCCAGTCTGAAACTAGACATTACATCTGGAGAGACAACATGAGTGGTGTGCAGAAGCTAGGAAATATTACTGTTTGAGAATAATTTTTTTTTTAAAGTTCTCTTTTTCATCAGCTTCCATGTAAAGGTTCTCATAATTTGTTGAACCATTCATGTCCATCCGTCTACAACAACTAATCTTAAAATGTGCAGGTCTCCACTGCTGTGGTAGAACCCTACAATAGTGTGCTTTCCACACATTCTCTCCTTGAACATACAGACGTGGTTGTGCTTCTGGACAATGAAGCCATTTATGATATCTGTAGGAGGTCTTTAGACATTGAAAGGCCAACCTACACCAACTTGAATCGTTTAATATCCCAAACGATCTCTTCTTTGACAACTTCGTTGAGGTTTGATGGTGCCATTAATGTGGACATTACAGAGTTTCAAACTAACCTTGTTCCATACCCTCGTATCCACTTTATGCTCTCATCTTATGCCCCTGTAATCTCCGCTGCAAAGGCCTTCCATGAGCAACTATCAGTTCCTGAGATCACAAGTGCTGTATTTGAGCCCTCAAGTATGATGGCCAAGTGTGATCCAAGGCATGGGAAGTACATGGCATGCTGCTTGATGTACCGTGGTGACGTTGTACCAAAGGATGTAAATGCTGCTGTAGCTACCATTAAGACAAAGCGGACAGTTCAGTTTGTGGACTGGTGAGTAGACATTCTGTGCATCTAGTTTCATTAAAATATAAACCTAAATAGAATTTGCAACAAAATTGATGAGATGGGCCTTGCTTTATTATTAATTTCAATATTTTAGTTCTTCTTGTTCAGGCACTGGCAATGACATTTATTTACGATCACACACGTTAAGCTGAGGGTGTATTAATGGTGACATTTTCTTAGTATATCTCTAGAACATTTGTGGGTTAAAACATGTTTTTGGCATCATACTCTCATTGTGTATACATTAATTTTTTATCCACTGGTAGCTATATTATTGGTAGGAAAACCTTGTTTGTAGACAAAGTGGATTCAAAGGAACCGTCTTAAAAGTAAGGATGATGGGGTTTTCAATGCAGATTTTTTGACTTTATAAGCTATTTTTATTGTCTTTTGTGTTTATCCGAATGAGTGCTTTTTATGGATACTTTCAGGTGCCCAACTGGTTTCAAATGTGGTATTAACTACCAGCCCCCGACAGTGGTACCAGGTGGAGATCTTGCCAAGGTGCAACGAGCAGTTTGTATGATAAGCAACAACACCGCTGTAGCTGAAGTCTTCTCCCGAATTGACCATAAATTTGACCTTATGTATTCCAAGAGGGCATTTGTACATTGGTATGTAGGTGAAGGAATGGAGGAAGGTGAATTCTCGGAGGCTCGTGAGGATCTTGCTGCTCTTGAAAAAGACTACGAGGAAGTAGGGGCAGAAGGCGTTGATGATGAAGATGAAGGGGAAGATTACTAAACCATAATACTTTGGGATTCCCTTCAGTAGCCATCTGTCTATCCCGCTAGACCTCTTGATTATTTTGTTTCTTATCTAGCTGTGCATTTTTCTATATCCTTTTTTCTTTCGAATGACATTGTGTTTTGGTTCTGCCCTTGTAATGGTTTTCGAAGAACGTTTGTCGTGTAAAAGTAGCCAACTTTCCATTACTTGAAATGAAACAATAATATCTTTGAAACAATTGAGATCTTCCCAAAACTCGAGACCTATATCTTAGACCCCAAGTTATCGAATGGTAGTGAGTGTTAATTAGTTGGTAAGTTAATATGACAACTCTGCGTAGGTCGTCTCCGCAATGACTCCGCAATATGACGCATGATTCGAACTGTTCATTTCAATAACCTTTAATTCATTGCTGCTGTTAAGCAAGACAGCCTCTTGTCATCACATCTGGTTCTACTTGTATCCAAATCCCCACCTTGCCGAAAAAATCAACCAACTAAAACATACATACATCTGTAGAACAAGACGGGTTTAATTCGGCTCGAGTATCGCATCCAAAGTACGTCTCCTCGGTGTTTCTTATTTTGATCTGTAAGAGAAATTAAGGGTGTTTACTTTGAAACAACATGTCAATTACATTCGTTGAGCTAGCTAGGGAACCTTTAATTAGTAACATTATAAGTTTCAGCAGACATTGATATTTAATTAAATCCGCAGGATTAAGTTAATACAAATAAATTTCTGATCCATCTTAATTTATAAGAGTTACTGAGTTATTATAAGCCGTCGATCGTATACGTACCCTAAACCCCTTTGAGAGTATAGAGTGATGAAATAAAGAAGGAACAAAAAACAAAGTTGACATGCAACAATAATAATTGAAGAGAAAGAGAGATGAAAAATCCATGCCCACCAACAACAAAACCTTCAATTCAATTGATCGTAATTAACTAGCAGAACAAAGAACACAACGGCGGAAGATCCCAAAGCGCTTCGCTTGGATCATGAACTGTTTCCATATACTCTTGCACCCCATTCATTGCATAGAGCGAAGCCGATATCTGTCTCTCCACTTTCATCCTTTCGAAATCCATCAACTCTGAGTCAGCTTCACCTGCCGTACTAGTTGTAGTAGTACTCTCCGCTGATGACAAAGCAGCGGCCGCCTCATGTTTCGGAAACTCGAACGCTTGTTGAGCAAACGAGAAGTGGTCAACCCCCGTTTGATATGACCCCCATGAAAGAAGGTTGGATTGAGAATTATTGAAGGAAGAACTCAACTCAAACTCTTCGTTGCAGTTTCTCAAATCCGGTTTGTAGACATCGTCAAACAGCAGAGAATTATCTTGAAATACCTCACTCGAAAGGGAAGTGGTGTCACTGCTGCTGCTAGTTGAAGTACTACTAGTACTTTTCCGTACTAGTTGTTCAGACGGTGGTGGCAAATGATCATGATCAGAACTAATACTACGTTGTAGTTGGGCTAGTTGTTGCTTAGTGGCTCCTCCTCCTCCTTTTTTCGTGTTGAGTAAATTTCGAATGCGAGAAGCAAGAGGGGAGTCCATAGACACTTGGGTGATGAAGTTGGTTCGAGTGTTTGAGCCGCGAAGAAGGCAGGCGGCTTCATCATAAGCGCGGGCAGCCTCCTCCGCAGTCTCAAAGGTTCCGAGCCACATCCTTATTTTTTGAGTAGTGTCTTTGATCTCAGCAACCCATCTCCCCGAAGGCCTCTGCCTCACACCAACAAACTTGTTTGCGTTGTTGTTGCTTCTACTATTATTATTTCTTCCCTTCAACTTCCCTACTTTGCTGCTGCTTTTCGGAATGCCTGCAGCTGCAAAGGAAACTTGCTTCGGCTGTTGGAACTGAAACTCCATTGAAATTAATTAAAGAGAGAGAGAGAGAGAGAGAGAAAGCCAGTGCAGGTTTGATTTAAGCTAGGGTTTGCTTTAAGGAAATGGAAGAAGCGGAGGCACTCCTCTTGTATTAGCTAGCTCTGAATGGTAGTAGGAAACTTGTCTGCATCTCCTTATCTGGTTGTGGGAGCGGGATTTATATATTCTAGGGTTTCTGAGTTTTCAATAAGCAAGTTGGTCGTTTAGGAGCTTCTCTGTGTGCTTTTCTGTTTGTTACCTTATGAAACACATATTTAATGTTTAATGTAGAAAAATTCTCTCACAAGAGACTTCTTTGCTTTTCCATTTATACCCTTATTCGAATTTCACAGCTACAAAATAATAATTCTTCATTTTACGGAAATCAATCAATTGGGTACGTAGCTTAAGTATTTTAGAGTGTTAATTCGTTAAACCCGAGTTTTGTTGTTTAAAATTAAATCATCCTTCCCACATCTCTAATTGTACCCAAAGAAATTAATCTTATGCACATTACTAATTACCAAGGTGAGCAAACTTTCATGTGTAGGAGTAAAAATTCTTAACTACGTCAACTATAAAACTCTCTCGTCACTTATACTACGGTATATTAGTATTTTCCTTCACTTGTAAGTAAAAGGTTTTAGATTTAATTTTCGCCAAATGCGAATTTGAACCACATTATTGTTGAGATTTGATGATGTGAGAAAAAGTTTGTCTCACATCGGTACGGGACATGCCTTGCTATAGGCTTATATGGTTTTGGGCTACTCCCCAGATTACCAATTGATTTTATGGTGGAATTCCAATTTCATCAATTATTACAAGCTTATTGTGAGGCTTAGCGCACTCCCTACCATTTTAGTGTAAATAACATCAATACCCCAAAAAAAAAAAAAAAAAACCTATAAAACTCTCGCTAACGTGTCGATTACTCAATATTTGTTGATCATTTTCTTACATACGTCACAATGTTGCTTTTTTTGTTCTACACCAAATGTCACCTATTTACAAACAAACTAGAAACTAGAGAAAAGAACTTGAGGATTTTAAGGACATAACACAAAAGAAGAGAGAGAGAGCAAAAATACAAAAAAAAGGTCGTGAAGGCACGATAGACTGCCACTTGGAGGCACCAAAATCATCTTCTAGACAAGAACAAGAACAAAAAGAAGGATACAAATAGGAAGACCTAGTCTGTCATATGAAACGAGTTACATCTTCAAAGGCGTGGCTTCGACACAACTTACATTCACCAGACAAAACTTGTTTATTTCTTAATATACTATTGCTGGATTCTTTCTTATATTATTACTATATTCTTTCTTTGAATAAACATATACGATATATGACAGATGATCTTCATCGCTATCATTACTAGATATATAACACAAGTTGGCTTTGACAATATCGTTAAAAACTAATGCACATCGTACCAAACTCCTAGGTCGAACACACCTTGTTGTCTCTTATAGGGATCGATAAGGAAAATAATCATCACACACCATCTTATCTCTATGCACATTTATATTTACTATTTAGTTATAACATTTGAATCAAATGAAGCAAATAAAAATCAATAGACTTTTTCTAAACATAGATGTGTTTAAGGATAGAAAAAAGATGTGCATAAATCGTTTTCTAATTATTTAATCTGGTATATGAATTGTGACATCCCACATCGTTCAGGGGAGTGATCCTTATATGTATATTCTCATCCCTAACTAGCACGAGGCCTTTTGGGAGCTTACTGGCTTCGGGTTCCATTGGAACTCTGAAGTTAAGCAAGTAACGCGCGAGAGCAATCCCATGATGGGTGACCCACTGGGAAGTTCTCGTGTGAGTTCCCAAAAACAAAACCGTGAGGGCGTGGTCAGCCCAAAGCGGACAATATCGTGCTACGGTGGTGGAGCGGGCCAGGGATGTGGTGGACCCCAGGTCGGGATGTGACAATTGGTATCAGAGCCTAACCCTGGCCGTGTGGATTGTGACATCCCACATCGCCCAGGGGAGTGATCCTTATATGTATATTCTCATCCCTAACTAGCACAAGGCATTTTGGGAGCTCACTGGCTTCGAGTTCTATTGGAACTCCAAAGTTAAGCGAGTAGCGCGCGAGAGCAATCCCATGATGGGTGACCCACTGGAAAGTTCTCATGTGAGTTCTCAAAAAACAAAACCGTGAGGGCGTGGTCGGCCCAAAGCAAACAATATCGTGCTACGGTGGTGGAGCGGGCCCGGGATGTGGTGGACCCCGGGTCGGGATGTGACATAAATTATGATAAAGAGATGCACAAAGGATCATTAAAACCCCAATATATAAATTAAAAATAAAAGATCATTAAGTTTTGTGAAAACACGCCAAATCTATAAGTTCATAATGTGAGTGAGTAATTCAACATTAAAAAAGTGAGACAATGTTTAAAAACGAAAGAGCCTCTAAATAAAACCAAATGGGAAAGGAGTTGAGATTTGAGATTGAAGGCCCAACTTCATTTCACAAAACTGAAACAAATGGGCTAAACCCAAAACCAAATGTGCAAATCGAATATCATTTTGGGCTCCAAAAGCAGGCACACAAAATCCATAGCACCAAAACCGTTGATATTCAATCTAACGGTTAAGGTAAACTTCAGTTATTTTGTTTGTCTGGCCGAGGCAAAGGATAAATCGAGAAATGCAATGAGAGAAAAAGTGGAGGACAGAGAAACAACAGAGAAGAAAGGAAGAAGAAGAAGAAGGAATTCACAAAATATGGGAGGAAAATACAGAGAGTAACTAACCTGAACAACAGCAAAGACAGAGGAGGCGGAGAAGCGAGATTTCCAGAAGAGGAGTCTCCATCTCCATCTGGGCTCTCATTGTTTTGGTGAAATTTGCTGGAAAATCCTCAAAGTTTTGTAATTTACATGGAAACATCTCATCGTAAGCTTTCTTCAACTGTTCAGATTTTGATTTTTCACTTCTGGTTTCATTTGGGAAGATGCAAGTTTTGATTTTTTATTTATTTATTTATTTTCTGAATTTATTTTCGCAGGTATGGAGACGGAAGAAGAGAGGAATAATAAGAGAGCTTCAGAACCAGAGTTTTTCTTGCAGTGGGGGAACAGAAAGAGACTCAGATGTGTGAGAGTCAAAGGCACAGAAATCTCAGCCGACAGATTCAAATTCAATGGTGGCATGTGCAGGAGAATCACATCGTCTCGGATTCATCGCTTTGCGGTCTCCACTTCCGGAAAAAATGACATCTCTGGATTTCAATCCAATCGCCTCACCAGGTTAGAAAATTTCACATGATTTTTTCGGCTCGCGCCTACGACCTGTTTTGGTTTCCGACTACTAGTACATAATTTTTGTGGTATTATTTTGATCCCGACGCATCGAGGGGAAGCGAATTATTTTCCGGGATCACGGCGCACCCTTTTTCACGTTGACACCCCGTCTTCGGATTGAATAAATAAAATGAGAATAAAGCAACGTAAGTATTCAGTAGAAAGAGAAAATGGGTGCGGGGTAATCGTTTCTCTAACAGTAAATATAGTGTGTTTTTCTGGACAAAGAGAAAAGATCAGTTTAAAAGGTAAAAGTTGATGCCATTTTTTTTATATATAAGGAGTTTTTCAATTAAGAATCAATCAGAATATGACAAGTGGAGCCGTTGTCAAGCCGTTGAGGGTAGTTTTTTGTTCTCTAGTTGAGCTTTTTATGTGTTTTGTTATAAAACTTACAGTTGTCAAGCTGTTTTGTCTAATTTTACTGATGTTATTTTGTGGGTCTGTTTGGTTTGGTTACAGGAATTCTGATGGGGGTCTGCTCTGGTGTAGCGCAGGTGAGAACCGAAAGTCATCTTCACCGGAGAAGGAGGAAAGGTACTACACCACAAGGGGATCAGTGGGTGTGGATGAGAGTTGTAATGGCAACGGGAATGGGAAGGTTATGATGGATGGAAACAGTGTTGAGGACCGGGGGCTTGTTTGGCCGAAACTGTACATCAGTTTGTCGAGCAAAGAGAAAGAAGAGGACTTTTTGGCCATGAAGGGTTGTAAACTTCCCCAAAGACCCAAAAAAAGGGCCAAACTCATCCAAAGAAGCTTACTTGTAAGTCCTCTTGTTAGTTTCTCGGCTAAATAACAGATTTGAAATTGGACTGTATTTTCCTCGTGTGGCTAAGCGAGTTCAACTTTAGCTTCTGATACCGATTTTTGGTTGGGTTGTAGTTGGTGAGTCCCGGTGCATGGCTCACTGATATGTGCCAAGAGAGATATGAAGTTAGGGAGAAGAAGAGTACCAAGAAGGTACTTGAACTGGAATTATTATATCATTTGCTGCATCATTTTTCTTTATTTTCGAGGGGTATGAGCATTCGTATTTTGATATTTGGTTGATGTTTGAATGATGCAGAGACCAAGAGGATTGAAGGGTATGGGGAGCCTGGAAACCGAGTCGGAGTGATAGGTGTAATTTAAACTGAATTTTGTTGAAGCAGAAGGGATGACAGTTTTCTTTGCTCTGTTTAGAAGATGAATGCGGTGTGTAATGTAGAGTGGTTAGGCTTTTGTTCGAGTAAAAGGGGGTTATTGTAAATTACGAAATTATGTTTTGTATACAAGTGTGAGCAATGAAAAATTATGTTTTGTAGTGTGTAAATATGGAGATATTTTTGGGGGAAGGGGCTTCTGTATCATGACCCGAATACAGGGGTACCTCCTTGTGCGTGTCATAAGAGGACGGATGACGTGAGACGGGAATCCTTACCCTAGAATATTTATCGTAAGTATGTTGGATTACCGCTGCCTGCCATATGCCAAACACGAGGCAAAATCACGAGCAACCAACACCCCAAAACAACTTTGAATTCGGAAGAGAATGGCCCATAGAAGCCAAGGCATCAGCACGCCAAAAACGCGGTGGAGTAGCTGGTTCTAAGAGTATTCTTGAATTGTATGAACCATCTGGACGTTATCCATAAAAAACACCTAAATCCGAACTTCTCGTATATTCAAATCCCATTACATTGAGGTCCATAACACTTATTCTTTACACAATCTGTCAAACAGACAAACAGGACAAGGAAGATCACTTTACAAACAAACAGATATCGGTTTTCACGTTAAACAATTATGAGTTTGGAAGCAGTTTATGTGGATGCCGTAACCATGATTCTTGGTATTATGTAGACTTTCTTTCTGAGCATACAATAGAAACAAGCATATTCTTCTGCAACGAATATCTCATTTCACCTCTTTTGAGTCCAAATTTTTCCATATCTCTGTGATGGCAGTTCCGAGGTGCTGAAATATCCTACAAAGTAGAACGGGATAAGAAGTTAAGAACCTCTCAAAAGAAGACGACTCTTATGGACAATCGTATCATTAGAAATTCAGATAAGCGCACCTTGTTACGTACGGTGAGATTAACGATCGTGAGCCTTTGCAGCCTGAAGCATTTCCACTACTAAAGTCTTCACATCCCTAAAAAGAGAGAAATACATTTCTTCTTAGAAACAATTTACTCCAACTCCAAGTATGCAGTAAGAACTTTTGATAGCAATCTTGACTATAGCCACAAATCACGTCAACCAGGAAAAAATAATAACTATATCCTCCGACCAACATGAGGGACAATTATTCCATGATTTATGCAGTACGACATTAACATAAAAACCTTGCAGAATCTGGAATAACTGAAGCAGAAGTAAACAGAAAATAAATCTTGACTTCAACAGAAAGGGAAACATTCATATAAACGAGAGGTCTCACTTTCGATCCTCTGCACGTCTAGGAAAAGGTATGCGGAGCTTGAAATTATCTCCCTGATAGCCAACCTAAAATGAGAGTAACAAAGTCCAAAAAATATCATGTCAAAATGGAAGAAATTTTATTGGTGAATTTGTATAGCATTTCTGGCACAAAACCTCAGTTGCAGCACAGAGACAAATGGTTTATTAAAAATATAAAGGATGGCTATTAGCAATGAAAAGTTAAAAATTGGTTGTTACCTTAACATTGAAACCCAGGCTGTCCAAGTCCAACATGTAAGCAGAGTCCACCTGCCGAAAAACAAAATCACCTTGCATCAAACTAAACTTTCCCCACCCGTCTATGTGTTCATATCTTTTATGATTCCAAAATTCATAAATGGATCTGGGCGATTCATGCAGAATACTTCCGAAGTGTCAGCCTGGCAGAAACAACATGTATTGGCACAATATTGACACCATATTCATTGGTTTAGTTTTACGTTTTAGGTAATGTGAGCAAAGTTGATATCCCCAATATTGAGAAGGAAAACATGAAGAAGAAAAGAAACACCTTTCCTAATAATATTAGTTTATAACAGTTGAAAATACCGGAATAGAAGTCGAGTGTTGCACAATGGCTTTTGTATCGTCAGCATGATCCCTGTTCATGTGAGACTGGGAAGCAATAGTTTTAAGATTCTATTAGAAAAAGCGAACAATTCATACTAAGATGAACCATAAAGCATGTATACTAGTTAAGGAGTCAGTACTGCAACAGGCTTTGAAAATTGAGCAATTGGATCAACTTTTGCAGCTTTATACTCCTCACTTCCGAACTCTGAAAGTAAAAGTAGTGAATGTTAAGAAAAATGTGAAAGATATATAACAATTACAATATTTTGTAAATAAATAAATAATAAAAAATCCACAAGAGGTGCTAAATACAGAAAAATAACAAGGCCATGGTACATCCGTTTCAAAAGTTATCTACAGAGTACAAAATTATCTTTTCCAAGAGTGACAATACACCAAAAAGGTGAAGTACCTCCTGATCCTAACAAGGCTGTTGCAACCCCTGACACGTATCGCACAACTTTTGGTTCAATGCGCATGAATTGGAAGTCACCAAAGTCAACCTTCAGATTGTACGTGATGATTTAATACTGATATAAAACTTGGAGCAACATATCATCCATTTACATTAATTATGCTTTGGAACAAGATTGTTACCGAAAATGCATTGGGATGCTTAGCCAAATATGCAGTGCGTATGGCTGGTTGATCCATCTCGGAAACCTAAATGATTGTAACAACCATTTTAGATTGTTTGCAACCAGAGAGAGAGAGAGAGAGAGAGAGAGAGAGAGCACTTCAAACACTATATAAAATTAGAAAAGCAGCCATTACTTACAGGAATAGCATCACCATGCAGCGTGACCACCAAATCAGTCCTATCTTCAGGGTCTTTAGCCACAAGCAATGAGCACTCGGGATTAATGGCTAGGTCCTATTGAATCGAAAAATGAAAAAGCACGATAGGATATGATATTATTGATATTGGTGATATTAACATGCAGAGAGATCCATACAGTGATAAAGTAGCAGCTTATTTTAGTCGGCTGGTTTCCATGATTGGAAGGGTTACATGTTTTTACATAAAATTATATGGAACAGATTGGAAGTTTAAAACATAATGTTCTGCAGTCTTCCTTCCACATGAAAGAAGGTTAGCATCATTTCAAGTGAAGAAAGGATGCTGCCTATGCATCTAGATAATATATTGCAGCTTAGTTCCAATTTTAGCTTGAGTGAGCATTGTGTAAGAGCAAAACTCTCTTCAAAGAGAGTGTTTTCTGGGGTAATGAAATAGCGAGTGTATCACGGTTAAAATTTGCATTTGGGTTGCATTGATTTAACTCAACTGTCTTGCATTCGTTATATTCCTTTTGAAGAAGAACGATCCCTCATTGATGCAGGGAGAACTTTTTGAACAAAAACTCATGAACATAATTTTTACTGCCTATTTATAAGTACAATTGTGTATTGCTGTGTGGTGTGATTTCTCTTTTGTGCTTAAACCTCAACAAGTGGTATCAGAGAAAGATTTTTTGAGGTTCACATTAGTTGTTATTCACCCCCAAGCCAATAATAAGTTTGAAGTTAAAATCCAACAAACCTTTGTATGAACTGCCAAGCTGCTAATTGCTAATATTGGAGATCCATCTGCATCACATGCAAAGTCAACCATTGATCCTGATGGATGACCCTCATGCTTCTGCACATTAAAGAAAACCAATGAAAATGATTCAAGGACAACAACGTCGTTGAAGCAATAAATCCCATAAACATCAATCAACCAGAGTGATTAATAGGAACGATACTCATAAGAGGTCAATCATAAAATTACAACACCCTATGAATGTTAAAGAAAAGTATTATTTATTCCCCAACCATGTATCAACGTCAGGCTTTGGTAATCAGTACCAGAAAAAACCATCAGAAAACAGTCTGGAGGGTTTTTGGTCCAGCATCATGCTTCTGTAGTGCAATTACGTATTTTTTGCACACTTTTCATCACCGACCACCAGTGCGTCCTAAATTTAATTTTATCCAAAAATAAAAATAATTTGAACAAAACTTCAGCCTCATTAACTTGTTGGGAATCAAACCTTGGATTGCTTCATCCCGAATTTTGTAAGAAAGACTTACGATACTCCACAAAGCCATTAGCCTCAATCCTCAAAGTGTACGGTTATTATGAGGACCACCACAAAGACTACACTACGCATAAACTTTAAAAAGCCTAATGAGATAATGCTGCTTTCATGTAATTACTAGTCAAAGAAAGAGAGATTTATATAGGTGCATCCAAATGCATGAAATAATGTTCCTTTTTGAGGGATGAATGTTAGGCCTACCCTCAATCATAGACTGGGAGACATCTAATCCATTTAGGATTGTTATCTGGTCTCCAGTTGGATTCCAACCAGAATCGATAAATCCCCTTCTTCACGAGTCACTGCCTTAGATTCTTTTCATCCATTCGGCGATTTTTCATGAATTGGGCATAAAGTCCTAAGCTTCTAGATCAAAAATATTAATTGACCAGTCTACCATTAGCAAGGTGCAAGAAGGTGATGCACTACTCTCAGAATTAAATAACTAAGAAACAGAAATTCATTTGCGAAAGAAGAAAGCAAAAACAAAAAAAAATGATATGGAAACCTGAGAAAAAGTGGAGAGCGTTCCGCGAACACTACGATCAAGCAGAGTACGGATTTCCTCAACCGGGGGAAGCCGAGCAGCCTTTTCCTGCAAGAACAACCAAATAAAGATTCAACAGAGCTAAATCCTACATTCCCAAGTTCAATTTCCTACACTAATAGTCTAATAGCAATAGTACATTATTTATGTAGAAACTTTGAAAATGGACATGTGATGCAGTAGAAGTGTTCAACTTTACATCAAATTTTACCAAGTATTCAACTTTACCTGATGAGATTGGATCAACTGAAAAACACTGGCATCATCTCCACCTGAAAAACTCTGATCAAAGAAGAACGATTGAAATTAAGGCTTAAAAGTTTGCAACTTTACATCAAAATTTTCGCACTTAATTTCTAAATCATTCATTCATTGCAAAATCAGATACAAATATCTCACAAAACCAATCAACAAATGTTTGTTTTTTCTTTCTGGAATCATAAGGGTACCTGAGTAGCTGACTGAGCGGCGGCGGTAGCCATGGATAAACGAGGAGGAGGAGTTGTTGGGGAGGAGGGGCGAAATTGTAAGATGAGAGGGGAGTGAAGGGTATTATGGCCATTTAAGAGGGAGAATAGGTTGGTCTGTCAAGAATTAAAAAAACCAGTCTTCAACATCTCCCTCTTCTTTCACAACCACCCCCCCCCCCCTCCCAACCCGGCCACCTAAGTCTAACTCTCTTCCTCATTCGTTAAGGGTGCGTTTGGTACGCAGACGGGACGGGACGGGACGGAACGAAGGTGTAATTTTTGAAAAAGGCATGAGGTATATTTGTCTTAAAATGGTAAAACATTGTGTTCCACCGACGTAGAACAAACCCGTTCCAGGGGGTGGAGGTGGGACGCAAAAACACCCAAAATCTGTCCCGTGGAACAGCCCGTTCCACCCATTTTTGGCACACCAAACGCGGGACGGAACGCCTCGTCCCGTTCCGTCCCGTCCCGTCCCACGTACCAAATGCACCCTAATGGTTGGAACTTGGAATTTGGTTGTCTCACGTTTTTTTTTGGGGCGTTTTGATATAAGTGCTTGAGTTTTCAACTCTATAGACTAAACATTTGTTGGTTTTAGAGATTTAATTAAACATTTTTCTTACAAATTTGGAGTCTCATCTATCATAACTATCCTGTATTTGTACCAAAATTATAGATCTTACCACTGCCTAAATTCTTCACGTCAGGAAAAAAATGCAGAGATATTGAAACAAATTTCCTACAATCTAGCTCCTTTGATTCCCTCTAAAGATAATTATACAAAAAAAAAATGATTATCTACAATTTATTAAGGAATAAAATACCTTGCCGTTTGATTTTTTTTTCCTTTCAATGAAGAAATAAAATACCATTTAAGATATTTGTAGTAATCCATATATAAATTTTTGTAGTAATTCATATAAGAAAATAACATCGAGAATAATACAAATGTACCAATAAAAAATATATGTATGAAAACAAACCTACTAAAACCGGAAATAAACATACTAGTAAACAACGTTGAAGAACAAAAGTAAATGTACTAATCAACGATATGTATAATATTAATCCTACCCATATGATACTAAATGGTACAATCCATAATGTATACAAAAACAATTGTAACAAAATTGTGGAAAAAAAACTAAACGTACCAGAAGCTAAAACAAAACGTACCGAAAGCTAAAACAAAATGTACCAAAAGCTAAAACAAAACGTACCAATCAACGATACGTACACCCAAAAATTAAAAATAAACGTACCAATCAATACAAAACCAATATATGACAACCAACAATAAACGTACCATTATCACTAATCAACGATATGTACAAATTCAAATGTATACAAAATAATTATCTAACAAAAAGTATACTAAATAATAAACAAACAAAAAAATCTAAGTTGTTGTAAACATTCCTAGTTTAAGTATGATTGTGTAAATCCTAGATAAGATTTGATTCTAGTTATCCTTTCCTATTACAACTTGTATTACTTGGAGAAGAAGAAATATCTTCTCTCCCTTTACTACTATAAATAAAGGCACAATGTAGGAGGGATAACAACACACACATTCCCCTACAATTCTACAAACACACATCTCTCTCCTCTCTCTCTCTGCCGTCGGCCCTAGTCCCTCTGTCAGATAAAATAGACCACAACACGTTATCAGCACGCTCCTACCGCTGCGCTTAGGAATCTGACGTTGGAGATTTTTTCTGCATCAAACCAGTTCATCCATATCATCACGCAATCAGGTTCTTTCCAAACAACGGCTTTTAACTCGATATTTTGCAAGCCCTGATAGCATGAACATTTACCATGATGCATGACCCAACTTTACGTTTAACGTATTTTAGATTCTACATAAATTGTGTATGCTTCATCATCAAAATTGCTACAATTATGTGAATTTGATATTTGCCATGAATTGAATCTTACATATGTACATGCATTGAAACTATTATTTGCATATGCATCAAAGTAAATATGTGATTCATTGAATTATATATGCATCTAATTAAAAAAAAAAAAAAAAAAAAAAAAATTTTTAGGGCTGCACACAGCAGCCCATTCCCCTCTTCTCACCCCGTGGGCCTGTAATCCCACCCGAGGGTTCTTGGCTTATACTTTTAGGCCCCGAGATTTTATTATTTAATATATTTTTTTTAAATATGGGTTTTTATATTTTCACCCACACTTTAATTTGGCCCCGAAGACGAAAAATAAATTAATTCACTTATCATTATACAATATTTCTGCATATATTCTTTGCATATTTGTTTGCATATATATTTGTGTTTGCCTGCAGGAATATATAAACTGAAGTTCATAATTACTTTGAAACCCGAAGTTTCTTCTAAACATGCCTTGTTTGAAAACCTGAAGTTTTCACTTAAACATATCACCCATGAAAACCCGAAGTTTTTCATGCAAAATTAAACCAATACATGTCTATTAGAACCTGCATGTTCTACTCCTATGTGAATGGATTGATTTTTCTCCATTACACTAACCACATCTTGTCCATCTATTGTGATAGGAACATGTCGAATTTGAACAAACTCGACTTCACCGCTTTGGAGGTTTCTGGAAGGAACTACCTCAAGTGGGTTCAAGATGTGAAGCTCCACCTCACTGCAAAGAACTTGCGTCCTGCTATTGAAGAAGCAACAGATAAACCTGTTGGCGAGGCTGAAAAAGCCACTGCTATGATCTTCATCCGAAGACATATCCATGACGCTCTGCAAACTGAGTACCTTGCTGAGGAGGATCCACGTGCATTATGGGTCGCTTTGGCTGATCGTTTCGATCACCAAAAGGACATATTCTTGCCTGAAGCAAGACACGACTGGCAGCACTTGCGCTTCCAAGACTTTAAGTCTGTGAATGAATATAATTATGAAGTTTGTCGAATCCGATCACTTCTCAAGTTTTGCAATGAAACTTTGACTGAAGAGGATCTCCTGGAGAAGACCTACTCGACCTTCTCTGCTTCTAATATTGTCCTGCAGCAACAATATAGAGCTCAGAAGTTCACTAAGTTCTCGGATTTGATCTCTGTTTTACTTTTTGCTGAAAAGCAGAACCAGCTGTTGATGAAGAATCATCAAGCTCGACCTACTGGGGCTACTGCTGTGCCTGAAGCACATTATAGCACTAATCAGCACCCAAAACGCCAAAAGAGGCGTGGTAAGGGCGGCCAGAAGCCATCCCACCAAGGTCAACAGAGCCAAGGCCCATCCAAGGGAGGAAACAAAGCCCAGAAGCGCCCAAACCTCGCTCCCAATGCCCCGAACTTCAAGAATAAGGGCAAAGCACCTGCCACAATGAATGACGATATGTGCTATCGTTGTGGTTCCAAGGACCATTGGTCCCGTATTTGCCGTGCTCCCAAGAAGGTTGTGGATGCATATCATTCTCGTCGTACGAAGTTTGAATCAAACTTCCTGCAAGTGGACGAACCGGAGACTACAAAGATGGAGGTTTCTGATTTTCAGGAGGATACCACTCCTATGGAAGATTAGAATCTTAGACATAGACTTATTTTTCAGTTAAAATAAGACAATTGGGGCCGAATTCCACCTAGTGGCCGAACCCCACCTTGTTTTTTGGTTGATTTTGAACAATTTTCCTTTATGTTTTGGATTATTAGTTGGCGATTTATTTTGGATATTAAGTTTTTCCCTTGAATAAATGAAATTATTTTGAATTGATACTTGTTTTTATAAACTTTTATGCATGTGACCGATTCAAATTAATTTTTCATTCTAGGTATGACTAGTGGGAAAGTTAGTTGTCTGGCAGATAGTGCAACCACGCATACTGTTTTGCGTGAACGCATCTATTTCACTAACTTCGTACCTAAAAATGCACCTCTGACAACCCTCTCAGGCCCATCCAACCTGATCGAAGGATACGGTAAGGCACGTATAATGTTGTCCAATGGTACAATCTTGACCATTGCTGAGGCACTCTATTCTCCACGTTCCGGAAGAACGTTACTAAGTTTCAAGGACATTAGAGATAACAATTACCACGCTGAAACCCACGTAGAAAACGGAGTTGAATTTCTGTGCGTAACTTCCTACGAATATGGCCAGAAGCGTATTCTAGAGAAGATTGAGCGTAACCCGAGTGGTCTGTATATTACGACCATACGCCCCATAGAATGCCACTATGTGGCCGGCCCTACCACAGGGACCGCGCACGAAATTACACTTTGGCATGATCGTTTGGGACATCCTGGACGAATAGCGATGCGCCGTATCCTCAAAACTTCACACGGGCATCCACTAACCCGAAGCTTAGGTTCGATCCATGAACTTGCATGCCAAACATGTTCTATGGGAAAGCTTATTACTAAGCCTTCTTATGACAAGATTCGTTCGAATCCTCCCATTTTTCTACAACGGATTCAGGGGGACATTTGTGGACCGATTCAACCTCTCTGCGGACCATTTAGATATTTTATGGTTTTGGTTGACGCTTCTACACGTTGGTCACACGTGTGCTTGTTGTCCACAAGGAATGCTGCATTCTCCAAACTGTTGGCTCAGGTTATCAAGCTCAGGGCTCACCACCCTGATTATCCGATCAAATCTATTCGATTGGATAATGCTGGAGAATTCACATCTAAAACTTTTGATGACTATTGCATGTCGGTTGGGGTTGAAGTTGAACATCATGTACCCCATGTTCACACCCAGAACGGCCTGGCAGAGGCTTTCATTAAGCGTTTACAAATGATTGCTCGATCGTTGGTCATACGTACCAAGCTCCCGATCGCTGCTTGGGGCCATGCAATATTGCACGCAGCAAAGTTGGTCCGCCTGAGGCCTGTTGCGACACAACCATTTAGTGCCCTTCAGTTGGTCACCAGATGCGAACCCGACATATCGCATCTGCGCGTTTTTGGTTGTGCGGTCTATGTGCCGATCTCGCCGCCCTTACGTACAAAAATGGGGCCTCAGCGAAGGATGGGAATCTATGTCGGTTATGATTCTCCTTCGATTATTCGTTACTTAGAACCTTTGACAGGCGATCTGTTTACCGCTCGTTTCGCGGATTGTCACTTCTATGAGACAGTCTTCCCGTCGTTAGGGGGAGATAAGAACGTCAACGTTCCTAATGAACGACGCGAATTATCGTGGACGACTCCCACTTTGTCTCATTTAGATCCCCGCACCGCTCAGTCTGAAGCTGAAGTGCAGCGCATATTAGATCTCCAGAGCATAGCTCAGAGCATGCCAGATGCTTTCATCGATCTAGCGCGCGTGACAAGATCACATATTCCAGCTGCGAATACGCCTGCAAAGATGGATGTACCAAATGTACGACGGACTACCCTCCTGGAAGCCCGGGACGCCAATTCTGGTGATCCACGTACATTAGCGGCTAGCCAATCATCTGCCCCTACACAAAAGCGTGGCAGACCCCTTGGTTCAAAGGATTCACACCCCCGGAAGAGGAAAACCACGGCACAAGGTCCTGAAGAGCCTACCGTGAATCCGACTATCGCTTACTCATTTTACCCAACTCATGAGGAAATTCTAGATTATGGAAGCGTCCTTGAAGAGACGAATCCTCCTCCCGAGAATCGTGAGATTTCGGTCTATTATGCTAGCTTAGATGATGTGTGGCGTAGAAATGAGATGATTGTCGACGATGCATTAGCATTTGCAGTAGCTACTGAAATCATGTTGAGCGATGACATTGAACCGCGTTCCGTTGATGAATGTCGACGTAGAGTTGATTGGTCAAACTGGAAACAAGCAATCCAAGTCGAACTTGATTCACTTGCGAAACGTAAGGTGTTTGGACCTGTAGTTCCTACTCCTCCACATGTGAAGCCCGTTGGCTACAAGTGGGTTTTCGTTCGGAAGCGTAATGAGAAGAACGAAATTGTGCGTTACAAAGCTCGTCTTGTAGCACAAGGTTTCTCACAACGCCCCGGGATTGACTATGACGAAACTTACTCACCCGTTATGGATGTGATTACTTTTCGATACCTTATCAGTTTGGTAGTTTCCGAAAAACTGGATATGCAGCTGATGGACGTAGTAACCGCGTATCTCTATGGGGATCTTGATACGGAAATTTATATGAAAGTTCCTGAAGGACTTACATTGACTGGTTCAAATATTTCCAAACCCCGGAACACGCTCTCAATTCGGCTGAGGTGTTCACTATACGGTTTGAAACAATCCGGAAGAATGTGGTATAACCGTTTAAGTGAGTATTTGACTAGTCAGGGATATGTGAATAACGAACTATGCCCTTGTGTGTTCATTAAGAAGTCACATTCCGGATTTGCGATTGTTGCAGTATATGTCGATGACATGAATCTCATCGGAACTCCTGAAGAGCTCGCGAGAACTGCTTCGCACCTGAAGTCGGAATTTGAGATGAAAGATCTAGGTAAGACTCGAAACTGTCTCGGTCTCGAGATAGAGCATTGTTCGGATGGAATCCTAGTACATCAATCGAACCACACCCAGAAGGTGTTGCGCCGTTTTAATAAGGATAAAGCGAAGCCTTCGAGTACTCCTATGGTCGTTCGTACGCTAGATGCAAAGCGAGATCCCTTCCGTCCGAAGGAGGATGATGAAGAGATTTTGGAGCTTGAAGTTCCTTATCTAAGTGCGATAGGCGCTTTATTGTACTTAGCTCAATGCACTAGACCCGACATCTCCTTCGCTGTTAATCTTTTGGCAAGATACAGCAATGCACCAACACGCAGACATTGGACTGGCGTGAAAGACATCTTCCGTTACCTTAAGGGTACTACGGATTTGGGCTTATTCTATCCCTACGAATCCTCGAGTGATGCCGCACCCTATGCTCATCGGGTTGATTCTCGCCTTGTTGGTTATGCCGACGCTGGATACTTATCTGATCCGCACAAGGCGCGTTCTCAGACGGGTTATGTCTTTACCGTTAGAGGCACCGCAATATCTTGGAGGTCAACTAAACAGACCTTAGTTGCCACTTCGTCTAACCATGCTGAAATTCTCGCCTTACATGAAGCAACTCGGGAATGCTTTTGGTTGAGAGCAGTAGTGGGCCATATTCGAAGCTCCTGTGATCTTCATCCCGCCGTTAATGCCCCGACGACGATTTTTGAAGACAACGCAGCTTGCATCGAACAGCTCAAGAAGGGTTACATCAAAGGAGACAACACCAAACATATTGCGCCGAAGTTCTTCTTTACACATCAACAACAAGAGCATCAGAAGATTGAAGTCACGCAAATCCGATCACAAGACAATCTGGCCGACCTCTTCACCAAATCACTACCGAAGGCGACGTTTCAGAAGCTTGTTCATGGAATTGGTATGCGTAAACTTTCTGAGTTGTAACTTTGCTATTTCTCTGTGGAATTATGTCAAACTCAGGGGGAGTATCTTCTAGATACTTGCTTGATCTTAATGTACTCTTTTTCCCTACGATTAGGAGCATTTTTCCCACTGGGTTTTTGCTACCTAACTAGGTTTTAACGAGGCACCCACCTTGGGCTGATCATATCCCTGATGACGTCCTGTAGACGTTTCTTTTGACTTTGCATTTCTCACGCATTTTTCCTTAGACTATGGATTTTGTCCCTACTTGGGTTTTTGCCATAGCCTTAGGGTTTTTTAGTGAGACTTACTACTTATGCAAGTTCCTACCTTATTGAGAATAAGCGTTGTTCCTTGGAATCAATGCCGACGAGTCGACTTCCTCAAACTTCTGCATGATGCTGAATCTACCTTGAGTATTTACCCACTCAAGGGGGAGTGTTGTAAACATTCCTAGTTTAAGTATGATTGTGTAAATCCTAGATAAGATTTGATTCTAGTTATCCTTTCCTATTACAACTTGTATTACTTGGAGAAGAAGGAATATCTTCTCTCCCTTTACTACTATAAATAAAGGCACAATGTAGGAGGGATAACAACACACACATTCCCCTACAATTCTACAAACACACATCTCTCTCCTCTCTCTCTCTGCCGTCGGCCCTAGTCCCTCTGTCAGATAAAATAGACCACAACATAAGTGTCCATCATTTCAATTATTTTTTCAATTTTAGGATAAAAAAATGTTTTGAACGAAAACAAAAATTAAAAGAGATAATTGGATAAATATGTTGAGCGAAAAAAACCAAAATTATCTCCTAAAAAAGAGTCCACAACTCCTAAAATACATGAATAAAAAAATGGCCGGATAAAAAAAATTCTCTCAACTAATTAAAAGGACAAATTTAGAAATCAATATGTAAAATTTTAATTTAAAAAATACAATTATTATTTTTAATTTAAAAAATAAGAAATATCGATGTGGCCTAATGTACCAAAGCGCCTTGATCAAAATTCTAAAAGGCATGGATGTTTAGTAACAGAAATTCTCTTTTCTTTTCTTCTCTTTCATTTTCTTCGTTTATTTGAAAACTCATACGATCGATATTTACGTTAATTTATTTAAAAAATATAATTTTTTTAATACATTGATATTAAGGAAGAGAGAGTTCGGCTAAATCACACAATGGACAACCTAATTTAGTATTGAATTCGCCATCCACGATATTTGAATCTAAGACATCTTACTTCCAAGTGAAAATGAATACCACTAGGATTTTAAATAAGAAAAAAAATCAAAATTTTGTAGGACAATTATGAATATGTCACTTTAAAAATAAGGGTGTGATATCCACACACCCCATTTTACTTCTCACACACTTTTTTAATTTTCGACTGTCGAATCGGATGAATTAAAGAAGATCAACAACAACAACAACAACAAAGCCTTTTCCCACTAAGTGGGGTCGGCTATATGAATCCTAGAACGCCATTGCGCTCGGTTTTGTGTCATGTCCTCCGTTAGATCCAAGTACTCTAAGTCTTTTCTTAGAGTCTCTTCCAAAGTTTTCCTAGGTCTTCCTCTACCCCTTCGGCCCTAGACCTCTGTCCTATAGTCACATCTTCGAACCGGAGCGTCAGTCGGCCTTCTTTGCACATGTCCAAATCACCGGAGCCGATTTTCTCTCATCTTTCCTACAATTTCGGCTACTCCTACTTTACCTCGGATATCCTCATTCCCAATCTTATCCTTTCTCGTGTGCCCACACATCCCACGAAGCATCCTCATCTCCGCTACACCCATTTTGTGTACGTGTTGATGCTTCACCACCCAACATTCTGTGCCATACAACATCGTTGGCCTTATTGTCGTCCTATAAAATTTTCCCTTGAGCTTCAGTGGCCTACGACGGTCACACAACACGCCGGATGCACTCTTTCCATCCAGCTCGTATTCTATGGTTGAGATCTCCATCTAATTCTCCGTTCTCTTGCAAGATAGATCCTAGGTAGCGAAAACGGTCGCTTTTTGTGATCTTCGCTAGATTGCTCCGGTCATTAGTGTGGATAAGTATATAAATGGATAGAGATAGGAAAGCAAACACAAGATGTACGTGGTTCACCCAGATTGGCTACGTCCACGGAATAGAAGAGTTCTCATTAATTATGAAGGGTTTACACAAGTACATAGGTTCAAGCTCTCCTTTAGTGAGTACAAGTGAATGATTTAGTACAAATGACATTAGGAAATATTGTGGGAGAATGATCTCGTAATCACGAAACTTCTAAGTATCGGAGTGTGGTGTCGTCTTGACTTGCCTTATCTGTCTCATAGGTAGATGTGGCATCTTCTCTGGAAGTACTCTTCCTCCATCCAGGGGTGGTATCTTTAACTGGTGGAGATGCACAAGGTAATGTATCAATTTCACTTGAAGCTTACTTGTAGTTTCAGGCTTGGTCAAGCGCGATACAAACCATGTAGTAGGAGTCCCCCAAGTCGCCGAGCTAGGGGGTCTGCTGAAAGAGGTGACAGACAAGGTAAGCAATCAGAGCTCCGACTGATTGTTCACCTTCTCCCCATCTTGCAGCAGCATGAAGGATAAAGAGAAGAAAAATGAGAAGAGATGATATGAGATACTTTTGCTTTTGAAGAAGTAACTTTCCACAGGCTTATTCTTGAACTGAGCTGGAGGGTTTTCTGGTTTCCTCCAGAGTATAAGGCTGACTGAAGAATTTGAGGGTCAAAACAAGTCCATCAAATCTAGAGTACGTTCCACCCTGCTGATATGGGATACTTTTGCTTTTGACAGAGTAATGGATGTATCGGCACGTGTGCTGTTACGCTTGTCTCCACATGCTTCCTTGTATCCTTCGCACTTGCCCTATCTGTTCCTCAAGCAAATGCGGAATCTTCCCTGGAAACATAAGATGTTGAAGATGAGTACTCGAGAGCAATGCCAGGTAAGTAATCAGGTAAGGGGTTCCAGGCAGTCAGTTCCTGGCTGGAAGCTTGATTCCAAGTGCTGACTGATTGCTCTCTTTCTCCTTGTCTTGCAGGTAAAAACAAGGCCAAAAGAAAAGACAGGGAAAAAACATGATATGGGATACTCTTGCTTTTAACCCTGATGATATGAGATATTCTTGCTCTAGTATAGCTTGTTTGCAGAGGTATTATCGGGGGGAAAGAAAGCTGAATATTTCGAAAGGCTTCGTTGGGAGTGCCCTCTTAGATATGATGAAGGGTTGAGCATTTTTGCAGGTCTGCCTGTCCGTTGGGGATGAAGGTCAACATATATAGGAGTCTCCCTAACAAGTAGTAATGCTATTCTTTTACCCTGCTTGGTCATAGCACGGTAGTGGGAGCTGCCAGTTTCACATGTTTTAACTCTGTCAGAGCACTTTGAAAAGGTGGTCTGTGGTATCTGGCTCTCGAGATTCGGAGAACGATGCCTCTTCGATTTTTGAGAAAGCAATCATGCTGGGGGTCTGACTCTCGAGATTCGGAGAGCAGTGTCTCTTCGATTTTTGAGGAAGTAATCATGTTGAGAGTCTGGCTCTCGAGATTCGGAGGGCGGTGCCTCTTCGATTTTGGAGCAAGCAATCTTGTTGGGAGTGTTGTCTCGAATGTGAGTAAAGGTTGGGCATGTTTGCTAGTCTACCTTGCCACGAAGCACAAAGGTTGACACACAGGGACTTTCCAATTATCCAGCAATGGTACTGTTCTTTTACCCTCTCTTCGATTTTGAGAAAGTAGTCATGTTGGGAGTCTGGCTCTCGAGATTCGGAGGACGGTGCCTCTTCGATTTTGGAGCAAGCAATCTTGTTGGGAGTGTTTTCTCGAATGTGAGTAAAGGTTGGGCATGTTTGCTAGTCTACCTTGCCACGAAGCACAGAGGTTGACACACAGGGACTTTCCAATTATCCAGCAGTGGTACTATTCCTTTACCCTTGTGGGTAATAATATGGTAGCTAGACCTTCAAAATTTATGTGTCTAAACTTTTGTTAGTGCTGTTTCTTTGCTATTCTTTTACCTTTCTTGGTCAGAGTGATGTAGTGGGAGCTGCAAGCTTCACATGCTCAACTTTGGCAGAGAACTTTGACAAAGTTATCTGTGGTACCCATGAGCTATTGTTGCGTGTGGGAAGTGGGTGATTGAACAGTAAGATTCATGTGCTTTCTACTTCACCAGAAGTCTTCGACAGAATGCCCATAATTTCTGCAAAGCTGAGTGTGCGTGTGACAGGTGCTGACAAGGCTAGAAAAGTAGGTGCCTCTTCGATTTCTGAGATCGGCCCTCGTGGTCTCTGAGCAGCCCAGCTTTTGAGAAAGCGAGCGCCTCTTCGATTGATTCGGAGAACGATGCCTCATCGATTTTTGAGAAAGCAATCATGCTGGGGGTCTGGCGTGCCTCTTCGATTTTGGAGCAAGCAATCTTGTTGGGAGTGTTTTCTCGAATGTGAGTAAAGGTTGGGCATGTTTGCTAGTCTACCTTGCCACGAAGCACAGAGGTTGACACACAAGGACTTTCCAATTATCCAGCAATGGTATTGTTCCTTTACCCTCTCTTCGATTTTTAAGAAAGTAGTCATGTTGGGAGTCTGGCTCTCGAGATTCGGAGGACGGTGCCTCTTCGATTTTGGAGCAAGCAATCTTATTGGGAGTGTTTTCTCGAATGTGAGTAAAGGTTAGTCATGTTTGCTAGTCTACCTTGCCACGAAGCACAGAGGTTGACACACAGGGACTTTCCAATTATCCAGCAATGGTACTGTTCCTTTACCCTTGTGGGTAATAATATGGTAGCTAGACCTTCAAAATTTATGGGTCTAAACTTTGTTAGTGCTGTTTCTTTGCTATTCTTTTACCCTTCTTGGGCAGAGCGATGTAGTGGGAGCTGCAAGCTTCACGTGCTCAACTTTGGCAGAGAACTTTGGTAAAGTTATCTGTGGTACCCATGAGCTATTGTTGCGTGTGGGAAGTGGGTGATTGAACAGTAAGATTCATGTGTTTTCTACTTCCGCATAAGTCTTTGACAGAATGCCCATAATCAACGGACATAAATTATTAAAGGGTGAGTGAGAAGTAAAATGGGATGTGTGGATAGCACACCCCTAAAAATAATTATAAATGAAGGTAGTTTTTTGTTGGAAATTTAATGAAACACTTCTTGTACTGTTCATTTTTTAAGTTGGGAATTGTTATTAGCAGTTCAAAAATCACATTCTACACTCATCATAAGTGTATTTTTCTTTTTAATTATAGAACGTTTGGAGTACTAATAACAATTCCTTTAATGTTAAAGACATTTTTACCTTGAAAAGTCACTTATAGTACTATTCATTTACACTTTTATTTTGTCATTTTGATTAAAATTAAAGTTTTTGAAAACTTTTCGTTAGTTTTTTTATTTATTTTTTGTTCTCTAATTAAGCTTTTGAAGTGTCTTGTTATAAAACCTATAGTTGTCAAGCTGTTTTGTCTAATACTAAAGTTATTTTGTGGGTCTGTTTGGTTTGGTTACATGAATTCTGATGGGGCTCTGCTCTGGTGTAGCGCAGGTGAGAACCGAAAGTCATCTTCACCGGAGAAGGAGGAAAGGTACTACACCACAAGAGGATCAGTGGGTGTGGATGAGAGTTGTAATGGCAACGGGAATGGGAAGGTTATGATGGACGGAAACAGTGTTGAGGACCGGGGGCTTGTTTGGCCGAAACTGTACGTCAGTTTGTCGAGCAAAGAGAAAGAAGAGGACTTTTTGGCTATAAAGGGTTGCAAACTTCCCCAAAGACCCAAGAAAAGGGCCAAACTCATCCAAAGAAGCTTACTTGTAAGTCCTCTTGTTAGTTTCTCGGCTAAATAACAGATTTGAAATTGGACTTTATTTTCCTCGTGTGGCTAAGCGAGTTCAACTTTAGCTTCTGATACCGATTTTTGGTTGGGTTGTAGTTGGTGAGTCCCGGTGCATGGCTCACTGATGTGTGCCAAGAGAGATATGAAGTTAGGGAGAAGAAAAGTACCAAGAAGGTACTTGAACTGGAATTATTATATCGTTTGCTGCATCATTTTTCTTTATTTTCGAGGGGTATGAGTATTCGTATTTTGATATTTGGTTGATGTTTGAATGATGCAGAGACCAAGAGGATTGAAGGGTATGGGGAGCCTGGAAACCGAGTAGGAGTGATAGGTGTAATTTAAACTCAATTGTGTTGAAGCAGAAGGGAAGACAGTTTTCTTTGTTCTGTTTAGAAGATGAATGCGGTGTGTAATGTGGAGTGGTTAGGCTTTTGTTCGACTAAAAGGGGGTTATTGTAAATTACGAAATTATGTTTTGTATGCACTTGTGAGCAATGAAAAATTATGTTTTGTAGTGTGCAAGTATGGAGACATTTTTGGGCGAAGGGGCTTCTGTGTCACGACACGAATACAGGGTTCCTCCTTGTGCGTCCTCCCTTGTCTTGGGAGGACGGAGAGCAGATGACGTGAGATAGGAATCCTGACCAAATGATAAAAAATTATCTCAACTATTGATCTGACGACACTTTCATACATCGTCTTTTAAAAGTGACAATGTCATACTTTATCTTACAAATTTGTGCCAATGTCATATCTCCGTCAGTTTTCTTGTTAAATGATGACGTGGCTAGAGACGGGACCCACTCACTAAATAATTAAATATATTTTTAATAATTAAATATTAAAAAATTAAAAAACTAAAAAAATTAAAAAATGGCCTAAGGAACCAGCCTTCCCTTTCCTCCACCCGCACCAACACTTTTTCTTCTTCTCTTCGACAGCCACCAAACCCTTCCCCATCCCTCCAACCTTCCTCCACCACCCTCTCTCTCTCCTCTCTCTGGGATGAGGTCTCCCTCCTCCGTCCCTCTCCCCACTCGCACTCGTCCTTCCCTCACCACCACCTCCCAAACCGACCCATCCCTCCCTTAGTCCCTCCATACCCAACCTTCCTTCACCACCCCATCGTTGCCTCTCTTCCTCCACCTTCACCACCCCTTTGAATAAACCAAAAAAACCAAGCTCACACCCAGATCCCACACCAAAAAAAAAAAAACCAAACCCACACCCAATTCCCTTTCCCCTCCTACACACCCATCACCCTCCTACACACACCCAGATCCCCTTCCCCTCCTAAACACCCAAACCCTCAATTCCCTCCCCACATTTCGCCGCGACCCGTTGTCGCCACCCCGGGCTTCTAACCTCGCCGCCTCCTTGTGCCAGCTCGTGCACGATTACGCCTAGGACCCCGTGGGAAGGAGAAAGATGGCGAGTTGGTGGACGCTGGCCTCGACGCCGATGGTTGCAGAGAGAAGAGGGAGTTAGAGTGGGAGAGAGATGCGGGAGAAGATAAAGAGAAGAGAGAGAGAAGGGTTGGTGCGGGTGGAAGAAATGAAAGCCCACATCCCTAAGCATTTTTTATTTGTTTAGTTTTTTAGTTTTAAATTTTTTTTAATTTTTGAATATTTAATTATTAAAAATATATTTTATTATTTTTTAATCCAATTAGATTAGTGAGTGGATCCCGTCTTTGGCCACGTCAGCATTTAATAGAGAAATTAACAAAAAAAACTAACGAATATCTAACATTGGCACAAATTCGTAAGATGAGGTATGACATTATCACTTTTAAAATATGAGGTATGATAATGTTGTTCAACCCATAATTAAGGTAGTTTTGTGTAATTTACCCTAGAATATTTATCGTAAGTACGTTAGATTACCGCTGCCATATGCCAAACACGAGGCAAAATCCCGAGCGACCAACACCCGAAACAACTTTGAATTCGGAAGAGAATGGCCCGTAGAAGCAGGCATCCGTCACGCCAAAAACGCAGTGGAGTAGCTGGTTCCAAGCGTATTCTTGAATTGTATGATCCACCTGGACATCATCCATGAAAACAACTAAACCGGAACTTCTCGTATATTCAAATCCCATTGCATTGAGGTCCATAACAATTTATCCTTTACGCAATCTGTCAAACAAACAAACAGGACAAGGCAGAGGACTTTACATACAAACAGATATTCGCTTTTCACGTTAAACGATTATGAGTTTGGAAGCAGTTTATGTGGATGCCGTAACCATGATTCTTAGTATTATGTAGAATTTCTTTCTGAGCATACAATAGAAACAAGCATATTCTTCTGCAACGAATATCTCATTACACCTCTTTTGAGTCCAAAATTTTCCATATCTCTGCGATGGCAGTTCCGAGGTACTGAAATATCCTACAAAGTAAAACGGGATAAGAAGTTAAGAACCTCTCAAAAGAAGACGACTCTTATGAACAACCGTATCATTAGAAATTCAAATAAGCACACCTTCTTATGGACTGGGAGGATAACAACCTCGAGCCATTGCAGCCGCAACCATTTCCATCATTAAAGTCTTCACATCCCTAAAAAGAGAGATAAATTTCTTGTTAGAAACAATTTACTCCAACTCAAAGTATGCAGTAAGAACTTTTGATAGCAATCTTGACTATAGCCACAAATCACGTCAACCAGGAAAAAAGAATAACTATATCCTCTGACCAACATGAGGGACAATTATTCCATGATTTATGCAGTACGACATTAACATAAAAACCTTGCAGAATCTGGAATAACTGAAGCAGAAGTAAACAGAAAATAAATCTTGACTTCAACAGAAAAGGAAATATTCATATAAACAAGAGGTCTCACTTTTGATCCTCTGCACGTCTAGGAAAAGGTATGCGGAGCTTGAAATTATCCCCCTGATAGCGAGCCTAAAATGAGAGTAACAAAGTCCAAAAAATATCATGTCAAAATGGAAGAAATTTTATTGGTGAATTTGTATAGCATTTCTGGCACAAAACCTCATTTGCAGCAGAGACAAATGGTTTATTAAAAATATAAAGGATGGCTATTAGCAACGAAAAGTTTGAGATTGGTAGTTAGTAAACTACTAGTTACCTTAACATTGAAACCCAGGCTATCCAAGTCCAACATGTAAGCAGAGTCCACCTGACGAAAAACAAAATCACCTTGCATCAAACTAAACTTTCTCCACCTGTCTATGTGTTCATATCTTGTATTATTCCAAAATTCATAAATAGATCTAGGCAATTCATGACGAATATTTCCGAAGTGTCACCCTGGCATAAACGTGTAACATTGACACCATATTCATTGGTTTTGTTTGAACTAATGTGGGGCAAAGTTGATATCCCCTATATTGAGAACAAAAAGATGAAGAAGAAAAGAAACACATTTCCTAATAATATTAGTTTATAACACTTGAAAATACCGGAATAGACATCGAGTATTGCACAATGGCTATTGTATGGTTAGCATGAGCCATATAAGCCTTCAATTGAGCAACTGGATCAACTTTTGCAGCTTTATACTCCTCACTTCCGAACTCTGAAAGTAAAAGCAGAGAATGTTAAGAAAAATGTGAAATATATGCAACAATATTTTGAAAATAAATGATAAATAAAATATCCATAAGAGGTGCTAAAAACAGAAAAATAACAAAGGCCTTTGTACATCCGTTTCAAAAGTTATCTACAGAGTAAAAAATTATCTTTTCCAAGAGCAACAAACACCAAAAAGGTAAAGTACCTCCTGATCCTAACAAGGCTGTTGCAACCCCTGACACGTATCGCACAACTTTTGGTTCAATACGCATGAATTGGAAGTCGCCAAAGTCAACCTTCAGATTGTACGTGATGATTTAATACTGATATAAAATTTGGTGCAACATATCATCCATTTACATTATGCTTCGGAACAAGATTGTTACCGAAAATGCATTGGGATGCTTAGCCAAATATGCAGTGTGTATGGCTGCTTGATCCTTCTCGGAAACCTAAATGATTGTTCACAAAAGAACAACCATCTTCAATTGTTTGCAACCACAGAGAGAGAGGGAGAGAGCACTTCAAACAATATCCAAAATTAGATAAGCAGCATTACTTACAGGAATAGCATCACCATGCAGCGTGACCACCAAATCAGTCCTGTCTTCAGGGTTTCTAGCCACAAGCAATGAGCACTTGGGATTAAGGGCTAGGTCCTATTGATCAAAAAATGAAAAGGCACGACAGGATATGATATTATTATTGGTGATATTAACATGCAGAGAGATCCATACAGTGATAAAGTAGCAGCTTATTTACTAGGCTGGTTTCCGTGATTGGAAGGGCTACATGTTTTACAGAAAATTATATGGAACAGATTGGAAGTTTCCTTCCACATGAAAGAAGGTTAGCATCATTTCAAGTGAAGAAAGGATGCTGCCTATGCATCTAGATAATATATTGCAGCTTAGTTCCAATTTTAGCTTGAGTGAGCATTGTGTAAGAGCAAAACTCTCTTCAAAGAGTGCGTTTACTGGGGTATTGAAATAGCGAGTGTATCACGGTTTAACTTTGCATTTGGGTTGTGTAGATTTAACTCCAACTGCCTTGCATTCGTTATATTCCTTTTCCATTTATAAGGGCAATTGTGTATTGCTGTGGTGTGATTCCTCTTTTGTGCTTAAACCACAACAAGTGGTATCAGAGAAAGATTTTTTGAGGTTCACATTAGTTGTTATTCACCCCCAAGGCAACAATACGTTTGAAGTTAAATTCCAACAAACCTTTGTATGAACTGCCAAGCTGCTAACTGCTAAAATTGGAGATCCATCTGCATCACATGCAAAGTCAACCATTGATCCTGATGGATAACCCTCATGCTTCTGCACATTAAAGAAAACCAAAGAAAATGATTCAAGGACAACAAGGTCGTTGAAGCAATAAATACCATAAACATCAATCAACCAGAGTGATTAATAGGAACCAATAAGAGGCTGATCATAAAATGACAACACCCTATGAATATTAAAGAAAATTATTATCTATATTCCCCAACGATGCATCAATGTCAGTCTTTGGTAATCAGTACCAGGAAAGAAAGAAAAAAAAAATCCATCAGAAAACAGTCTGGAGGGTTTTTGGTCCAGCATCATGCTTCTGTAGTGCAATTACGTATTTTTTGCACACTTTTCATCACCGACCACCAGTGTGTCCTAAATCTACTTTTATTCAAAAACAAAAATAATTTGAACAGAACTTTAACCTCATTAACTTGTTAGGAATCAAGCCTTTGATTGCTTCATCCCGAATTTTGTAAGAAAGACTTGCAATACTCCACAAAGCCAATAGCCTCAATACTCATAGCGTATGCTTACTATCAGAACCACCACAAAGATTATGCTATGCATAAACTTTAAAAAGCCTAATCACTAGTGAGAGGAACTTACATATATATGAGATAATGTTACTTTCATGTAATTACTAGTTAGAGAAAGAGAGATTTATACAAGTGCATCCAAGTGCATGAAATAATGTTCCTTTTTTTAGGAAGGATTGTTAGGCCCACCCACAATCATAGACTGGGAGACATCGAATTTAAATAGCATTGCTACCTGGTCTCCAGTTGGATTCCAACCAGAAACAATAAATCCCCTTATGTAAGAGTCACTACTTACTAGACCAAACCATAAGCCCAAATTCCAAGGTAGTTCATTCTCATAAGCTCCACACTATACGACTGGAGACCGGCAATGCTTTAGATTCTTTTTATCCATTTCCGGGGATTTTTGCATGAATTGCGCATAAAGTCCTAAGCTTCTAGATCAAAAATATTAATTGACCAGTCTACTACTAGCAAGGTGCAAGAAGGTCATGCACTACTCTCAAAATTAAATAACTAAGAAACAGAAATTCATTTGAGAAAGAAGAAAGCAAGGAAATGATATGAAAACCTGAGAAAAAGTGGAGAGCATTCCATGAAAACTAAGATGAAGTAGAGTTCGGATTTCCTCAACTGGGGGAAGCCGAGCAGCCTTTTCCTGTAACCAAATAAAGATTCAACAGAGCTAAATCCTACATTCCCACATTCAATTTTCTACACTGAAAGCAAAAGTACATTATTTATGTAGAAATTTTGAATATAGACATGTGATGCAGTAAAAGTGTTCAACTTTACATCAAATTTTACCAAGTATTCAACTTACCTGATGAGATTGGATCAACTGAAAAACACTGGCACCATCTCCAGTTGAAACACTGGCATCATCTCCAGTTGAAACACTCTGATCAAAGAACAACGATTGAAATTAAGGCTTAAAAGTTTACAACTTTACATCAAAATTTTCACACAATTTCTAAATCATTCATTCCTTGCAAAATCAGATACAAATATCTCAAACAATCACAAAACCAATCAAAAAATAAAACTATAAATTTGGGGTTCATTTGTGTTTTTTTCTGGAATCATAAGGTTACCTGAGTAGCTGACAGAGCAGCGGCGGTAGCTATGGATAAACGAGGAGGAGGAGTTGTTGGGGAGGAGAAGAAGGTGGAGGAGGGGTGAAATTGTAAGATGAGAGGGGAGTGAAGGGTATTATGGCCATTTAAGTGGGAGAATAGGTTGGTCTAGGGGTGGGTTTGGTTCCATTAGGTTCGGTTTTTGCCAAAATCGGAAACTGAACCAAAATTATTGTTCGGTTCAGTTGCCAGATACCACAGACCACTTTTTCAAAGTGCTCTGACAGAGTTAAAACATGTGAAACTGGCAGCTCCCACTACCGTGCTATGACCAAGCAGGGTAAAGGAATAGCATTACTACTTGTTGTTAGGGAGACTCCTATATATGTCGACCTCCATCCCCAACGGACAGGCAGACCTGCAAAAATGCTCAACCCTTCATCATATCTGAGAGGGCACTCCCAACGAAGCCTTTCGAAATATTCAGCTTTCTTTCCCCCCGATAATACCTCTGCAAACAAGCTATACTAGAGCAAGAATATCTCATATCATCAGGGTTAAAAGCAAGAGTATCCCATATCATGCTTTTTCCCTGTCTTTTCCTTTGGCCTTGTTTTTACCTGCAAGACAAGGAGAAAGAGAGCAATCAGTCAGCACTTGGAATCAAGCTTCCAGCCAGGAACTGACTGCCTGGAACCCCTTACCTGATTACTTACCTGGCATTGCTCTCGAGTACTCATCTTCAACATCTTATGTTTCCAGGGAAGATTCCGCATCTGCTTGAGGAACAGATATGGCAAGTGCGAAGGATACAAGGAAGCATGTGGAGACAAGCGTAACAGCACACGTGCCGATACATCCATTACTCTGTCAAAAGCAAAAGTATCCCATATCAGCAGGGTGGAACGTACTCTAGATTTGATGGACTTGTTTTGACCCTCAAATTCTTCAGTCGGCCTTATACTCTGGAGGAAACCAGAAAACCCTCCAGCTCAGTTCAAGAATAAGCCTGTGGAAAGTTACTTCTTCAAAAGCAAAAGTATCTCATATCATCTCTTCTCATTTTTCTTCTCTTTATCCTTCATGCTGCTGCAAGATGGGGAGAAGGTGAACAATCAGTCGGAGCTCTGATTGCTTACCTTGTCTGTCACCTCTTTCAGCAGACCCCCTAGCTCGGCGACTTGGGGGACTCCTACTACATGGTTTGTATCGCGCTTGACCAAGCCTGAAACTACAAGTAAGCTTCAAGTGAAATTGATACATTACCTTGTGCATCTCCACCAGTTAAAGATACCACCCCTGGATGGAGGAAGAGTACTTCCAGAGAAGATGCCACATCTACCTATGAGACAGATAAGGCAAGTCAAGACGACACCACACTCCGATACTTAGAAGTTTCGTGATTACGAGATCATTCTCCCACAATATTTCCTAATGTCATTTGTACTAAATCATTCACTTGTACTCACTAAAGGAGAGCTTGAACCTATGTACTTGTGTAAACCCTTCACAATTAATGAGAACTCTTCTATTCCGTGGACGTAGCCAATCTGGGTGAACCACGTACATCTTGTGTTTGCTTTCCTATCTCTATCCATTTATATACTTATCCACACTAATGACCGGAGCAATCTAGCGAAGATCACAAAAAGCGACCGTTTTCGCTACCTAGGATCTATCTTGCAAGAGAACGGAGAATTAGATGGAGATCTCAACCATAGAATACGAGCTGGATGGATGAAGTGTAAGAGTGCATCCGGCGTGTTGTGTGACCGTCGTAGGCCACTGAAGCTCAAGGGAAAATTTTATAGGACGGCAATAAGGCCAGCGATGTTGTATGGCACAGAATGTTGGGCGGTGAAGCATCAACACGTACACAAAATGGGTGTAGCGGAGATGAGGATGCTTCGTGGGATGTGTGGGCACACGAGAAAGGATAAGATTGGGAATGAGGATATCCGAGGTAAAGTAAGGAGTAGCCGAGATTGTAGGAAAGATGAGAGAAAATCGGCTCCGATGATTTGGACATGTGCAAAGAAGGCCGACTGACGCTCCGGTTCGAATATGTGACTACGGGACAGAGGTTCAGGGCCGAAGGGGTAGAGGAAGACCTAAGAAAACTTTGGAAGAGATTCTAAGAAAAGACTTAGAGTACTTGGATCTAACGGAGGACATGACACAAAACCGAGCGCAATGGCGTTCTAGGATTCATATAGCCGACCCCACTTAGTGGGAAAAGGCTTTGTTGTTGTTGGTTTCGGCCCAGTTCGGTTTTTTTTTTATTTTAATAGCAAAAAAATTTCCGAAGAACACAAAGCTTGCAGCCATTTTGTAATACATCTTCCACATTCATTTCAACATAATCGATAAAATAAGCATTCCAAATTTTCAATAGAACCAAAGACAATGAAAATAAACATTCAAAGTTCAATTACAATCAAGTCTTCCAAAGTCCAAAGTTAAAAAAACATCAAAGCTCAAATCTTCCAAAAGTCCAAACTTAAAATAAACATCAAAGTTCAAGTCTTCGACACCTAAAATAAACATTCCAAAATCCAAACTTTAAATAAATATTCGACTTAAGATATGACTACTTACTTCCGATGGTATACTCGAAGATGAGTTCGTTTGATCATGAAGGCTATTTGATTTTGATCCCATTGAGTTTGAACTTGAGCTTGAGGACCTTGAGACCTTTGACGCCTTTGACGCCTTTGACTTCATCTAATTCACACAAAATAATAAGAGGATAGTAGTTAGTACTACAAACTTATACAAAAGTAAATGTTAATTAAAATCTGGAAGGCCATTGATACAAAATCAAGACAAAATCTGGAAGGCCAATCATCCTCATTGGTATAAAAGTTAAAAAATTATGATTTAATCTTATGTGATCATTTTTCAAGGCCAATGATAAAAAAATGCAGCAAGAATAAGACAGAACTGACCTATGAGGTCCTCCCTGGGGAATAGCAAGACTACAACAATGAACCTATCTTGATCTAGTGGAAGAAATTAATTAATTGTCCTGCTTTAAATGTGTTTGCCACATACAACGCAATTCCTCCTTGATACAAATTAGTACCGCAGGCCTCCTCCTCCATCCCATCCTATTTAATTTTCCAGTGATCAAATTCTATTAACACCAAAAACAGACACACCAACTACACACAGTAAACACAATGTTCAATTCAGTACTCCACACAAGAATACCATTTACCTAGTAACCACCATATTTTTGCAATAACTATACCTTCATATTGCTTGAATTCTCCTTTATACTTTCAACTAGATCTGTAAACTTTCATCCATTCAATGCAGATAATACAAAAGTAACTCCTTTAATACAAAAAAAAAAAAGGCGGCAGCACAAGGCTTTTCCTTTAACCAAAAGATAAATCACAAATCACAAATCAACCCAGAAAATGAAACAATTCCAGATGCAAGGATAATAAAAAATAAAAGGACAATCAAAAAGGAAATTTTTTTTTTTTAAAGGCCACAAATCTGACCTTTCCAGAGATTATGATCCGACAATCTTTCTTGTGGTTGTGCTTTGCCATAAATCTTCCTTTAACCGTTCAGAGTTATACAACGCAAACCCATCACACAAAATCATGTAGTTAATTTTCAGTCCATATATATATAGTTAGATCCATACATCGAACCTTCATCGATCAAAACCCCAGATGTTTTCCACTCACATACATCTATCTTCAAGATCCAAACAACCACAGAGAGCAAACATTCAAACCAAACCACTAAAACTGTATAAAATAATGGACGGAAAATCTGTAAATAGAGCAGAACCAATTTGAATAGAAACAATTTGAACAGAACCAATTAAACACACAGAAGTGAGAGTGTGAGACTAACCGGCGAGGTGTGAGAGATTGAGAGTGAGAATGTTGCCGCTGGTAATGAGAGACAGAGAGTTTGAGAGAGTGATTGAAGACCGAGAGAGGGAAAGAGAGGAAGCTCAGGGCTCAGGGCTCAGGCTGCTGCGCTGCGCGAACTGGGAAAACGGGAGAGACCGAGGGAGGAGGGTTAGCCGGTTAGGGACCTAGGGTTGCACATCCGGGGTAAAACGATGCCGTTTTAGAATAAGATTATTAATTAATAAAACAATTACAAAACGATGTTGTTTTGAAGAACTTTGGTTTGATTCGGTTTGGTTCGGCTTCCGAATCTAGAAACGGAAACCGACCCAACTAGATTCAGCTCGGTTTGGTTCAAAAGATTCGGTTCGTTTTTTCGGCCTCATTCGATTTTCGATCAGGTTTTTTTTCAGTTTTTAGTTTTTCCAACCCACCCCTAGGTTGGTCTGCTAAGGCTTCACCACAGTCTTCAACGTCTCTCTCTTCTTCACACGAAAAGGGATCACTTCCTTCTAATCTACTAAGTTCGGAGATTCGGATATTTAAAATTTGATATAACGGCTAAAGTTATCATAATTTTAAAGTTGATCCTTGTTTGTAGCTGTTTGATCAACTTTCAAGTGACCAAATCTTCGAACTTGGTGAATTAGAAGAAAACGATCTGAATAAAATCCCCTTCACACGCCACCTAACTCTTTAACTCTCTCTTCCTTTTTCGTTAATGGTTGGAACTTGGAATTTGGTAGTCTCACGTTTTATTTCTTTTATTTTCTTCTTTTTCATTTTCTTCATTTATTTGTTTTCAATAAGCTGCGATTTATTTGTTTTCAATACCCATTAAAACTAGTACAATGATATAATCGATATTCTACACACACACACACAAAAATGGATTTTTAGTTGAAGGACCATTGTTCCAATTGATGAGTTGAAGAACCAATGGTAATGGATTTTTAGTTGAATGACCATTGTTCCAATTGAGTTAAAGTTAAGATACCATAGCTACAATTTACTCAAGTATCTTAGATCATAAAATTAGTTTTGTAGAGCAAGCCCAAAAAGTATTCAGCACCGTATTAAACTACGAATTGATTAGTATAAAAATTAAATGAGGCAAAGTGATCGTAGGTAAAAGTTCATGTGCAATTAGCTAATCTTTTTTTTCAGATATTTTGGGTAAGTCATCGATGGTCTGGAGTATTGAAAAAATAAATAATCTATTAAACATGAGAAATTTTACGTTCATCTAATCACTTGCTACCGTAGGTATAATTAAACGTGTTATACATTAAAAGAAAAATAATAAAAATATTTGAAAATTTTAAATTTTAATAATAAAAATAAAATAAAAAGTAAAGTAAATAGTATCAAAATTATTTTTTTTGTGTAAAAATATAATTTTTGTTAAAGTAACAGTACCGCACTTTTCATTAAAATTCTCTAATTTAAATTGCTGACATTAATCGACATGTTCTACTTTTAAAACAATATATTAATAAAAATCATATAACAATTATGCTGAAAAATCTCTCATCAAGCACAGCCATAATAAATTAAAGTAAATTATCATAGAGTAGAATTTGGATAAAGAAATAGATCTGAGATTCCAAAATCTGATCAAGCGTAGCTGTTGAATTAACCAGTAATAATATGATAAACATTGATTGAATTTCATCAATATACAATAACACACGGGATATTTTTACTCTAATAAATTTATAATCCTCGTTTCCATCTTCCTAAATTCATAAACTAACAAGAATTACGATACAAATCCCAAATCCAATTTGATTAATCGGAGTGCGAATTGGTGCTGTAGGCCGAGAGATCAGAATCATCGTCGTCTTCGTCGTCGTCGTCGTCGTCATCGGAAGAGGAGAGAAAAGGGAGGCAGAGAAAGGCGACAAGACGACGTCGTAGGTGGTGTAGAGGGAAGCAGAAGAGGAGGTGGAGCACTTGGTGGCTACTCAATCGCTCAGGATTGCAGGCGATGTATTGACATAGATTTGCTGATATATTTGCTACCCGAACCACCACATGGCTGTTCAACACCATCTCTCTCTCTCAGACTCTCTCTCTTCTTCTCTTTTGCTATTTGTTTTTGGATTTAGATCTGGGAAGAAAAAGAAATCAATTAATACATGTTTATTTTCAATTTTTCGGTCAATACATGTTTATTTTCATAAAAAATAAGACTAAAATGCAGCAATAGTCATTTAACTCAATTAGAGCAATAATCTCTTAACTAAAAATCAATTATCATTGGTCTCTCAACTCATCAAAATGTACATCTTTGATCCCTCAACTAAAAATTAATTACAATTATTTCCTTAACTTTAATCCAACAGTAGAAATGGTCCTTCAACTTTAATCTAATTCGAGCAATGGTCCCTCAACTTTGACCAAATTGTAGCAATGATCCTTCCAACATAACTCATTTTTACAAAGTTGACGAAATGACTACACATTTTGACAATGGTCCCTCAACTACACGTTTTGATGGGTTGAGGGATCCAAAATTGTAGCAATGGTAACATAACTCATTTTGACAAAATTTGACGAAGTTGATGAAAATTACCATAGCTACACATTTTGATGAGTTGAGAGATTAATGGTAATGAATTTTTAGTTGAATGACCATTGCTCCAATTTGATTAAAGTTGAAGGACTATTGTTACAATTTACTCCAAAAATAAATAAACATACTCTGGAATAGATAATGCTAGAGAGGCCAAACTTTTAGATCAAATTTGTAAACTAAATGATGTGCTACTAATAGAAAATAAACGCGGTAGTTAATACTTAATTAATAATTCAATCATTAACAAACATATTTTAAAAAAAAATTAATTTATCTAGCATTATTCGTGTGGAATTGTTTTCTGTAAATAAAACATGTTTTTAAAAAAATTGATTTCTCTAGCATCATCAACAAACATGTTTGCGAAATCACGTCTTGACTTCACAACCAAAAGGAAATACGTACATACGTAGAAGCTAGTGGTATCAGAATTTTGGGCATGTTTGAAATTGCCTTTAGAAATGCTAAATTTATAATTGTTTTTAGCTCGTAGAAATACATTTTAGAAAAGACCATTCTAAATATTTTGTTTCTTGTTGGAATAGGATGTTTAATCATCATTTGAAGTTTATCTCTTAAAAATAATCAATTTACCGTGTCCTTCCAATTATGATTAACAAATTATCATAAATACAATCAGTTTATTTTTTAATTACCATCTAAAGTTCATCTCCTATTTATCACCACTGTATCACTTATCGATTATCTGTCATCCAAAATTGCATATTTCAAAATCTAATAAGTTAACTTCACACACCAAATTAGTCCACCAATCCTCAATCAAATTGCAACAAACATATTCATTTACTGACGGAACAGATACACATCACTCGACGAGTTCCAAAAATCCGAGAAACACTTTTCAACAAAACTTAACCAAAGTATTTGATTCAAAGATCCTTGCATATAATACGTACCAAAGAGTCAAAGACTCGTACAATGATCGACTATGCAGGCAGGAGACTAAGGGCTGGTTTGGTATTGCTATGCTTTGAAAAAAAAAAACTGTTTATGTTGTATTGTGAGAATAAGCAGCATAATGTTTGGTAAACTTTTTTGTGAAAGTGCTTTTGAAAAAAAAAGCAGTATTATAGTGTTTGATAAACTTTTATGTAAAACAGATGTGAAAAAAAACTGGTATTTCAAAGCTGCGTTTTGCAGCTTTGAGTTTTTGGTTTTTTTCACCCACAACTGTGAAAAAAAACTGAAGCTCAATGTTTACCAAACATAGCTGTTTTTTTTATAGCAATTTTTTTTCAGAATCACCTCAATACCAAACCAGAGCTAACAGATTGGAGGAATAATCCTTATGTTGTAAATCCAAGGTCAAAATTCGATGAATGGGCACAAGTTTAAGATGCTACAAAACAGGCCATATGAAAATCTCCAACATGGAACTTCATACCATTACAATTGTCAGAATTAGCCACATAAATGTTTTGCTAATTCAAAACGGTGGAACTACCACTCTATTACCTATTAATCTTGTAAACAAAATATATTAACCAAAAGTATGCACTCCTTCCTAGCAAGTAGTACCCCAATAACGCACCAAAAGATTGTCGGGGTGGCCTTAGTGCCGGCAGGGTTGATCAAACCAATCATGTTTTGTTTTGAATGAAATCCTTAACTCCAAAGTGACGCATTGCCAGATATGCAACGGCTAAGTTGAACAGAGGCAAGTCACTGAACTTGAAGAAATCCCTTCTCCTCCAAGTAGGACACTACTCGGCCTGCCATGGCTGCAGGCATGGGACAAACTCCATTTTCTTGTCCTATTTCTATCTGACAAAAGAAGGGTAAATTTTTCAGTCTGATTTGCATACACAAGGAACGCCAGGAGAACACCGGTGATTTTATAATGTCTCCAAACTATACCATGTGTAATAGAAGATACATGCCGACATGGTCATTAGTTTTTATACTCCACCAAATACATACCTCGCAGTTCTCTGGTCGCTCATAAGGGTCATCTATTCCAGTAAAACCTGCAATTAAAAACTATTACTGGAAGGTTGACCAAAAGAAAAAGAAAAGACTGTCATTTGAATAGAAAGGGAGACTAAGGAATCTTCAAATTCTGTCATACCGCTTAACAACTTCAGAAAGGAGTTTAGCATTACAGATTTATGATTTTCACTCAGAATCACACTCTGCATCAATCTCTTTGTTCTTTTTTTTTTGTTTTTTTTATGCCGTAATTTTTCACTAAAAGTACGCAGAATCTCAATTCAACTGAAGTGCAAGTTATATAATGCATGACAAACGAGCTAAGCTATCTTTGGAATCCATAAGTATCAGAATTCGGAACTCGCTCTAACCTGAAGTGCAATTTATATAACCCATTTGAGTATTATAAAGTTCCCTTTGCACTTATAACACATAGCACACGGGAAACAGAATAAAGGAGATCAAAGGTTGCCCTCCTGGTAGGCCTGGCATTTTCTCCTGGTAAGGAAACCCAAGAGGATGGACTTTCTCCCATCTGAATTAGAAGACTTCCATGCAATAACTTATAATGTCATCTCATGATACAAAATCATATTAAGATTCTATATCCATTTTTATTAATTTTATCTCTTTCATTCCGAAATATGGCATAGAACAACAGTCTGTCCATGCCAATGGACAAATTATAGGAGTAACATATGTTTCAAAAACACACCTTTAATCTTTCCAGCACGTGCAAGCTTATAAAGTCCTTTTGCATCTCTTGACTCACATAATTCTAGGGGCATGTTCATGAAAACCTGTTAACATGAATGCAAAATAAAAATCAATATTCGTAGTTTAAAATAGGTGGGCCACATTTACCAGATTATAAGAACAAGAACCATATGGAGTCTTGCCTCAATAAAGTTTGCATCAGGTAACAATGCACGGCAGGCATCCCGATCTTTCTTATAAGGAGATATGAGGCTAGCAATACTAAACAATCCTGCATCTGCAAACAGTTTTGCTACCTCCCCTACATTAAAAATTTAATTAGCCTATATATTACCAAGTAATGGACATCTCACACTATGGTCAAGTTGAAAAAGACAAATAATTAAGATGCCAGAGTATGTTTAGCCCCACAAAGGAAAAATGAAATCAAATAAACATTCTCGGTGTCGGCTATATTATATTGGTTCACATGTCTTATGTGTTATCTGAGATCAATATAATCTATGTTTTCTACCAAAATATGGTTTGTTGCCAAGAATAACGTACCAACTCTGCGTATATTTTCAGCTCGGTCTTCGGCTTTGAAACCAAGATCCTTGTTCAGACCATGCCGAAGGTTATCTCCATCAAGGACATATGACAACTTTCCCCTAGAGTGTAGTTCTCTACTTAATGAGTATGCCAGTGTACTTTTCCCTGATTCCAGAAAAGAGTTCAAGAAGCCATTTCGTGAATACATAGACTGGAGTGAATTGAAAGAGGAAAAAAAATCAAATTTCTTGTAGCTTTCCTCATGTGTGTGAAGTGCTAGTTGACTTGGAGTGAGTCCAAGAAGCCTTCGGTGTGATCTCATATATTTTCTGATTTTTTTAAGAAACAATAAATTACAAGTGTGCGGACAACGCCACAACCAGGATTGACCGAAGTAACTGCTTACACATATTAAGTCCATACACTTTCATTTTATAAACACTGAGAATTTTCCATGCCAAATAATGGCCTGATATTATATTAGCAAGTTGCCATGCCAGGCAAAAACAAAATGCAGTTGTCTCTGATAAAATTTGTTTCCTTCGGACAAAAAGAACACAACAGGAGAAGGTGTAGAAAGAAATGTAAGCTCATGACAAATATATTGATTCATGTAACTATAAAAGAAGGGATAAGCAAGTCAGTTAAGAAAATAACCTGATCCACTGAGACCAGTAATCCATACAACACATCCCTTTTGATTGAGTAGTTTCTGCCTATCAACCTTCCCAACCTGACATTCTTGCCAAAATATATTTGTTGAATTGTTCAAAGTAGACATCTATTTCTCTGTTCCGTCCTACCGAGAGCACTAAAATCATTGAAAGGAAACAAAATGTACTCAAAAATTCATTATTTACAACGAGGCCAAAACTTACTAACACTTAATAAACTACAATTAAATTGCAATGCGGATAAGATAAGCTATTTGCAAAAGAAAGTTGATGTAAGCAACATTAGTTGTGTCCTGCTCTAATACCAAAAAGTTTTCTTCCCCACTTGTCTATAATTTTCATAAAATCCGTTTGCTTTCTCCATATCGATGATTAACCCGTATTACCATTTTGGTTTTCCTCCATAGCTCACAGCCTCGCAGTCACAGAGAAACCGTTAACAGCACAAGTGATCACAATGCAATCTAAAAACTTCCGTCTCCATAGCCGCCCCCTCCCCCCAATATGCAATTTCTGGATTTCAAATAAACAGGAAAACTAAAAAGCAATAAAAAATTGCAGAAGAAATTGAATTGTCTAAGATCAACAAACCCAATGTACCATTAACATCTGTGATGATTTCAAAATCCATATTAAAATAACAACAAACGAACACGATCCCAATAACTCAATTGTCAAAGCCTACATTACGAGCATAACAATCTACCAATAAATTTAGCATGAGCCATCAAACAAATGGCAATCCAAAACCCAGATAAACAGATAGAGAATGAGAAAGAAAATAATACCAGACCGACAGGTGCTTGATTATTTGCCTGAAAGAAGAATAAGATGAAGGAGGTTTGGGAGGGATGGGTTGTTAAATGAAAGCGGAAAGGGCAAACCATGCCCCTGTTTTCAAGGCTTCTCCTTTGGGTCTCTTTGCCTTTTTTGGGTATTTTGGGGGGTTCAGAATGAATCTGGACGCATCCTCCTCCATTGCCCACTGCTGGTCTACGTGGTTGCATTTCACCTTTACACACCTGTTGACCATGTAAGTCAATATACTCGGTTGTAGTGGGTCCCCTTTTGACATTGCCTTTGCTGGCGTGGCATCTATACACTGACGTGAGTGACCTCCTAGAAGGCTTCAACTCTTCCAAAGTTGTGTACAAATATAAATATTCTAATTACTTGAGTTATAAGTCACTTATATATTATTTAGGGCATTTAAAATGAAAGCGAAATGTTTGGGCTTGACTCTCGCCAATGACAAAGTTAAACCACATTATTGCTAGCATATTCTATGACTAAACCCAACTCATCTCCTTTAGTGTAGGTAATATCATTTGTTAAAAAAAATTACTAGGTTTTGTTATTTCCAAACTACAAATAGGACTATAAAAGAGTTGACAAAGCTTGAACATTGATATGTTTAGCTTATAAAACTCGCAACCTATTTGTTTATATAAATTTTGTTTTTGAATGAATATACAATGTTGATGCACAAAATCGGAGGGGTTTTGGAACAACATAAATCTGACCGTGAATCTGCAAGAAAGTAATGAACACAAGATGTATCGTGGTTCACCCTAATGTTTGGGCTACGTCCACATTGATGTTAATATTGTTTCACTCTGAATGGTGAATATACAAGAAGACTAGAGGCAGTGTGCTCTCTAGCCTATTTTCTGTGTTTGACCTCTCTGAGATGTTTTCTCTCTTCTCATGGCCTAAACCTTCACCCCCCCCTAATGAGGAGAGTGAGGAGTCATTTTTTAGAATAATGGCTCCTCACTTATTACATATTTGCCCATTCATTTATTACATAATTACATTTGAGTCTTCCGAGTATTTATACGAAATCTAAATACAGAGACCCTAAATATGGTACAAACAGTATTCCCCCAAAGAGGAAGGGAATATATTTGTCATCTAATGAATCGGTATCAAATTCAAATAAAAAAATTTAAATTTAAAACTTTTCACTTTCAAAGAGGAAGGGAATATTATTACTAGTTGACATGGATTAAGAGAGAGATATTTTTTTCTTAGAACAAAATTAAGAGAAAGATATTAATAATTTAATATGGGTGAGGTTAAGGGCACCCGTAACCGGTTCTATCTGTTATTTATTTCCTCCACTGACTGCGGGTGGGTACAATAGTCATTTTACAAATGAGATGAATCCGAAAGTGAAGACTGACAGTAGGTGGTAGCGGAGCGGACATTACATACATGAACGAAAGATAGTATGGTGGCGCAGCAGCTCCTGGTGGGACCCATCCCCATCAGCGGTGGCAGTGGCGGCCCCGGCGCCGGCGGCTTCTATGGAAATTTCAGTCATTTGTTTTCCCTGCCACCGTGTCATTTTCAACGCAGAAGAAGAGCCAGAACCCGCACTCGCCGGTGGACCCCACAATCGGCATCGCCAAGAGCCATGGTCAACGCCCAGCAGACCCACTACGCGGTGCTGTGCCTCCCACGCCATGCCACCGCCGCCGATATCAAGAGGGCTTATCGCCTTCTCGCTCGTAAGGTGCTCACTCACTTGTCCCTTAGCTTCTGCTTTCTCTTTAATTACATTTTTAGGTTTGCTCCTCAGAAGCCCTAGAAATGACCGTGTAAAATTTTGAATTTCTGTACCTTAGCAGTTCATTGTAGCTGGGAAAATTATAATTCATTACTTTTTTAGTGGAGATTGATAGTTTTATCGTGTTTGTGTGGCGCTACTGTTTTCGATTTCCAGAGAATCTGTAGTGGAGAAGTGTTCGTTCTGGTGGTGAATTAATTTATATAAGCATGTTTGAATGCTAAAATAATTCATCTTTGGATATGTTAGTGATAACAGTTAACTTTAGTGATCAAATTAAATTTACTATTGGCGGAGATTACAGATGATGTGTATATCAAATTAACCTTACTGATCAAATTAACTTGCAACCGTGGTTGCAAGTGTATGTCAACATGGTTATAATTGCTAGAGTTCGGCAGTTAATATGTTCTCGTGATTTAGCAACAACATTCAACTGCATCATATTTGGAGGCTGAAATACAGAGATGCATTCGGACATGTTAGGAAAATAAATCATACATATGTTTTATTTTCTTGTAGTGAGGGAATGAACTGTACCATTTTATAAATATATTTCATTTAATATTTTGTTCTTTTTTATGCGTTTTCTATGGAGTCTTATATTGATGTGTGCCAGTGTAGTGATGAAAGGATATTCATATCCTTTACGTGAGACGCAGGACAGGTATTGATACCTGGCTACACTCTAGTTTGGTGGGATGACTGTGAGTTGTGAGGCATCAATGCATTTGGGCTATTTCTTTTAGCCTTTTGTCCAAACCTTGTATCAAGTGCATCCCTGTGGAATGGAATGAACTCAGATTTGATAGACGGGAATTTAGTGAGAGTTAGAGAGTAGACAAGAGAACTGAAAATTGGTAATGGATGCCATTGGTTTATTTGGCATTTTGGCAAGTAGACATTGAACATTCTACAGGAATGTTCATCTCATTCCAAAGTTTGTTCCAATAAACCAAACGCTACCTTATCGAATAGCATATAAATGAAAGGGGACTTGTGTACCATGTTACACCTATGAGGAAGAAGGTGGAGAAAGAAGTGCAGCAATCTTGTTCACATTGATTTTCAGTGTATGGGCCGTGTATGGAACTTGTGTTAGTAGTTTTTTCGGGAGACTTCCAACTTCATAACTTGAAATTTTTTTGGGAGAAATATAATATATCTTTACTGTCATGGTTTTGTTTTTCAATTCTTTCATAAATCATTATTCAATGAGGGAAACTGTATGAACACGTGCATATGCATATACAATCGGTCACTCACACACACCCACACCCTTTGGAAGGTATCCATTGTCTGCTTCAACTTATATTGCCGAACGATGGATGTCTTGTCAAACAGTAACATGCAATAAATATGCTCCATCTGATTTAGTTCAAAACTGTTGCAAGATTGTGTTCAAGTATATACCAAATATTTTTGGATTCATGAATTCTTTGTTCATTCTTTTATGCTTTATTGCTTATAGCTATTGAAGCACATGATATAATGGACTCTGGGTGTATATGTGTTGGTATATAATTTCCTTGCTGGCATGCTTTTATGTGGCCCGAATGGTGAGAGATACCTCCTGAGGAACCCCTGGACATCCTTAGTTTGGCATGATGCTATTGCACTTTGATTCATACATATATCCATAATTCTTGTTTTACTCCCCTACTGCATTTGTGTGGTTAGGAGGTCCCACTGAAATTGGTTGTCAAAGAATTTACAGACTCTATGAAGCAGAGGCTCACAATTAAGAACTTACGTATTCTCGCCTATGTGTTGCAGTATCATCCTGATGTTAGCAAAGATTCTCAAGCTGGAGAGGTGTTCAAGAGCATCCGTCAGGCATATGAGGTGAGTAATTACTGATACATAATAGGTGACCTTGTTTCTATGTAATCTAATATCATAAACTAAGCCTCTTTGTTGTTGGACCTAGGTTAATAATACGTTAAAGAACCAAGGATGAAACTATTTTATTTCAACTTTCAGTGAGTGTTTTTCTTTTACTCCTCATATTCTCTCTCAGGAAATCCATTTCCTCCTCTACAGCCAATCCTCTCTTTTCCCACCCCCAACTTCTACCATGTTGTAGATGCTTTTGTTTTCTTTTTACCAACTAATGCTTTCATATGAATGTAAAACTGGAAGTCTCTTTTTGTTCTTTTGAGAAGACCCTTCTATATTTTTGACATCTATATTGTAATGGATGGTATTTACATAAAACCAAACTTAATAACATCGGTTTCCCATAAGCCTATTGTTTCTTTTCTTTTTTTTTTTTTTTGCATTTTCTATTTCATTCATGTGTAGTAACGCAATGACAGCGCCTTCATGTTACCTATAAACAGGTTCTATCCAATGAAGCAACAAGGGCTCAATATGACCGGGAACTTAGATTACAAAAAGATACTGGTAGGCAACATAGTGGAAAATGGAACTATAGCACTGAGTTTGAAGATGGGGTAAGGATCTATAAGTGGGCTGAAGTACGGCAGAGAATGCAACAGGAGAGATACTGGGAACGTTATAATGTTAATGAAGAGCGTTCGTCATATGGTAAAACTGATGGAGCAACTGAAGAAGGAGAGCCAGAGCAAGAGAGAGGTTCCTTCAGTGAAGTGCTTAGATCAGCCTTCGTATCTCTGTTTCTATTGCAGACATTTGGATCTCGGTTATCTCTCACGTTTAGCAGCCTGATGGCCTTGTTTGACAGGAAATTGGATGTCGGATACAAGATTGGTTATGTAATTGCTTGGGTTTTGGGTGGGAGAGGCGGGATCTTGCTGACTTTGTGTCTGTCGTTTGCAAGTTGGGTTTGTGGGAAAACCAGCAGCAATATGGTTGCTCTGGTGGTGGTAGCCATGTGGATCGGCTCCAATCTTGCAAAATTTGCACCGCTCCCGCAAGGTGCCCTGCTCACGCTTCTGTACATGTCTATTAAGCTACAAGTTGATTTGAACTAAAAGAAAGGCTGCTGCTGCGTCTCCAATGTGACGCTTAAATGTCGTTCTTTCCCTTTTTTTTCTTTTCTTGGTTTAATTTAAAGAATGATGTTGTACATATGTTATACATGGCAGTAGTGTAAACTGGTTATTGGCAACGGATTTAGATGAACAGTTGGATCAACCTCCTTGCTCGTGAAACGATAAAAATTAGGAAGAAATTAAAATAAAATCAAGAAGATTAATTTGCACGGTTTTACAATTATATACCCTCGATTGGAAAAAGTAGACAAGCATGCTTGTACAATTTGGTAATCAACAACTAACATTTTACTTTGACTTGGTTCATCTCCTTAAAATTCCTCCACAAGTATTTCCCGCTGGCCATGTCCACAAACACCCAGAAGCCACTCTGAATCATCTGCAAATTCAAAACGCAACATTACTAAAATGAGAGAGAGAGAGAGAGAGTACTTGAATGGAATAATAAAGAACAAAATGAAGGAGGAAATAAACAGAAAATTCTTCAATGCTACGAGCATTGGATGGCGTTGATTGGTTTGGATTATTTGGTCCCGTGAATCCAGACCATCCAATGGCTGCGTAGCACCAAAGTGGGACTTGGAAATAAACATACAGTTTTAGAATTGAATGCATCTTCTTCTTGTTTGGGTGATCCTATAGCATTTTCATTGTTGGTAGAATCCAGCTGTGAGATCATCATGTCGGTTCCGTCGGGAGAAGAACAAACCGTCCTCCACGCGAAGTATCCTGCAAGGATTGCTGAGAAGAAGACCAAGATGAACCTTAGAGGACACATTTGATTTAATTTGTACGAGAGATAGAAAGAGAGGAGAGAGAGGGGTTGGGATTTGGATGAAGCTCTGAGAGACCAAAAACAGAAACCCTAACTAAGCTGCTAGTTGTGTTTGTAAGGAAGATGGAATAGTAGAGAAGCAAAAGAAGGAAAGCCTTTGCTTTTTGAAGGTTGGGAGGGAGAAAGTGAAACCGCGTTGTTGGTACGTAAGAGGAGAAGTTTCTTCTTCTTCGTTTTCCTTTTTCTTGTGCATATGTTAGGTTGCGTAATATCTGACGTGGGACGACGTTGTGTATTTCAAAAGATATCGAATTGTCAATGGTGGTGGGTAGCTAGCTGGCTACCTGCCGCTCCTCTCCTCTTATTCCTCCAATTGTCAATGGTCAACGGTTGTATGTATCCATGCCATCCTGGACATAGAGATAAGAGGTGTGCGGTCCACTATCTCCCTCAGGTTAGCTCCGTCCAGCCAGCCGTCTAAACTTCATCTTGACCTGGTTTATTTTACTGTGCAATCTTTTTTGCACATTTTAACGCATTTTAGTCAATCTCACCGCCAAGTTTACCTCTAAGGTTTTTACTTAGTAACTCAATTCGTCCATTTTTTACTTATTCAAGTGCAACTTCGATCATACGTGCATGGATGTAGACGAAATAAGATAATGTTGTAGACGTAGAGATAGATGAAAAATGGCTCACCAAATGAGGTCCATATACTCACTAATAGCATGATAAATTCCCCATAAATAATAACAGTTAAATTGATTTCGTTCAGGAGATCTGATCAATTGTGTAACAATTTGTAGCTTGTTTTTGCCAACTTTCAAATCATACATAAAATTAAAAAATTAAAAAACTAAAAATGCTTTTACATTCCTTTAACCACAAAGGGTGCAAAATGTAGTACGAGTACTTACTCCTCATTCAAACGTCATTAAGTGTCTAGGATTGAGTTTGGTTGGAAATAATTTACTAGATTCGGTATACCTTGAAGGAAGAAATGGGTGCAACTTTCAAGTTGGGCCAATGAAATTAAAAGGGTGACGTCATACATTTCATTTTTTGGCCAAAGATATTCATTTGAATCATTGTATCATGCCACATACAATGATTCTAGTGAATTCTCTAACCTATTGCAATCCATTCTTGACACCAAAGCATGCGCAAGTTGAAAGAACGAGAGCTCTTACCTGTATTTGTGTTGCTCTTAGGCTCGTTCGGTAAGCAGAATAGTAACATGAGAGGTTTAGACTTATCCAATCCTCTCCAATCCCTTTCCAACCCTCTTTGATAATCAATTCCAATCGTGTGGATAAAACGAGGCCATCAAGTACTATTTAATTCATTCAACCAAAACTATGTAGCAGTTTGATTGAGAAATGAAGAAAATGGTCGGAAAAATATAGGAGTTGGGCTTGCATGCATGTGACTCGCAAACTCAAGCATCCATCTAAATCTTGAGAACCAACCCAGAATAAGTGGGTTTCAACAACTTTTATTGCATTTGAAAAAGCGTTTTGTTTGAGTGGATAGCATGTTAAAAGTACTACACAAATATACTTAGGCGTACCACGTCATCCATATGGTTGAGGGGTTAGCAGTACTTACGTACGAAGTGGAAAAAATTGAGATTCCACTATAAAATTAATTGGCAATATAAAGAGTAACCCAACATTTTACTCATGCAAGGTCCCTCATCCAATCAATGTGAGACTCATTCTCAACAAGAAGCCCTCTACAATGACACGCAACTACCTAGGAATCCAAATATCCATGATTTGGTTGGTAATGCTAAGGAGATTATTTATTTAACTTATATTTTGTAAACTATATGACTTGATTAGTGATGATTGGATTATTATTTAAATGTCGATTAACTTGTTTATTTTCAATTGGTGACACATCACATGCTTTGCAAATTAAATCTAAAATATTGGTATACCTAGCATTATTCTTATTTGATTCATGGGATAAATTAACGATCAATAGAACGTTAAAAAGATGATTAATCTCATTTGTTCTTTAATCTTTGAATGATTAAAGCAGGACTTCGTGAGCAGATAAAGAATCTTAAGTGCTACTCCAAATGGATGGAATCTATATCTTGTGCCTCCTTAGTGGGGAAGTGCTAGTTTTTGGTAGACTCTGATTTGGATTTCCATCAAAGATTCTTTCTTACTAGTGATTCCATTATCTCACCAATATTTTGGGCCCATTTTATGTTTGCCGTCGATTTATTAGTGAATAGGGTGTTGAGTTTCTACTCATACGTCTTAAGTAAAAAGCCTAAAACTGGAAGCGATCTTAGAAACCAATTGCGCCCCAGTTCAAAACTCCATCATTTTCTAAATTATTGTTATCGTGTATTCCAACTCTCTCCCTTTTCTCTCTTCTCTTCTCTAAACTATACGTATTTCTAGCTGTTATGGCTGGCTAGCTCATCAATTATTCTTTTAAGGTTATTTTGTAATTTTCTTGTCAACTTTTTTGGTTTCATTCGCAAATCCAAAAAGTAAAAGATAAAAAAAAGAAACTCTTTGGACAGCAAGTGTAGGAGTTGGGGTTATTCGATCAACTTGGTTATATATAAATAGGTTCTGACTCAGTCATGGACGGAGCCAATAAAGGCTCATTGGGAGCAGATGCCCTCATTCAATTAATTCGTTTGTTTAGTTGCAAACTACAATTATATAATATACACGGATTATCTTTGAAGAAAATATAAGTATCTAATATTCAACATACATTCATTCTACTTATACTCCATATCAAATATTATATGAGCAATAGTGCTCTTGTTCTGTCATTCAAACAAAAAAAACCATCTCTTGCCTATCATGTACTTATAATTTTTCTCATCACTTTGCCACTTTCCACTACTATATTGAAATTTTTATAACATTGGAATTGTGATACATCATCATTTGAAACTATCCTTAATATCATATTGGGTATAATCATACTATAATAAGGTTTTTTTAATTGTTTTCGGTTGCCCCCAGAAGAAATTTTTAGTTCCGCCTCTGGACTCAGTAAATGAAAAATGAAATGGGGAACAAATTCTCAAATTTTCCGACTCATGGGAACTAAACACCGAACCAATCTCTATTTGCTTTTGCTATATATATATATATATATATATATATATATTGCTATTCACATTGAGCGCGCGCGCGCATATATATATATATGTTTTAATCTTGTTATTTAATAATATTTTTGAAGTTTAACCAAGAAAAATAAATTATAGGAGGGAGTTCCCCTTCCCTAAAAATTTATAAGAAGGAATCAATGCACAGGCACAACTAGACTGATCAATTAACTTTAGCAGCAAGTTTCTTTGAGATAGCAAGGTAGGTTCATAGGGCTTAGTGGGAATGCTTCTTTTATGTCTTGTTTTTATCTCTTTATCGCTTTAATTTGTTGGCAACAAGGGATGTAAGACTTTGGTGTATTACGTAGTGGATTCCAACCTTTTGACCTTCGGCCTCCATTCTATTTCTATTGGCTTCACTTAATTTCATGCCTTCTTCGTAAGCAAAAACAAAAGCACTTCATCCCCCCATCCTAATGCTTTAGGAGAAATGTTAATGACACTCTCAAAATTGGAAGTTTTCATAAATTTTTTGTCACCTTATGTTTTGACACAATGTTTATAATTTGGTACAAAAATTGACGTTAAACGGTGAGGTAACAAAAAGTTCGTGAAGAATCTAACTTTTGAGAGAGTTCCTTTTAGCATTTCTCATTCTTTATACCCCATTATAAAAACCACTTTAGTTTTTTTATATGTATAATATAATTAAGAACAAAAATATACTACTAAAAAGAAGAAAATAAAAACACTTGCTCTCTGAAAATTGTGTAATGAACATGATATTCATACTAATAATCTGTGACAATCAAGAGGGGATATAAATAAGAGGAAAAAAAATGGTTATCTTCTGTACGTGTGTAAACAAAACAAAACAAAAACAAAACAAAAATCATTTCTAAATAGTTGTCATATTTGGCTCTAGAAAGTAGCTAACAATATGGTATCATATCCGAAATCATGTATTATTTGCTTTTGGCCAGTGACTATATTCAGCCTAGTGACCTATATCTCTACCTTGCTAGGCCAATGATTATATTCAAATGTCTAGTAAATCAGCTTTTGGCCAATGATCATTTACGAAATTTGTTGTGTTGGTGAATTAACAGTGCATTCACAATTTTGCATATGCGTGTGTCCCAAAATTTCAAGTATACAAGGATTGATCAACTCTAAAGATTTAATTTTGTAGCAAAAAAGTAAAACTCTAAAGATTATATTACGTTCTTAATTATGTGTTGAATTAAGTGTAAAAATGTGTTCCTCCCCTTATTTTCCTCATTAATTTTAGGACATGTCCATTTGACACCATGTGCATGTAATTCAGTTGCAAAAATTCTATCCTTACAACATTTTTCATATTGTATTTGTATTACCTCTCTTATAGGGATGTGATCCACATGTGTTGATGAGTTCTATCTCTATGGAAGAAATTGTATAAATATAGTATGAAAAATATGATAATTGTAGCATTACTAAGTTACAATTGTGTTTGTCTATTATCATGTAATACGTATGAAACATCATAATAGTCCAATATCTAGGCTTCTCTATATGTCAAAAACTTGATGTTTAAAATATAAATCGATACTATATGACAATGGTTCGTGGCCAGTGTAATCCATCAATTGCTATATGTTCGTATACGACAGTTACCGTTCGATCGGGAGCTTTGTTTCATTCTTCACCACAACAATGAATCATAGAGAAATACATGTAAGGAAATATTGGGAAGATGTATCTTCCATGCATGCATGCGGGTTATATACATATGGAAAAGGGAGATGCTAGGATTAGGCTACATACGGATGGCCATTGCACGATGATATGGGATGAAGACGGAAACTCCAATCCATCATGCGAAATCAGTCAAGATTGTGTAAATTACATCACCATGAGAGGTCTATCAATAAAGAAAAATGTTAAGAGACCATCTTTTAGACTATATTTTGCAAATTACATGATGCGGCAGCTAATGTCAAATTTTATTTTTGATGATTAAAGAAGAAATATAATTATCAACTGACAAATCATCATGTATACAATCTAAAAAGCATCCCTCTAGTATCACCCATCCATTAAAGTTCTTCATTGTTAATACACTCTTTAATCCATGTGAACTTTAACGATGCATATGGGTATGTGTGTGTGTGTGTGTATAATCCACCTCTATTAATTGATGGTGTCAATAAGTGTACGTCTGAGTTTTGTATTTCCGAATATTTATTACTGTGAATATATTAATCAAATCCACCATTGTTAAGTTAACCAGAAGAAATTAATTGGTTAGACCGACCACTTGAAGGAGATTCTTTTGATCACTAAATTGTCGTGATTTGTTAATCATGGTTTTCCTTTATTGATTAAACTTGCCTTGTTTTGTATCTTTTCAGCTGACACTGCCTGAATAATTTATAAAGATATAAGAAAAGCAATCTCGCAATCTCTCTTAGTTGTAAATTGTGTGTCCATCTATTGCTACAAAAGTTATAACACATGTATAATATTGCTACTAAAGATAATACTTTGTGTTCTCTCCAAGTGGGAACATATCTGTCCCCCGATTTATATTTAACATAGTTTTATTGTACGAAAATAATAATTGGAACTTTTCATTATCTTTATTACTACCTAAAGATCATACATGCAAAAAATATTCAATTTAAAGATCGTTTAGCCATTCATGCATGTCAAACCAATTGACTAGCATTCTCACAGAGAATTGCCTATTTGTTTGATGTATATGAATGACTAAAAGATCCCTAAATCGAATGATTTTTCGCATATGATCTTTAGATGGTGATCAATAGAATAAATGGTTCCGATTATAATTTCATACATGATGATACGTTATAATTTATACGTGGAGGGACAAATTATAATAGGTGCCCCATAGAAGAACACAATCATTATTCTCCTATTAATATGTAATGCTATAATCAAGAGGCATTTTACTAGACCACATCATCATGCCTAATGTTTCCACTAGTCACCCACAAATAAAAGGTATGGGCGGTATCGAACACTACAAATACTACCATTTATGGAATGCGACTAAATGGCTGTGCAATGTGGGTTTCGCGTCGGATTCAAGTACCTCTAGATGCATATGCATGCGCCCTTTGTCTGCTGTAATTTCACTTCTCATCTCTCTCTCTCTCACTCTCTCTCTCTCACACACACACACACACACACACACACACATTATTGTTTCTAATCTTTTTATTGTAAAACTGAATATTTAAGAATGATGTGTGTGAAATGAAAAGGGAAGGTGGCAGTGTAAAGTGTGGATCGTGCGTTACGAATCTAAGTGGTACAAAATCCTACAGGGGCAGGAGCATCGTATATATTCGTATTCCTGTCCTGTTAGATGGAATTAATCATGGTCGTCACCACTTTACACTTTGCAGAATGATATATACATATATATATATATACACACACATACATATATTATATATGCGCACACACACAAGTCTCAACTCTCAAGAATATGGGATTCCATTGTAGCAATAGCTAGAGAATTGGATTCTACTTTTGTCCTAATTCTATCGGTTTTAGTCATATGTTCAACACTGACATCTATATATATTTTTATCCACGCTTAAAATTCGACTTCCATCAGCCACTTGACCCTCTTGATCAGTAGAGTCTTTCAACTACACCATTTAAGCTCGATTGATCAGTTTTAGCTGCCGCTGCGTTTCGGGTTCCTCCTGTTGATCTCTCCCTCTTCTTCTCTCTCTCTCTTGATTAACCAGTGTAAGTATAAATATATATATATATATATCTATAGTTCCTTGTCTCTCTGAAGTCCACTATTCTCACAATTATTTGGCTATTGATCTGTATTGGTTTTGGAACCCTAGTGAATTTATCATCATCAGTAACAATTTCGTACTTACTTTGCTTAAAGATAATATTACTTGCATGCACGTAGCTATCCAGGTCATGAGTCCATGTTTATATTTCCGTTTCAGCAAAAGGTTTGCGCAATAATATAGTTCCTTTTTCTTTCATGGTAATGTTACATATACATGAAGTAACAAAAAAGAGTTGACGTATATGAAAAGGTACATGCACGTACCTTTTCTTGAATAAAGAAAATGGAAATGGAAAATAAAAGGTGAAAACAGTGATACTGACTCCCCAAAAGTATGACAGGTTAGAGAATGACATGTGTTAAGAAGCTAATTCATATGTATTAAAATGTACTTGGTATTTATTTATGAAGATTTATCTAGGTATAAAATTTGCTAGAACTGCAAATTTTTAAATGCTGAAGGATGGCCTTGCTGTTTATATGGCTTGTTGATCCTTCTGTTTCCACAAATCTGAGAACCCTTTCTTTCATCTTCCATTTTTGTTGTTTCTTTTATTTGGAGATAAAATTGATCTCATAAGTTTTTCTGCGCATGGAATCAAGCTTTTTGGAAAAAGAAAAGATAGTAGTTGTGCTATGTGTCGTGATGTGCACATATCATTAATTATTTACTTGATAAATGATAGTCGAATATCTTATCCTAGCTAATATGTTGATTAGGAGCATTGATAAATGCTTGATCATTTTTTTTTGTCACACAATGAATTTTGTTAGATTGATAAATGCTTGATCATGTATCTAAAAATGTGATGTGATTGATATAATTTGATAACATCCCTAGAAGAAAATGTACATGAAACGATCGGTATATATACTGCTTGCAATGGTTGTTTTCTCAAATATAATGCGCAAACAAGTGCGTTGCAATAGGAGAAGCTGAAATACAAAAAAAAATATATTCCCAGTAACACAAGAGGACCTTTTCCGCCACAAGCCACCTATATATCCAACCCCCAATTTATTGAGAGAGCCAAATATGTGGTTGGAAGAGTTTAGGTTGTTCTCTTTGATTTTCAGCCGTTTCCAAAAATACTCTTCTGACTTACGGATCATAATTCCAAGACTAGTTAAGCTAGATCCATATTATATTCCACTAATTGGAAATTTAAGAAAGTGGCATCACTCTCAAATCATCGAGTCAACTTTTAATTTATCATCACAATTGAAGGGGTCCACGTATGTATAATACTTTTAGTGTTTAAGAGCATATGTCAAAAATCCTATGTGGATTGTTTTGGCGGAAAAAAAAAAAGAAAGTAATTTTTCAGTTTCATAAGAGATGCCAAAATCTTACATGGATTAACATTCTCCTCTTATCTACCAAACTTAAAAGGCAACGTCAAATTTTATTTTTTTTATTTTAATGATAGGCTCACATATTTTTTTATTCTTCTCAATTTATTGATATTTTATTATTAAATTCTAACCCACTTGATTTTGTAAATAATAAAAAAAACATATTAATTTAATATCTCGGTTAGAATATGAAACTTTTCGAAATGTTATTTTGTCACATTAGCTATAAAAATGAAATTTTACATTTTAATTTCACATCAATACTTTCCTTAATAATATGAGCTTTCCCCTTTTTCTATTGTAGTGGGGTGAGAACTTTGTTTGTGAGTTGCTTATTCTTTTTGTGTTAATCTATTAATTATAGAGCACATACTACAGTTGAACTGCTTAGTGCTGCTGTTTAATTCGAATCTAATTGCGTATATAACTAATGCAGCTAATCATAATCAAGTACTATGAGTGTGAGAATCTTCAGGTTGATTAAGTAGCAAATAAGCAGTGTGTGTCCGGAGAACCGGTTCCATGCTCGTAAGAGCGAATTGTCAGCAAGTACTAGCACAACTTTTATTTTTTGGACTGATAAAATATATAATATGCATATGCATGCTAGGGTTGAAGTTCCTGAAATGTTATTCTTAATGGTCATTTACCTTGAAAATTTGTTATAGAGTGCAAACTGATGTATGTTTCTCCATCTTATATCTAGGTTCGTAATAACAGCTAGCTAGAGAAGCAAATTGAAGTAGCTGCTTTTAACTTCTGAGACAGACACTTGAAGAAGGAAGCACGATGAATGCATTAGTGGCAACAAACAGAAACTTTAAGTTGGCTGCTCGGCTTTTAGGATTGGACTCCAAGCTTGAGAAAAGTTTACTTATACCATTTAGGGAAATCAAGGTAATTTTGCAAATAATCTCCGTTCTGTATATCCCTTACTCTTAATTATTGGTAGATTTCAGACCCTAAAACTAATGTGGTTATTGACTTTTCTCCTTTCGTTGCTTTTGAACTATATACTTCGGTGCAGGTTGAGTGTACTATACCGAAAGACGATGGTAGTTTGGCTTCATTTGTTGGCTTCAGGGTTCAACATGACAATGCTAGAGGCCCCATGAAGGGAGGAATCAGATATCACCCGGAGGTATATGCATATACTTTGTTAAGTTCCACTTCTACGACAAATGTGAAAGGTTGTCATATATGAAGACTCGCTGCCATGAAATTGTCTTTAATTGTTATGGATCCTTTTATGGAAAATGTAGGTTGATCCAGATGAGGTGAATGCTTTAGCACAGCTGATGACATGGAAGACGGCAGTAGCCAACATCCCATATGGGGGTGCCAAAGGGGGTATAGGATGTAATCCAGGGGAGTTGAGTCTTTCCGAACTAGAGCGACTCACCAGAGTTTTCACACAAAAGATACACGATCTTATCGGAATTCACACCGATGTTCCAGCACCAGATATGGGGACAGGTCCACAGGTTGAGCACGCCACATTTTCCATTAATTTTGTTCAAGAGATTTGATTACAAAGAATTTGGTTATCAAGTTGATCAGCTTGAATGTCAGATAAACTTTGAACTGTATTTTAACAATTTTCTCTTCTCGATCTTTTCGGTTTTTTGGTGTTTAAACAGACCATGGCATGGATACTAGATGAGTACTCAAAGTTTCATGGCTACTCACCTGCAGTAGTGACTGGAAAACCTATTGTAAGTAAATCATGGAAAGTTGCTTCAGTAAATTGCCCTCTTTCATTCAGTTAAATTTTGTATGCTTTTTTTTTTTTTTTTTTGCGTACAATTCCGTAATTTATTAGTTTTTATTCTTGCAAATCAGGATCTTGGTGGATCACTAGGAAGAGACGCAGCAACCGGAAGAGGAGTACTTTTTGCGACTGAGGCTTTACTCAATGAGTATGGAAAGAGCATCTCTGGGCAACGGTTTGTTATACAGGTGAACTTATACTGATCACGGAAGGGTTATGAGGTTGAGAGTCAGAGACTTGAACCTAGATTAGATTTCTATTGATTTAACTTGTTGTCTAAGTTGAATTCTATCGATCTCAGGGTTTCGGGAACGTAGGCTCGTGGGCTGCCCAGCTAATCCATGAGAGTGGTGGCAAAATAGTTGCAGTGAGTGACATCACTGGAGCCCTAAAGAACAGCGAAGGAATTGACATTCCAAGCCTGGTCAAGCATGTCAAGGACAACAGGGGAGTCAAGGGCTTCCATGGTGGGGATCCAATAGAACCATGCTCAATCTTGGTTGAAGACTGTGACATTCTCATTCCAGCAGCCCTAGGAGGTGTCATCAACAAGTACGTACTGCTTAATTCTAATAGGCAGTCCAAAACTACATCAAGATTTACGAAACATAATGAAATTCCAACCGTTGTTTTTGAATGTAGGGAAAATGCAAATGACATAAAGGCTAAGTTTATAATCGAAGCGGCTAATCATCCCACTGACCCTGAGGCTGATGAGGTCGGTGCTTCGCTTATTGGATGACAATTAGAGTTAAGAGGGGACAATTAAAACACCAGTAATGTTTAATTAGTTAAATGAATATTTTGCAGATCCTGTCAAAGAAGGGTGTTGTAATTCTTCCTGATATATATGCAAACTCTGGAGGAGTCACTGTTAGTTACTTTGAGTGGGTGCAGGTATATACCATATACACCACATACATATTTTCACAAACGTTTTAACTTTTCATGCCATGCTACCTAATTTGGTGGTGCATATATAAATTGCAGAACATTCAAGGATTCTTGTGGGATGAAGAGAAGGTGAACAACGAGCTCAAGACATACATGACCAAAGGCTTCAAAGGTGTGAAGGAGATGTGCAAAACCCATAACTGCGATCTCCGGATGGGAGCCTTCACGCTCGGAGTTAACCGCGTTGCAAGGGCGACTGTCCTCAGAGGGTGGGAGGCCTGAGGCTGAACCTGAGCCTGAGACACTGAATAAAGATGAGGGATCTCTCATGAGACTCCGTTTCGTTTTTACTTATTTGGTATTTTGATACCGTACGTACGTCACATTTAAATAACTTCAACTGCCATTGCTGTTGCCTCCCAATTGGCAACATAGCAAGTAGTTAATTTGTTTGCTACTTGCCACTGGCTGAACTACCTTGAGTTACTTGTGTAAACTCATATATTACAATTTAAAATAATGCCTCGTATCTCTTTCTTGTACATATTTGCGGCTGTTTTTGCTCATACATTACACACGCATAGCTTTACAGAAACCCTACAACAACAACTACAATAACAACAACAAAACTTTTTCCCACTAAGGCTCCGTTTGGGATTGAGGTGATTTAAAAAAAAGCCACTGTGAAAAAAAGCTGAGAGTCATTTTTGTGTTTGGTAAACTGAAAAAAAAAGGGCTTATTTTGAAAGCTGCTGTGAGAATAAGCTGAAAATCAAAGGAAAAGCTGAAGCTGCTATTTGCTGCTTTGAAAAAAAGCCAGTTTTTTCAAAGCACACGGAGCTACACTGCTCCTTTAATGAAAAGACACACTATCATCCTGCTTTTTTTTCCAAAAGCACTTTCACAAAAAAGTTTACCAAACAATCTACTGGCTTTATTTCACAGCCGCTTATTCTCACAGCACAGCCGCTTATTCTCACAGCAGCTTTTTTTCAAAGCACAGCAATACCAAACCAGCCCTTAAGTGAAGTCGGCTATACAGAAACCCTACCAAACTAAATTTCTAGCATGCCGAGACAACGGCCAGGTTACATGTTTTTCTTCCAAAAGAATCTTCAAAACTAAAACAAGAGTCCTACTTGAAATTTTCTACCAGTATTTCCTACTCTTAGGCCGGTTGAGGCCACCATCTGTACAAAACAAAATGTAGTAACTATTGAAACCTTGGACTACCTCATCAATATTTCAATCAGTATATTGCGGATACATGGTCAATGTATACCAAATAAAACGGAATATTAGAAACAAGTAGGGAGGGAATAGAAAGGGCCTTGTTCTTAGTAATTAATACGACAAAGGAAATCTACACGGCTTAGAAGCTGATAGAATTCCATGACACCCAGTACTTGATCTTCTTATGTTGAGGTGGTTCTTTGGGTATAGTTGGGTGCTTCAGCCACCTACAACAAAGAAACATGAAAACGTAAAAAACGATATACTGCGGGTGCAAAGTTTCTGATCTGAAGTTGTGTTTTAACTTATAATGTCAGCATGAGAGAAACTAATCTTGCAAAGACAATGCAGCAATTAAAAAAGAAAAACCAAATAGCAAGAATTGATGATGCTCGACTCGAGTATAGAAGCCAGCAGCCAAAAAAGCAACATCAGATTTCAAAGATTTGCCCACATCAATGCCCTCAAGATGAGGTGGTGCAAAATACTGGCAAGAACGTATCACTTGCTTGCAAAACAGTCACAAACAAAATCAAAAGTGTGTGACATAGGATCAAGATGCTAACCACATCAAACTAACATCAGCCCTCCACATCAACCATCAGCCACAGATAGTGCAACTAACCAAGATAACCTCAGTTCCATAAGAAGTTTCCAACAAGTAAACCATGATTCATTTGCATCATGTTAAATGACATTTTCAAGTTCCTAAGTTCCTAACCAAGGTTATTGCAAAACCCAAAACATATATTGAACATTCATCACTAATTTGACTTCATGTAGATATTAAAGTAGTATGCAACAACTTATGTGGTTCCACAAAGACTATCGCACACTGGATGAAATCTAAACGAACAGTGATGAGGATCTACTACATCTATCATTTTACACGGGTATCCTACTAAATATTAGATAATAATACTAGAGATAAATGGATAACTCTTCTTATTATTCGACCCCTGTTCCTACAGGGAGTACAAATGGACTGAGGAAGGCTTAAGACCATCCCTCTCATCAGTCACTTCAATCTTTAAACAAGTGTCTAAGCGCTCACTAGTCACTAGTAAGTTAATGAGCAATTTTGTTTCTTTACCACCAATATTTTCTCTGCATCCCTATGTTTTCTTGGTGAATTTAGTTTTTGTTTCTAGACCCAATATTTATGTCCAAAATATCCTCACTCATGGTGAACTCAAACCAATTAATTCTCCCATCTCTTTTTACACCCAACCAATCTCAAGTTCCGTTAGTTAACAACAACGTTCAACCTCTCTCTCTCTCTCTCTCTCTCTCTCTCAAGAAATTGATTTTTAAGAAACTGGAAATATTGAAATGACAATGCAAGAAATATCCCAAAACACTACTCTATAATCTCCCCATGCCCCTCTTCCTGAAATTAAGACCATGAAAATGAATTAACTTGCATTTTTATGCCCTAGTGCCATCATATGTATATATATGCTTTCTATATAATAGAAGTGGAGAAAAAGTGAATCCTGCCTTTGGAAGCTGGAAAGTGTTGTTTACTTCAAAACCACGGCAGCATTTCTGAGAGCCAGATATCTTTGGACATATTCATTTGGAAGTGATCTTATGAGCTTGAAGATATCAGCATTGGCATAGCGGAGGTTGGTCCTTGGATCATAATAAGGTGCCTGCATGATGGAAAAAAGCATCAATCTCCACTGTGAAGATGACGAAAGTGGTAAAGAATGAATAGGAAAGCTTTAAACATTTACTAATCAGTTTATCTTAACATCAATAGGAATGCGTCTCACAGAGAATATCTCTTCAGAACCTTTGATCATATCAACCCTATACAACAAGGAAAAATAACAGGCAACATATATGAATGTCTGGCTGGATCTCAAATCAACCAAGTTTGATCAACTATTATAAGTTTACGAGTCCAAAGATATTTTCATCAAACTTGGGCCATTAATTTTACATTTAATTGATGCCTGACGGCAGACCAGATGGCAACCTTAACAAGTTTGGCCTGCCTCGGTCATGAAATTAACTCTCAAATATTTAAATAAACAGACTGGGTAGCATGGAGGGTTTTTTTTTACACAATGAAAGTCTGGAAAGTAATTAACTAGCAACTATGTAGCTATAGTGAATGAAAGGACAGGTTTCCAGGACACTCAATCAACGAACGAAACTCGTATGAGTATCTGAAATTTATGATATATATATAAAAAAAAAAAAAATCCAACCTTGGTATTGTTAAATCAAATTTTCAAATTTTGGAGTAAGTTTTACATACCTCATATCCTGTTATATCACAAATTTTCTTGCTTGGATGCATAGAGGGTGGGGATTCTATATTAACATCTGCAAGCATGGGACATTAAGAAAAACAAAATGAGAAGAACACTTGACAGTAATATGCTTAAAATACAAAGCTAAAATACATACATTTATCCATACAAAGTTACAAACTAAGTAATTTCTTAAGCGCTATTATGGTCATAGTAAAGAACATACTTAGTTCTTCAATGGCAAAGAGATTTTCAGTTTGAATAACAATTTGCGCAAGGGGGGTAAAGGTGGAAGCTTGAAACTAATTATATCAGTATAACTTACAATTTGGTTCATCGGGTGGGTAATTCTGATAATTCTCAGCCTGAATGATCTGCTTGAGATGTTTCCAATGTCTCCCTCTTGATTGGCCTTTTGGATACTTCTCGTACATCTGAATGCGCTTGAAGCTCAAGTGGGTTGGCAACACTAGCTCTGCATCAACCACCTCGGGCTCCATATTTTCACTTGTCAAAATAAAATCAAAACCCCGTTTTAATTTCTCTACCAAAATTAACAAATAGCAAAATTATTTTATCTTCCTAACCCCAAAATCACAGAACCACCTCTGGTCCAAACAAAAATGGGGCTGAGTTGGATCGGACAACCAGCTGAGTTTACTAATCAAAGTGAACCTAGTCGACGCCCAAAATTCAAGACTAAAATTTTGGGTTCTCCTTGTTGATTGGAACATATACAATCTAAGGGCTACAGTTTGTTCGCTAATTTGGGAACTCATACAAAGAAAGAAAATTCAACGAGAAACAAGTAAGGAAATTGAATCAGTGTAAGCATCAAAGGAAAGGAATCGTTTCATCTCATGTATGTACCTGTAGATTGAGAATGCGATGCCGCTGGAATTCTTGGGTTTTGGTTTTGCTGGAGAGAGATGACGAAGACGGAGACAACACTCGGCTCTTCTGGTGCGATTGTGAAGCTGCTACACCACACCAGTGTGTCTGGACTCTGGTCTGGTCTGGTCTGGCAACCCGTGATGAATTATTTTGGACTTTGGGTCGGATAATATCGTGGTCCATTTTCATGCCTTTTGTCAATTTCACAGCCCAGTTTTGTATTGAGTCCTCAATATCCAAGGCCTGTAAATTTAGTCGGATTATATCGGTTTTTACCCAAAATTATAATTAAACTAATTACAATATAATGATTCGGTTTGGTTCATACTGCCGAAATAATTGTAGAGTAATGTTATACTCACCCACCACTTGTTCTATTTTCCCGACCATCTTACATTGATATTTTATTTGTCTTTTAGCTATAAGATGAGAGAAAATAGAACTAATCGGTGAAATTTATGAAGTAAATACTAGGGAACCCACATATTTATACCACATTGGTTTACCATCTCATGTGGCAAATGATGCATACAATCAACATCCAATAATATAAATTCATTATATGACGTGACATATACACGTCACTTGCCACATTAAATGAGACACAAGATGTGATATGCCTAGCATTTTTCAATTTACAAGGTTTGATTTAGGTGGTTTTGTTTTGGGCCTGAAATTAACAAATAAATTTTGTTTTAACTTTGTTGGCAGCCGAAAGGAAAAGAGTTATCATTGGGACTCAAATTCTTATGTGCACCTCAAACTATCTATATTTAGAATAGTGTCGAAATTTGTTTTTTGCAATGCCAATATTAACATCTTAAAAAGAATTTAATAATTCTAATGACTCGTTTACTAATCCGTAATCAAATTGAAAGAAAAAGAATTGATAAGGAGTTCGAACGGAGAGGAGTCAGAATTGAATTCCGGTTTAAATTGTTTATTAAAATCTTTTGGAATCAGACTGTAAATCAATTTAAGCAACAATACTAAATTGCTTGTACCAAGTTATCATATCAGTATATGCTGGGTCTACCTATTAGTTTGGGGTGAACTTGAATGATTAAATTTGGAACATGAAATCTGATTACTTAACCTCATTTCTTAAGATTAATTAAAAACTATCAGGTACTTAAAATTCATAGGAATTGCCAATCCAGATTGTATCCATAAATTGGTTTGCAGGCAAGTCCTAAACAAGTTTGTTATGTTTCTATTTACCACCTTTCGAGTTTGAATCCAACACAAAACAGATTAAGCAATACAAACATAACATCATGCTTGTTGGTTGCGGCCACATGTTTTCCAAATACAATTCCATCATTTCGCTCCTACTTGCAGGGAATGGAAGGATTATCCAACTACTCAAAGACCAACTTGTAAAAAGCTCTCAAAAGCTTCACTTGCATTTTTCAGGTATAAACCACATATACACTCAACAAATTAGCAAACGGTCCGTCCGTAACAAATCGATGCAATATAGAGATTTTTTGACCATTTTTCCTGCATAAACAAACCAAACAAACATCCCAAGTTAAGCAGAATCCAGCGTCGGTGAAAATTGTCATGTATATGCCTCAATAGTAATACCTCTCATCTCTGGTGTGCTAAGCCGAGACATTTGAGCCCCAGATTATAAAGAATAACAGAAAACTAACACGAGACACACAGTTTCTTACCTTTACATGGCTGCTTGGGAAGGCGGAGGTACGCAGAGTTTCTTGGGTTTCATCCATCAACTTGCGTTTTGGTATGCTCAAAATGAAGGCTGCTTGATCAGCGGTGGCAGCCATGGATGTTATTCTGTAGCCACCTTCCCATCGCCTGTGGATGCCTTCACTTGGGTATACAAAATCAAGCTCCACAACCTTGTATTTTCAAATCAAATGCAAAAGGGGGCAAATGAGCAATCATCAAAAAAAGAAAGAACATAATTTAGAAATTCAAGAATTCTACAGAGTTGACTCTGAGTAATAATATACCTGGTCCGAAAATCCAGCATTCCTGGACATAACAACACCCCAGCGATTGCCAGCGGTTGTCATGGATGTTACATGGAAACCTTCTTTCCACTTCTTATTTATCCACTTGAAGGGAAAAGATTCGCTTACCTTGTACGACTGCTGGGTGTATGGAGTACCTATATACAACACCATACAGCATAAATCAGTGCTTAGGACATGGTCCGTATTACATAAAAATATAACGGTCTCCCATTTGAATGTTTCATTTACCAGCATAACATGCAGATGATCAAAATCCATACACAAGCGTGACACGCAAAAACATACATTCCCATGTGCTCATTACTATGCCAACTTAAATTTAAAAAGATTAATATTGAAATTTTCAACACCAGTATTGGGCCACGGATGCAAAAGACTCCTAATGTTTTTTTTTTTTTTTTTTGAAGTTCTATAGCAAAAAAAAAAAAAAAAAAAAATCATCGAGCTTCAGATGCAACTCTGTTCACGGGTTCTCATAAGACACTTGCATTGCCGAAATAAGCAGGTTATAAACAACTATAAAGGTGGGGATGAACATAAATATAACTTGTCACGTGTAGGTAGGTAGCCAGCTTGCCCCAACCAGGAGGATGAGGATTTCAAAACGCATATCAATGTTCATTAAAATCAAGTACAGCACTTATTCTATGTTTCATTCAATGTGTTTTCTTTCAAACAATTTAAAACTAAGGTTCAGACATTACAATAATGGATCCAATGGCAATTCTAGAGATATAGAACCTTTGACTAATCAAGGCATTCCGATCCACAAACCACAATGGATCCAAAAACCAGTAGAGGAAAACATCAGAGAAACAAGAGATTAGGGATTTGGAAAAAATAAGAAACATCACATATTTCACGATTAACCAGTGCCACAAACGTGTATAATAGAAGCACACAACACATTTCCATACAAAAAATCAAACTCATAATAATTTAAATATTAATAAAAAAATCAATCTCATAATCATTTAAATATTAATTTCAATGGTAGAAATAAATGCAAACCTTTGGACATAACAACCAAGGAACTCCCATTAGCCGCACCAGCTATTGAACTAATATAGAAGTTGTTTTCCCACTGTTCCATGATCCAATCCTGTCCAGAACCAAACAAAATAACAAAGATAAGAAATACTTCAAGATGTGCATACATTACTAATACAAGATGATCGAATATACTTATTTCATATGCTAACCTTATGCAGGAAGACAGTTGACAGCTCATAAACCTGGGCAGTGAAACTTGTCCCTGCATCCATGATTAGAGCCCATAGACTTGATGAAGACGCTACAGAGCTGATATACAAGCCATCTTCATTACCCTTATCGACATGCTGATGCAGCCTTGAGTCCGCCACATTGTAGTGATACCTACATGTCCAGTAAGAGGCTTACTTAATATTATGCAAGAAAATTTTATGTGGGGCACCTCCCTGGTGACACACCACTTCATTCTAGGTTCAAGCCCAGGCCATCCTAGGTTCAAGTCCAAGCCATGCCTCTTGGTTTCCTTACAAAGAGTGAAAAATACCATGCAAGAAAACAATTACAATGTACACAACAATTGCAATGTAGACAACTAAGTAATTCTTATATACAGACACATCAGAATCATCATTATCATGCATCTCAAGAAACCAAAATCAAAACAATTTAATGTAGTTTAAGAGAAGTCCATGTATCATTTACATTTTATGGAACTACACTCAACATACACGTATCTTATCTTTTTCCATTTTTCCCCGTATTTGTCTTTGTTGAAACCTAAAATACAGGGACCTGATACAAATTGTGACAGTATACAAGGGCATAAAAGCTACTGTTTCCCTCTAACCAAAACCAAGTGCAGCTTATCCACAAAATTGATTAAAGTCATACAGGTCAGAAGACATAGGAAACCGGTTTTTAAGAACCATGACAAACAGAAACAAAAGATACCAAATAAATAAACAAGTATGAGAGGATATCAACATTTGGTAAAAGATGAAAATAGTAATTTACGCATGCTTTCATTAATTGAAATCTCGTATTTTATATTCACTTTATACATGATTAAAATTTAAACCATAACTAGAAACCAATAAAGAATAATTTATTTAAGAGCAATAATGTTTTCCAATTAGGTAGGCAGCATTATAATTTAGATCAAATTTCAGAAAAAGGTCAGTTAAACTGATATTTAAGATATTTCTAGTAACAGACCACCACCACTTGAGCCAGGGAAACAAAAAAAGAATATCACTGCCAGTCTCCATTAGTTAGCTAATTTGCTTATGCACAACTAGCAGTCAAGATAATGAAAACTAATCCAAAATTCATACCCCTTTTGGGACTGATAAACTGTATAACAACCTTCTCAACGAAAATCAAACATTAAAAATACTTCAACTGCTGCTGGTACCATTTATCAATGTTACAATATGGAAATAATGCATGTTCATATGAAAATGAGAATTATAAAAAAAATAATGTAGGAGAATTCCACTGCACAATCACATATTAGGGGAAATCAGACTGAACAAATGTATAATTCACCTTTGCTTCATTGGACGACGCGCATTGTACACTGAAATCCACTGGGTAGCAGGACTACCCAGTCGAACTTTCTTCTTTGGCTGTTCATCTTCTTCCAAATTAATAGACATTCTTCCCCGTTTTTGTCCTACCTATTTATGCAGAACGTTGAATAAATAGAAAGTTCGAAGAATATCCAAAAAAAGATTAAAGTACAAAGTTGGAAAAGTAACCAAAAGCACCTTAAGAGCTCCATCAATTCTAATTGGTCTTAGTGGCAGGCATGGCTCGATCAAGCTTTCAAAGAAGGATATCAACTTTGCATAATTTGGTTCTTCATCAAACTTCATAATTGTAATAGCTTCAAGAAACTGTTTGAATGGGGGAGGGCAGAAGCAGCACATCAACTCTGGAGAGGTGGCCATCTTTTTCTTACAAACAAGAAAACTCTTGTTATCCCCCTGTAATTTCAAGAAAAAACAAGAATATAGGTTGTCAGCTTTATATGAGACCAGAATACAGAGAGCAAAACGCATTTAAATATTAATGTGTATGCCAATGACTCACCTGATAACCCTGCCAGGGTAACCTTCCTTTTATGAGAAATATTAATGTGTATGCCAATGACTCAAGATCATCCCTTCGACTTCCAGTCCGACCTAAATGTGCATGTACACTTGCATACCTTATTGTTCCTCTGCCAAAAGTAGAAATTTCAATATTTAAAGGCCATCCGGAAGATGACTGAGCACATGTAAGACCATTGTTCTAACATTACAAACCTGAATATGTCAGGCCTCTGATCATATTCAACATGTTGACCAGATGCTTCCTTCCATTTAGACGCTGAAAACAAAATTAGAATATTTATATAACATACGTATTAAACACTAAATTTGGAAATAGGACTTACAATAAATAGGAAACACATCATATATGACCATGCAAAGTACACAAATAGTTTGCGTGAAGTTGAGATAAGGAAGCACAAGAGCGGCATACCCAATCCAAGATCAATAAGATATAGCTTCTTCTCATCAGGTGTAGCAGGTTGACCAAGCAAAAAATTCTCTGGTTTTACATCGCCATGCACAAACCTGGTTTGAAATGAAAAATCCATGATAAGAACTGGTAGCAAAGCCTGGGGAGGGTTGAAAAGTTGCATACACGTAAGATTATAAGTTAAAGTTTCCAATAAACCTTACCCTTTTAAGTGAAGCTTTTCAAGAATTGATATTGCCTCTACGGCAATGCATGCCACCATATTTGGAGACATCCTGTTGCAGACATAATAATGAATTATAGGGCTGCATAAACTTTGATGCACACAAGAGACGTTGGGGCATATATTCATATAGGTTTTGCAGGGTGTCGATTGTGTGCATGTGAGAGAGAGTGAGAGAGTGAGAGAGTGAGAGAGAGAGAGAGAGAGAGAGAGAGAGAGAGAGAGAGAGAGAGAGAGAGAGTATCCTACGATTGCCCAAGAGAATTCCAAACATCCCAAAGACTGGGTCCAAGAATGTCCATGACCTGAAATATAATAGACCCATCAGACAATGTAAATGAGTACGGACTCCAATCAGATAGTAAGGAACTCCAAATCAAATCTTACCAGAATGTAAAAGTCTCCCTGGCGACCCTTGTAATGAACCCAAGGAATTCCATAACATCCATTTAGATTACTATTAAGAGATGAAAATAACCACAAGAATCAGAAGAAATATTCGAAACATTTCAAGAGTAATGCAGATAAACTTAAAGATAGTTATATGTAATCTTGTAGTAAAATACTAGGGAAAAAAAACGAGGAATACAAAACTCACTTGTAAACTTGCCACTCATAAGGAGGGCCGTAATTGCAACCTTTACTATTTCGGTGTTCAAACTTCAAAGCAACCTGTAAAAAGAATAAAAAAATATCATATATTTGTGATTCTGAAAATAAAAGTTGTAACCAAAAAGAAAATAGAAGTTCAATTAATCAGATTAGGTACCTCAATAGCGTCAGGTCCTGTCCTATCAGTGCCACCACTAACCCTTCTGCCAACATAAACTTGCCCAAAACCACCCTTACCCAACTTCCTTTCTACCTTGTACACAGGAGAGTTACCAACTTGTACCTGCAGCAAGCAACGGAAACTCTTAATTTCTGTATACGCAACAAGACATTTATTAAAGGTACCATTCCTTTCAAGGAGAACGGTTATATTCTTATTTGGCCATCCACGTCACTGGAACAATTAGATTTGGAAACATAGAACTGTTTTTTTGTAACGCTGATAATCAGCCAAATAGAGTATAATCACCAGAGTATTTAGTCATAAAAGCTGGTTCTACAATTAGTAGTCCCACATCAATGGAATTAATAAAGTGTGTTTATAACTCTAAAGAGACAAAAACAGACCCAATCAAAAGTATTAAGTACAGGCTATATACCCTATCAGGAACAGGAGTCCCGCCTGCTTCTTCTTCACCTCCCACTATTTTGTCCGCACTTCCACCACCCTCCATCGCAATATCTTTATCTGCTACAACGTCCGCACGATTGTAAATGGGTTCAGCAGCTCCTAAAGCAGCAGCTTCAGGACGGACCTCGCAAGGTTCAGGGTCTAAATCTATCAACCTAACGCCCCGACCTCTACCAGCTGCAGTCTGCCTAGTGGGTATTGCCGGTGAAGGACCTTTTGCTACAGCATTACCACCTCTTCCCCTACCACCACCTGCTCTTCTCCGAGGTTTATTCTGGGCAGGTAGTACACAATTTTCGGCCTGACCAATTGGTGGTTGTGAGGAAGGCTGAAGATCATCAAGCCGTTTTGATCTGCGCACTCCGCTTCGCAACTCTGGCATCCTCAGCCCATGCAAATCACATTCCACCCAATAATCCCTTCAGGATACTCTGGAACATAAACAACAGGAAAGAAATCACTAAAATTCTTAAACAAAACACAATTTATTGTTACAAGCATAAAACTGAAACAATACCATGAATGGAATTTTAAACCCCATTGCAGGCACATCCAGACCATATAATTTTGCTGTATCATACAATAATATAATAAGAACAAGAAGAAGATCGCAACAACATTGATCGATCAGGAAAATCAAAACAAACACAATAAGAAAAAAAATCCTGTGAAGCTTGCCTCAGTTGGTTCCTATAGAGGAAAAGTAGGGTACTGAAACAGCAAATATACTATTAATGGGCATGTTTATATCGCTTGAAAGATCTAAGTTCCAAAAGCCAAGCAACAAACGAAAGGCAAATGCCCAAATAATGTTAATAAAATGAATCCGTTCCGATTTTCCAGTTCTGTGATATCTTTTGTTTCTTTATCCTAATCGGTCATTTTTCTTTGGTCAATTCCTAACCAGTCATTAGCTTCAACCTAAAGCACGAAACTTCACCAAACTCAGCATTCCGACAACGATGACTCTGACCAAAAATACATATTCAGCTACACATTCAACGAATGAATCAAATGAACAAAACGAATAAACATCCGAATCAGATCGATTTGTGAGCAATCAGCACTCCGATCATCGAAGCAAAGCAGGAAACTTTGAATACAAAGCGATCATCGAAACAGTTGAAGAAATGAAAAGGCAAAATAAAAAGCACGCAAAAAATGAAGATTGCTCACCGATCGGCTCCAGAAAACGGAGAAAGCAGGAGGAGGATGAGAGGCCGAAACGGATTCAGAAGGGCGATGATCGGTTTAGGGAGCAGATCGTCGTCGTCGTCGTCATCGTCGTCGTGGTGTTGTTCAGTGAAAACAAAGCGACAGAGGCACACACATTTTCCCTTCTTCTCCCTTCTCTTATCAGAAACAAGCTCAAAAAGATTTTTGTTTTTTTTGGTAATGAGAGATTTGGATGCTTTGAGGGCTATAAATAGAGCTGAAGCCCTCACCCTGCCTTGCCTTAAGTACTTTTCTTTCTTCTTTTTCTCTTAACAAATTATAATTATTTAAAATTTCATTTCATTTATGTTTTTTCCCTCAGAAAATTAAATAACATATTTTGTTGATGGTGGTAGTGCGTTCTAGACTTCTAGTTGAGTGGAGCAACTTAAACCTAAATGTGAATCACGGTACACTGTTACAGTAGAATTTCGGTTATAATTGTGTTCATTTTTTTCTCTCGATCTCTAGAAAATAAAAGGTAGTAGAGCATCGTGGATGCCCTAATATGTAAAAAAGGGTGGCGTTCCAAAACTAAATTTCAAAACTGATGTGTCTAAAAATGAGTGAAGGTGTGAAATGGTGTCCGAATAAGCTTCTTGTGCGGTTTTATATTTTATATGGGAATGACAAGGACATGGAACATGAAAATGTGGCCTTGTAATAACCAAAAGCTCATTTTTAAAATTATTTTCTTTTCCTTTTTCCAAATTATATGTTATTATTATTATTATAAGAAAATATGAGTATTTGTGAGTTAGACACAGTTTGACCTGATCAAATTCCAAAATTACAATTACAAAGTCGTGTTCTTCTAAAGTTTTTATTTTGAAAATGTGTGAAGACCGAATGTATATTTACCGTAAAAATAAATTAGTTTAGATCAAAAATATAAAATATTTGACAATTTAATAAATCAAAACAAGAAACTAGTTTTCTAATCATGGATTTTAAGTTAGTTTTGCTTTATTAAGTTGTCAAATTTTTAAATCTTTGAATCTAAACTAATATAATTTTATGGCTAATACACATTTGGTCATCAAAATGAGAGGAAAGCAAGACTGTACAATTACATGAGTGTTTGTGAGTTTACACAATATTCCTTGCATTGCTTGACCTACTTTTTATTTATTTATTTCATAAATCATATTTGATTGGTGATATTCCTTTATTTTATTTTTTTGCCAACCTCACACATATGATATGAGTTGTAGGATTGAGAAGTAATTTCCCTGCCTTCCCCAAATTCCCTAGTAAATAATTTCAATAAAAAAGTCCCAAATGTAAAATTAGTTGGTTTGACTGGAGGTAGCACAAATACACTGGTATAAAGTAGAGCTAAATGTTAAAGGTGATTATCAAGCCATCACCATCAAGAGCATAAAAATCTCTTGGTCAAATGTTCTCAATATTGACATGGTTTCTTCTCAAACACTTTCTATAGTTGTACCAAAAATTACAATTTATCCAATTGTTTTTTTTTTCAATACATGATAAGATAGTATACACTAAATTTATCTAAATAACATATGAAGGATTTGAACTTAGATGTTTAAGAGAGCAGGGCCGACCCTGTGGGTGTGCAAGTGGTGCCACCGCACAAGGCCTCCAAATCGGATGGGCCCCCAATTTTTCAATTTTACATGAATATACGTATATATACCAATATGTGTAAAAAAAATATATAAAATCAACTGTTAGCACAAGTGGTACTTATGTTTCTCTGTATCCGTTTGAGAATGGATTCGAGGCTTTGCCTCCATCATTTTTTACTTTATTATTATTAAATGCATAAATTTCCATAAAAATAATATAAAAATTCCTCAAAACTAAAATAAAAATTCTAACCCTGGACCTTTAAGTTTTTTTTTTTTGAACCAACAATATTATTTAAGCTAAGGGGAAGGGGGTGTGACACGCCCCAATCCCGATATTCCCCGAATACCAGGATAGGCACGTGCTGGCCGACATCCGAGGATGACGAAAACCATTTATTGAGTGCAAATGCTGAAAACAAGGGATAGATAAAACTTATAAATGTAAAAGAATAAGGAATATGAATTTAAGGAACGTGTTTAGAGCACACATCTAATCTAGAACACTAAAAGAATTAATATAAAAATTGAATGAACAAATGAGTGGGTCCAACACCGAGAGGACTCAAAGATGCTGGCGGAAGTGCCTGGACACCGAGATTGTATGCCTCGATTTTAAGTCCTGAAGAGGGTGCAAAACAAACTTGAGTATACCAAGTTGATATATATATACTAAAACAATTATCAACGTACTAACCCTCAGGTTTTATGAAAACACATATATATCATGATAAACATAGGTTTTACGAAACCTAGCATGCCGTGCAATGTCTCAAACCATAACTTGTATATATAATAATCAGTAGTGAATGTCAAATAACCCTCAAGCCCTATGCCGACTCCCCGTCTCTAAGCAGACAGTCAGAGGAAAATACACTTCATGCCTTATGCCGGCTCTCCGTCCCTATGCTAATAGCCAGAGGAAAAACATTTCAGGCCCTATGCCAACACCTTAACCGTCGCCCGGGACGGAACAGAATCTATCCCTTCGTCCCGTAGTGGAATAGGGACCACTAGGTAAGTACAAAACCATTGAACATATATATATTGAAATACAACTTCATAATATAAAGTCATCCATCATCTATACTATAAAGAGGTGTTCGAAACATGTTCTAAATATCATATCGTCATCCATCAGATATTCTATAAGAACATGAGTTATAGGAACAATAATAATAATTCAAAATAGTCTCAGTAAGCATGTTATCTCAAAGTGTTTCATATAACATAATTGTTAAATCATGTTTTTCCATGTATGCATTTCTACTATTAAAACATGCATTTTTAGAAGGGGTCCACTTACAAATATTTAGCCGCCAAAGAGCCACGCAAACTAACGAACACGGAATCATCACAAATAATTACCCCTAAGCACATAAATGATCAAATTAATAAAACTCTATTATAACAATTGAAATTAGGAAAACGGATGTCGGAAACGGATTCAGGACGTCGAATTACCCTACGAGGGTCCATAATAAATTTCGTAAAAGTCAACACAAAGAATATTCCCTAATGGAATATTTCTCATAAAGGGTTTGGGCAGGTTAGGGTTTAGGGTTTGAAAGGTTAAAGGGTTTAGGCTTAGACCTTTAGGTGGGTTGAGTTTAGTTTCAAACAAATAAAATACATAAATAAATAAAAGGGTTCCAAGGCCCAAATGTCATATCTGATGGGTTTTGGGTCAATGGGCCGAAGGCCCTAGGCTGCACAAAAGGGGCTTGGGCTTAAAGGCTCGGCTTGAGTTCAAAACATGGGTTTTTATAAAACTAAATAAATAAATATAAATAGATTAAAGGATTTTGGTTGGGTTTAAAAGGATAACGGGCTTAAGGCCCTAGGTTTGGCACGGCCCAAAGGGCCTGGTTCAAAAGGATCTGGGCTTGAAAGCTCGGCTTGAGTTCAGAACATGGGTCGCCGGACCCAATTGAAGGAAAATGCCGGATTTTGGCCAGAATCTTAGACAAATTTTAAACGTTCATAACTTTGTCAATACTTAACGAAATCGAGTGATTCAAAAATAGAAATCATAGCTCTTGATGAGAAGAAGAGAATGGTACCTCACACGACATCTAACTAGCCGTGGTTTGGTCAAAAAATGCTTCGAAAGCCTCGGAGGTCGCTAGAAATTGAGTAAGATTCAAATGGATATAACTTCTTCAATACTTAACGAAATTGGGTGATTCAAAAAGGAAAGTTGTAGTACTCAGGGAGATGAAGAGATTGATACCTTGTACATCGACCAACTCATCGTGGTTTGGCAGAAAATTGGCTCGAAAGTGACGAGTTTCTCGCTAAAATCTAGGAAAGCCTTCTCAAGGAGTTTCTGCAATGCCTCTACGTCCACCACACATAAACATGGTCAAAGAACGAACTACAAGGACATAAGGAAGAGTTTTTGGAGTGTTACTGAGGCTTACCAGTCGTCGGCAATACGACGGACTCGTCGAAGTTCCTCTGTGCTCCACAAAGACGAACTGAGAGAGGGAAAGAGAGATAGCTAACGCGGTAGTGATGGTGATGTTGTCGTCGTTGATGGGGTATGGGCACATGTGTGTGTGGGTTGGTCCTCAGGGAGAAAAAGAAAGTTGCAGAGAAAGCCGAGAGCAAGATAAGGGAGAGAAGAAGAAGAGGGAGAGAATGAGAAGGTTGACTCGGGGGAGAACAAAGAGGAGAGAGAGACCGGGGACACAAAAGCAAGGTGGGCCCCCTGGGCACACCTATTAAGACCCAAAAACAATTTTAAAAGCAATATATCCTCAACCTTAGTGTAAATACAAATTAAATTAGGGGTGAGGTGTAACAGGGTGAGCTTAACCTCACAATGAGCTAACAATGATGTAGTTCAAACTAGTCTTTGGCGAGAATCGAACCTAAGACCTCTCACTTATAAGTGAAAGATAAATACCACTAGATTTTAGTACTAAGTGGCTGGACCTTTAAGTAATTAAGAAAAAAAAATCATCTTTTTGTCAGTTGATTTGTTATATTTGTTTGTGCTATTAGAATTTATAGAAAGCAAAACTGAAAATGGAAAAAAAAGAAAGTTAAATTCACAATTTGAGGACCTCTAATTCACTTTTTCATAGGGCCCTAAAATCTCAGGGCCGACTTTGAAAGAGAGAGACAGTACGCTGTTTTAACTAACTTGAATAAAAGGTCGTACCCAGTGCACAAGGCTCCCGCTTTACGCAGGGTCTGGGAGAGGTGAATGTCGGCTAGCCTTACCCCCATTTATGGAGAGGCTGCTCCCAAGTCTCGAACCCGAGACCTACCGCTCATGGGCGAAGACACTTGCCATCGCACCAAGTGCGACCTCTTTTTAACTAACTTGAATAAGCTAAATAAAATACTAGTTGTTACTCACTAAGCCTTAACTAGTGATTGTAACTTGCAACACATAGTGGCATGATAAAGCTAAGTTATGTCCTCCATAACGATGTCAAATTGAATAGTGCCCAATATGAAACAGAGATCGCAGTTTTTTACTTAAATTCGAGTTAAGCTTTGTATTGGAACCTTGCAATCCTGAGCCCGTTGCACCCTTGATCCACGACCAACAGTCATGCAACGTGGAGGGAGAGTTTGCAAGAAGGCCGGTCATTTTATAAGATGATCCTACATCATTGATGAAGTTAAAATTAAATTTGGTTTATTAAATAACTTACATACCAAATGACTATTTAAGTCTAACGAAATTTTAAAAGAGAAAATCATTAAGAAAAAAAAAAACTAATGAAAATTGTTTGAAAACTTTAAGTTTTAACAATAATAACAAAATAAAGTGTAAAGTGAATAGTATTATGATTGACTTTTTAGTTTAAAAATGTGATTTTTCGTTAAAATGAATAGTACCAAAAGTTTTTCGTTAAAGTTTTCTAAAAAAAATGATTTATCACGAGGCAGTCTAACATCAATCTTAAATAGTAACAATTGTTGAATTATTTTATGTAACTCGTAGATGAAGCTTAAGGAAGCCAACATGGTGGATGAGAAAACCTAATGTTCAGCACCAAATGACATTACTGCAATCGTTCCAATGGGCTCTTAAACCAACCAAAAGACGAAGGAACTCATACAATTATCTTATTTCCAATTACTTTGCTTACCATGTGATTGAAAAGGATTTGAAAGTGGTAAGGAGTTTGTTTCCTTAAGCAAGGTTTTGAGTTCGAGTCTTGTGAATGGAAAGAGCTTGCCCTCTCAAATGGGGTCTGATCCGGCTCGAGGGATTAGTCCTCGCCTACGTATGGGAATACCTGGATTCATCAAAAAAAAAGGATTTGAAAAATTCAAGGTATTATGCAACTACACAGCAAGAGAGAAAAATGATCCCCAATTGGAGAAATCCCAAAATCTTTAGAAAACGAAACCAAACAGCCATAATTGACCCAATGTGTATTGGAAAATGTAAATGAGATGTATTAAGATAAATTATAATTTAAAAAGCGAATGGGAGATGGTTTAGGAAATGTGGGTTGCGGTTTAGAAAAACAACGAGACCGAATCAACGCGTTGTTTGTTCATCATAGTGAAATATCATCTTCATCAAGGGGAAAAGCTTGATTAAGGAAGAGGCATCTAACTGACACAAAGGGAAGGCAATGGCATCAGATTCAGCAGCTCGAACCCCGCAACTGAGGAAAGACTCAGTGACGAAGCGGTGGGTGATATTCTCACCCGCCAGAGCCAAGCGACCTTCCGACTTCAAATCCAAGTCCCCCATCAACCCCAACTCCGACCAACAACAACAGTGCCCCTTCTGCATCGGCCACGAGCACGAGTGCGCTCCCGAGATCTTCCGGCTCCCGGCCGACAATCCGGACTGGACAATCCGGGTCATCCAGAACCTCTACCCCGCCCTCAGCAGAGACATGGACGTCGTCTCTGCTCAAGACCCGTTACACCAGAACTCCGATTCGGGTCCGGGTCGGGTCGTGATAAGTGGGTTTGGGTTCCACGACGTGGTGATTGAGACCCCTGTTCACTCCGTTCAGCTTTCCGATTTGTCGGCGAGACAGATCGGCGAGATTCTTGTTACGTACACGACGAGGATCCGGCAGCTTATGATCCACGATGTCATCAGATACGTCCAGGTTGGTTTCCGGTTTAATTTATTTCTTATTAATCAGTAGAATTCTAGTTCTATATGGACTTTACTGCCTGGTTTGCATTTGGAGATTTGGGTCTTTCTAAAAGCATAAGCCTTTAAGTTAAGTAAATGTGCTTTTGCAGGCAGGGGTTTAGCCGAGTTGGTTAGAGCAATCGAATCTCTCTCCCCGTAGTTTAGAAGAATTTAGTGTACTTAAAAGAGAAAGTGTATCTCAGTCCGTTTTCCATTTAAGCTGATTTGTTGTTTATGTTTGAAGGTGTTTAAGAACCATGGTGCTTCAGCTGGGGCATCAATGAGCCACTCTCACAGTCAGATAATGGCACTTCCAATTGTTCCAACTGCAGTTGCTGCCCGGCTTGACAGCATGAAGGAGTATTTTGATCAGACTGGGAACTGCAGCGTTTGTGAATTCAAATCTTCAAAGGATCTGTTGGTTGATGTTTCAGCCCATTTTGTTTCAATTGTACCGTTTGCTGCTACATTTCCATTTGAGATATGGGTTATTCCTCTCGATCACTCTCCTCATTTCCATGAACTAGACGCTGACAAGGTACTTAAACCGAGTTAGCATCCTTTTTATTTTGAAATATTAATTAGAGAGCATAGGTATAATTTTGGTAAAAGTGAAAATCTAAGTGTAAATTTGGGTGATCATCACTTAAATTCTGCTACTTTCATCCTGCAATGTGGATAAACTGTTAGCTGGGTTTCTTGTTTGCAACAGTTATTTACACAATATGGGCCCCATGGCCATCTGTATACACGGAGGGGTATTATGTTAGAACAGCCAAGTTTTGAGAAAAGAACATATTCTGTGAATCAAACATCAATGGCCGGGAGTTGCTTCCGGTATTGTAGTAGAGACTATAATAGGGATAGCGTGACGTTCAAATTTTAAGGGTTTAGGACTTTGTCTTTGACTAGAAAACAAACCTGAAAAGAATTGATCTGAAGGAGGCCAAAGGAAATTAGAACTTTAGAGATGCGCTCAAGGGTATTATTTTAGCTGGAATTGTTTAAATTTGTATCACTTAGAAATCTGCATATTGATATTGCAGTACTAAATAATTGGTAAAACATTTGCTTGTATGTTTAATATGTGTGCGCTACCGTAATGTGAAAACTTGTATTGTCATACACTCAGAGATGGCACATTCAGCGCATCTGATGATGTAAATATTTTCCTTTAAACACATTTATTGTTTGCTTAGTAGCTATACGCAACTTTGCAGGCAGTTGACCTTGGAGGGCTCCTAAAACTCATGCTTAGGAAGATGGCTTTGCAGTTGAACAATCCGCCGTTCAATTTCATGGTTCAGACTTCTCCTCTTCGGGATAGTGCTTCACAGTTATCTCACTCCCATTGGTTTTTGCAGATCGTACCTCAATTAAGTGTTGCGGCAGGGTTTGAAATTGGAACTGGGTGTTACATAAACCCGGTATTCCCCGAAGATGCTGCAAAAGTTTTGAGGGAAGTAAAAGTCTCACCTTCGGTATGAAGGTCTAAGAAGTTTGGTAATATCATATTCATACCTTCTTTTTAGAAGAAATTGAATGTGAGAACCATTTCTAATTTCTACGAGAAAACCAATGTGTTATCTAATTGTATGAGAAGCTTATGGTATTTGTCTATTTGATCAAAACACGTTGGTAATAACCCTTATTTTATTTTGTCTTATAAAGAATAATGACGAAAAATGTATACTTGTGTATATTAAGGTGTGTGAGGATTTCTTTCGCCAAAAAGGTTGATGTGCAAGAGTTTTTAGCCTTCTTAGCTAAAATGGTTCAACTTCTCATTTTGGTCACTGAGATTTGAAATCGATAAAAGTAGTTCCGAGTTTGTCCAATATCAATCATTTTGGTTCTTTTGCGAAAATTTTTGTTCAATTAGGATCCAAATGACAAAAATACATTCAATTTAATAAATAATGAGTCAAAATGATGTATTTTTGTCATTTTGTTCTTATTTAATGAAAATTTTTTACGGAAAGACCAAAATGATTGATGATGGATAAACTCAAGGACTACTTCTATCGATTTCAAATCTTAGGGACCAAATTTAGGAGTTACGTCAATGTCAATGACTATAGAACCATTTTGACTAAAAAGCCGAGTTTTTATTTGTTAAAAAATGGAGCTCAAATCAAAGAATAATTAGAGTGTTGCAATTCTTCTCCAAAGGGAAACCCCACCACTTTCATATTGAAGATACTTGATTTATGTAATTACAACGGTTTTTATTCTTCGTCTTCAGCAATTATCATTATGGTCTAATAATATTTCTCGCTCTGTAAAAATCAACTTAAGAGACACCGATCACATCCTTGTCAAGAGCTTTGGCTATGTAGCTCTTGGAAGATGAAACTGTAGTACCGGGATGGCACGCACTGATAGTACAAGTTTTGAAGCTGGGTTGTAGCCTCTTATGAATGTGGAGCGTTTATACACATTTTGCACTCGCCCCATCACAAAATCGTTTTAGAATTAAAGTCAAATTACTCTGGAACCAAAATTAACAAGTATTCGGAGCATCAATTGCGCATCTCAAAGTTGATAACTATGCGTTTTAAATACGGACTATGACTCCGGCTCAAGCCTTCAAACCATCTGTCTACAAAATCGATGTCCAAATCCAAATTTGTAAGCGCTCCACAAGTAGCAAAACCAATTTTGTTGCTTATGCATGCGATGCAAAAAGAGCCCAATTTAAGAGAATCAAAGATTCACAGCTTCAACTTCAACATGATTTAAATCATGCGCAAAAAATAATGTTTTAAAGTATTGAAGTTAGAACTTGAAACTTTAATTGATTAATAAAATGTCAATGCAAATAATATTGTTTGTTAAAAATAAAAGGACATTTTCGTCCTCGAGGAAAGTTTCATTGCGTGATCCAGTGGAGTTGGGAGAGCGGTGGAATTTACAAGGAAGATTTGAAAATCTGGCTGCTCACCCACTCTCTGTGTGTAAACTGTCTGCTCCCAAAAAGGAAGCTCATCAATACATACAGCCCTCCCCAATAATACGTTTATTACACGAATTCTTATTCAACCCCCTAAATTACAAATTCTCAAATACCAAAGTAACCAAACTCCCTCTCCTCCTCCTCCTCCTCTCTCTCTCTCTCTCTCTCTCTCTCTCTCTCTCTCTCTCAAAAGTCTCCGTTTCAGCTCAGCGTCAAAACCCAAGCATCAGGAGAGAGCAGCTTTGAAGGTATTTCTCAGTTCTCGATATTAAGGACACTACATTATTCTTAATTTCACTTCTTGTTTTGATTTTTAATGTTTGTTGGTGTTAAATCTGAAAAATCCATTTCTATGTTCAGTTCTTGTGCTGCTTTGCCCTAGGAATTTTATCGTTTCCTGCAGCAAATGAATATTTGTCTGTTTGATTTCTATGCAAATGTGAGAAAAGAAACCAACTTTTGTGCTCAATTTTGAATTTCAACATTGAGGACTAAGAGATGCAGAAAAGTTTTGACATTTACGGTTATTATTATTAAGGACTATAGTGTAAAAGATAGGACATAGAAGTATTAGTTTGTAAATGTTGCTATAGTCAGTTAGAGTCTTTGTTAATATTGTTTGAACAGTTAGGATTGGTTATAAGTGAGTTGTCAATCATCTGTGTGGTGATGAAAATGTATAAATACCAACGGTTGTAATCTTATTGATAAAGATATGAAAATATAACTTTTCTATCATGGTATCTCTCGCCTCTGTCTAACGACCTATCCTCTTCCGATCATCTTCTCTCGCTTCCCCTCTTTCTTCCTTTCTTCAAACCCTAAACCATGGTGAATGATGCATCTCCTACCTCTGGCTCTGTTCTTCCCTCTCCAAATTCGTGCCCTAATTCTTCTGGCACTTCTCCAATTGCATCGATTACGATCCAAAATATTGGTTCAATGGTGCCAATCAAGCTCACAACCACCAATTACCTCACATGGAGTGCGTTATTTGCTCCGATCTTCCGTCGTTACAATCTCACTGGAATTATTGACGGCTCTGTGGCTGCTCCGCCCAAACTTTTTCGCGACTTTTTTGGAAATGCAATCTTGAATCCTAATTATGTTGCTTGGTATAAGAATGATCAAAATATTCTCATTTGGATCAATTCGACTCTCTTTGATTCTTTGATTCCGTATACGGTTGGTGTTAATTCTTCTCGAGAGCTCTGGTCTAAGCTTGAATCGCGACTTACTGCAGCTTCACAGTCTCATGTTCATGAACTTCGTTCACGACTCCGTACAATCACCAAGGGTGATTCTACTGTAGCTACATATCTTCAACAAATTGAGGAGATCTCTGACGCTCTCGCCAGTGCTGGTGCTCCAATTGACGAACATGAGCTTTTTTCTGTTATTCTTCATGGACTTCCTTCTGATTATGAATCCTTTGTTGATGCGATCTAGTTTTGTCTTGGATCTACAACCATTGATGAACTGCATGGTTTACTACTGACCAAAGAAATTCAACTTGCCAATCGCAAGAAACCAACCGCCTCAGGATCTTTTCAAGCGTTTCATTCGTCTCTTGGATCTTCTGCTGGAATTCTTCCTCTACCATCTCAGAACCCTAATTCTCAGGCGTTTCTTGCTTAGAATTTTCCCAATTTCAATCAGTCTCAAGGTCGTGGTCAAGATCATACTTTCAATCGAAATTTCTCAATTCCTAGGTCCAACAACCAACGTTCGAATTACTCCAACAATTATCAAAGGAATAATCAGAGGAACAATTATTCGAGGAACAATCGTGGTGGACGATTTGGTTCAACCTTTTCTAGCCGCAGACTTACTTGCCAAATCTGTCGTCAAAATGATCATGAGGCTGCTGAGTGTCCTCATCGCATGAATCCTCAATTTGGTTCAAAGACTTCACCATCTGCAATGTGTGCCAATGCTGCATCTTCCTCTGCTCCTCCTACTTGGCTTTTCGATTCTGGTGCAAGCTCTCATATGACTAATTCAGTTGCAAACTTGCAAAGTTTAGAACCTTACACTAGCCCTGAGCAAGTCTACGTCGGTGATGGCAAAGGTTTACCTATTTTTCATTCTGGTTCTTCCATACTTTCTACTACTCAACATGACTTTGCTCTTCGCAATGTTTAACATGTTCCTGATTTAAAACAAGATCTATTATCTGCAAATCAATTTACCATTGATAACTGGTGCTCAATTACTCTCTATCCTTTTCACTTTACTGTGAAGGATCTTTCTTCGGGGAGGATGCTTTTTAAAGGCCCTGTGAGGAATGGCTTTTACCCCTTCACTGCCTCTAGTCCAACCACTGGTCATCATCACTTCTTTGCTGCAACAATCAAAGCTTCTTCTCAAATATGGCACCAACGGCTGGGCCATCCATCCTTTCAGCTTTTAAATAAAATAGTCTCTAAGTCTAGTCTTCCTGTTTCTACTAGCATGACTAAGTCTTTTTGTTCAAATTGTGCAATGGGCAAAAGTACCAAACTTCCTTTTGTATCTAGTTCTCCTACCATCACTCGACCTCTGCAACTTTTACATACAGATGTATGGGGGCCTTCATCTGTTATGTCTGTATCAGGTTATAGATATTATCTCATTGTTGTTGCTGATTACACAAAGTATTGCTGGTTTTTTTCCTCTCAAGTGTAAATCTGAGGTCTTTCAGACCTTTATTGAATTCAAAGCATTGGTTGAGAATATGTTGCATACTTCTATTGCTGTTTTGAGATCAGATTCTGGTGGAAAGTTTTTAAGTTCTGACTTTACTCAGTTTCTCAAAACTCATGACATTCATCACCAACTCAGTTGCCCTCACACACTAGAGCAAAATGGTTGTGTTGAACGCAAACATCGTCATTTGGTTCAGATTGCTCGGACTCTTCTGACTGCATCTCATATCCCTCACATTTATTGGGTTGAAGCTTTTTCCACAGCAGTGTATCTTATTAACCGACTGCCTACTATGCTCAGGTCCTCTCCTTAGGAACAGTTATTTCACAAACCGCCATCATATGTCACTCTCAAAGTGTTTGGTTGCCGATGCTTTCCCTGGCCTAAACCCTATACCACATCCAAATTAGAACCTCGAAGTAAACCTTGTGTCTTTCTTGGTTATAGTTTCAACCATAAAGGATATAGATCTCTTGATCTTGTAACCAGGCGAGTTTACATATCTCGCCATGTTATCTTTGATGAATCAAATTTCCCTTTTCAGCACATTATTGCCATATCTTCTCCATCTACTTCCCCAACCTCCTCACCCTCTTCAATCCCATCTACCTTAGTATTTCCTATTCTAGGTTCTTCCCCACCATCTCCATTTTCTTCATCTCTTCCTGCACCTATATTACACCCTGCTACTTCTTCTAATTATGCCGATGTACTGTCTTCTGAACCTCTATTACACCCTGTCAGTTCATCTAGTCCTGCACTCTCTGTTCCTCCCACAAACACTCATGCTATGAAAACTAGATCTAAGTCAGGTATATTCAAACCCAACGCCTATGCAGCCACTAAACATCCCATTCCTTCTCATCTCACTGCGGATTTCCTACCTACTACCTGCTTACAGGCTTCAAAACACTCTCATTGGAGACAGGCTATGCAAGAGGAATATAATGCTCTTCTCACTACTGGCACTTGGTCTCTTGTTCCTTCCCATCCTTCACAGAATCTTGTGGGTTGCAAATTGGTCTTTCGGATTAAAAGAAAAGCTTATGGCACTATAGATCGGTATAAAGCTCGGCTGGTTGCTAAGGGGTTTCATCAGCAAGCAGGCTTAGATTATACTGATACTTTCAGTCCTGTTGCCAAGCCTGTTACCATTCAGCTTCTTCTTACTTTAGCTGTCCAGTTTGATTGGTTTCTTAACCAATTAGATGTCAGCAATGCTTTTCTTCATGGATTTCTGTTTAAAAATGTTTTCATACAACAACCAACTGGTTTTCAGGATCCTACTCGGCCTACACATGTTTGTCATCTTCATAAGTCACTTTATGGTGTAAAATAGGCTCCTCGAGCTTGGTATGAAAAGCTGCAAGCTGCAAGCTGCCCTCTTTTCTATGGGTTTCGTTGGTTCTCAAAATGACCATTCTTTGTTTGTTAGGAAAGCTCATACCTTGGTATTTGTTTTGGTTTATGTAGATGACATCCTGGTTACATGATCATCTTCACAGGCCTGTAAGGATACTATTGCTCAACTCAGTGCCTTATTCTCGATCAAAGATCTTGGCCTATTACACTTCTTTCTTGGTATCGAAGTCAAAAGGTCATCCTCTGGCATTCTGTTTTCTCAGACCAAGTATATACTGGAATTACTCAAGAAGGCTAAACTGGAAGGTGCCAAGCCTTGTCCCACACCTTTGAGCACTTCCACATTGGATCACACTTCTCATCTGTTATCTAATCCCGAAGAATATAGGTCTCTTGTGGGTGGTTTGCAATACTTAACCTGGACACGTTTTGATCTGTCCTTTGCGGTTAATCTTGTCTGTCAATATATGCACAGTCCTAGAGAATCTCATCTTCAAGCTGTCAAACGAATTCTGAGATATCTTAATGGCTCTATTGATTTGGGGCTATGGTTCTCCAAATGTGCCACACCTCTCAGTCATAATGCATTCTCTGATGCCGATTGGGTTGGCTGTGCTTTAGACCGACGATCAACCGGTGGATATTGCATCTTTCTGGGCACTTCTCTCCTTAGCTGGAGTGCAAAGAAACAACCCACAGTGGCTCGGTCATCCACTAAAGCTGAGTACCGATCTTTAGCCAATACGGCAGCTGAGCTTACCTGGTTGTGTAAACTTTTGGTTGATGTTCACTTGGTTCTTCCCTGTTCTCCCCAACTGTGGTGTGATAATATTTCTGCTTTGTCTTTAGCTAAAAATCCTATATTCCATGCTAGGACTAAGCATGTTGAAATCGATTATCACTATATTCGGGAGAAAGTGCTTTGCCGTGCTATTTCTGTTCATTTCATCTGTTCTCAAGACCAAGTTGCAGATATATGTACAAAGTCCTTGCCCAAGCCCAGATTTCTGCTTCTCCGAGACAAACTCTCTCTTCGGTTCCCTCAGATCAGTTTGAATGGGGATATTAAGGACTATAGTGTAAAAGATAGGACATAGAAGTATTAGTTTGTAAATGTTGCTATAGTCAGTTAGAGTCTTTGTTAATATTGTTTGAACAGTTAGGATTGGTTATAAGTAAGCTGTCAATCATCTGTGTGGTGATGAAAATGTATAAATACCAAAGGTTGTAATCTTATTGATAAAGATATGAAAATATAACTTTTCTATCAATTATAGCCGTCCAAAATGCTCAAAAACTCATTTTTTTTTTCAATTCTTGTGACTTGGGAAAGTTCCAAACATTTCCAAAGTCTAGGATTTTCATGGATTGTGTGTTTCATTCTATGTTTCTCTTGCAAAACTTGAAAAATCCATCTTATGAAACCATATTTATTAGGCACTAATAATTTCTATAAACCTTTGGTGAATTGGATGCATGCCAACAATGGGTACAAGTTTAAGCCCGATACTGCGGCGTGAGTTGGAAAATCTGGATAAAGATGTTGACAGTCGTAGATCAGCAATGAAAGTGCTGAAATCTAATGTAAAGGATTTGGATTCCACTGCAATTCTCATGTTTCTTGCTCAAGTTTCTCAGACTAAAGAAACTGGTTCTTTGTCTGAAGAATGCACTATTTCGCTGTACGAAGTTCTTGCACGTGTTCACAGTGTTAAAATAGTCCATCTGATAAATAACATCATGACCACCATAATGAAGACCTTGGTCATTGGCTTCGAGTGCAAGGTCTTTCCCTCTTCAACAGGCATGCTCAAAGGTTGTCCTAACTATTGTTCTATATGGGATTGACCCAACCACCCCTGAAGACAAGAAGAGGCACATTATTCATTCACTTTGCACTCCTCTCTCGGATTCTCTCTTGGACTCTCAAGAGAGCTTCACTTATGGAGCTGCCCTTTTCTTAAGATGGCCCTTGTTGATTCAGATAATTGGCGATTTTCTTCAGATGAGATGGTCAATAGGGTATGTCAGAACGTTTCTGGAGCTTTGGAGGAGAAGTCTACTCAGATGGTCAATAGGGTTAGTCTAATCATCCTGATAGATCAATTTCTTTTGATGAAATGAATGTGGAGCTAAAAATATTCACAAGGCGACACGTGGATTTTTGACAAAAGAAGACAAAACTACCCTTGGGGCATACCGAGATTCCTACGCGCAAGCAACGGGCAATTATTGTCACAGCCCGTCCCGGAATTTTTAATTCCGAGGACATGAAATTACGAAAATGCCCCCAATACGTGACTAAGGTATAATTTTTACGTTCGTTATATCTAAGCTCCTAAAATTTGGTAAGTAGAGTGGAGACTTAGACTTAAATTTTATGTTAGAATTTGTAGTTGGGGATTGGGTAGGATCCCACACCCCTCAATTCTCTCCCTCTTTCCCGTACCCTGTCTCTCTCTCTCCTCTCTCACAATCTCTCATTCTCTGTCTCTCTCCTTCGAACTCACACGGACAAACTCCAAAACCACCCTAAACTTCTACCAACGACGGAGTTAAGACCACCATCGAACTCCTGGAACCTCCACGATCACGTAGACACCAATTTCAGGTAAGTTTTACTTCGGAAAACCTAGATTCTAAACTCCCCGTGAAAGTGCACTGTTCATGCACACGTAAATCTTGATGTTTCAGGGAATTTCAAGCTCACAGTGAGCTTAGTGAGGTCCCAAGGAAGCTCGGAGTACTTCGTTTGAAGGATTTGGACGCCGGGATCACGTGGTTCATCTTTGGCCTGTTTTCTTGGAATTTTTCCGGTGAGATTTCCTGGTTTTTAGAGATTTAAAGTAGTATATTGTGATTCTACATGTTTGGGGCTTCAATTTGATATATTATACGAAGAAAATGGTTGAGAAACGAAGGAGAACAAGGCATTTGAAAAATGCCCAGTTTTCCGGCCACCGGAGAAAAACCAGTCCGGCGAACTCGCGAGGAAGAAGGTGCGCGTGGGCGCGCGTGGACCCGTGCCTTCCTTGGCGCGTGGGGGCGCGTGCTACAGTAAAATATGTCGACGTCCGTGACGTCGAGTAGATCACTGTGGTATATTCATATACCCAAATTGAGCACCGTATGAGAAAGTTATTAAGGATTGTTGGTTAGGTGTTCAAATAACGTTTTATAGTTTTTGCATTTAGGTGAAAATATGAATTGACGATCCGACCGTTGGATCATCACCAAACTTTGATACGTTGCAATACGTAATGTTTGAGGATTATTGGAACTTACGGATTGGGAATCCGAGTTACGGATCTTCCGGAATTGGAGTTGTAAGTTCATAAAATAAAATGTTAACCGTCACTTAGTTTTGTTAATTGACGGAGATCCGACCGTTGGATGGTGATGAAATTTTAGGATGTTGTCCTAGAGATATATTGTGGACCTCTGGAAGTTATGGATTTAAAATCTGAGTGGCAGCTCTTCCGGATCGATCTATGTAGTGACGTATTTTATATAAGTTATATATTCTATCGATATGAATTCTGAGGCTGGATTTGATTACTGTTCTAGGCGGCGATCGTCATGACGCCTTAATGTGTGGTGCTAGGGAGTTGTTGGACGAACTCCAGGTGAGTGGGCAGTTTTGTTTTCCGTATACATATATACTTGCCGTTTTCCCAGAAATTGAAAATGCATGAAATTATGCTTTAAATGAAAATGTATAAAAGTATATGAGATATATTAGTTGAAATGCCATGCATAGAAGTATGCGAAAAGTATATAGAATTATACGAAAAATGTGAATTGAGATGCTATGCATAAAAGTATATGAAAAGTATATAGAAATGTGAATCGAATTGCCATGCATGAAATGATATGAAAAGCATGAATTGAGATATGATGCATATGAATGAATGGTGCGGCGGACGCACAGGTGAGTATCAGGTGAGTATTTAATTACTGTTATGATGATGTTGATGTATATTGAGCTCAAATCCTGCACCATAGTTTAGTGCTTATAGTATTCACCGCATCGCACGCTCGCCTTGGATCCAAGTAGATGCTGGTCGCACAGTCCACGCGGAGTGGGTGCGACGGGCCAGTCGTAGAGTGTTAGTGAGATTTCGACTGGTGGGTGACCTTAAATTATGTGCACAGATGATTGATGAGAAAGCACTAGAGCGTAATATTAACCATTAAGTCGTACAGACTACATTAGGTGGTTCCGACTTATGTGCAGAAGGCCGTACAGGTCACAGAGGTGACTCCGGCAGAGTGAGAGTGATAGATTTTGAGCTCTAGGTTCAACCGTACAGGGCTATTAGAGGGCCTCCGGTTGATTACTTTCTTGCACCTGATATGATTATTGTTGATGCATCCATACTTAACTGTTGAATTAGACATGGCATGGCATGATTGATAAAGAAAAATGTTGAGATAGTAAAAATGAAGTTTTGAGAATATATATGTATATTTATATTTTACATTTCTGGGAAAGTATACAAGTTTTACGGAGAGGGGTTACAATGTTTTGAGAAATGTTTGGATTTGGAAAAGAATTGTTTTACTGACCCACTCAATTTTGGTTTTGCGCCCCTTCAGGTTCAGGAATCACAAAGGTGTGGTGGCTACGAGGAATTCAGCGGTGTTCTGACAGAATGGACAAAATTAGGACGCACCTTCGGGTGTATTAACTTTGAAATTGTATAATTAAAGCTTTCGTACTGTGCAAATGGTTACGTCACTCTCACGTGATGGCCAGCATGCCCTCCTTCGGGACGGGGTGTGTCAGTTGGTATCAGAGCATGGTTGCAATCTTGGACATCTTGAGAAGTTTCTAGTGAATTCTGTCAGAACTACATCGCCTCGTAGCAAACCACGTAGTTAGAGGAACTTAGTCTCCCTGATTTAGCGGTTTAGGGGAAACTATTATTATGGTGATTCAGTATATTAGCAAAATGGACATTTTAAAACGGGTTATGAGTTGAATTTGAATCACCTTATGAAATGATGAACCTGAGGGAACGAAGTGACGGTTTAACCGTTTGGAAAAGAAGTTTCGGATTATGCAAGTCAAAGGAATCTTCCTTCTGACAGGGGGTCGAGACGACTACCTGGTTTTGGGTATGAATTTGTATCCTGGTGGAAACAAGAGTATGATGTGTTGTCACCGGAGGAACAGCCGATTTAAAATTGTTTAAGGACTTGTTTAAGGAAAAGTTTATCCCTCCGGCATTTATCGATGGTAGTAAACAAGAGTTTACAAATATGAGACAAGGAAGGTGATGATCGAGGGATATTATAGAAAGTTTTCAAACTTGCCTCGTTCCATCCAGATATTGTTGTTAATTTGGTGGAGGTGTTATGTTGTTTTAAGCTGGGTGGCAAAAAGGGAAGTGGTATTTTGGGTGACCATTATCCATTATACTTCTTACCAGGAATATACGAGATGCTGTTGAGTCTTGAGGACTCTGAGAACATGAGCAACGAGAATAAAGAAGAATAAGAAATGAATGGGAATTAAAAGAAGACGATAAAGTTAATGATTCGTCATATCAAGGATATAGAAAGATTCAGAGCTTCGAAAGAAGTGAAGCTAGAGTTAATTCTTCCAGCTGAGGTTTTAATGTCGCTGGTCAGAGTAAAAGTGATGGATATACTGGTAATCCCAGATATTTGAGACAAGGTGTCTCGAGTAAAGGAAATGTACCTTGTGCAGCAGGTACAAAAATTAACACTTTGGGAAGTGTGAAATTAATGAATGTGTTTATGTGAACAGAGGGGACACAGAATTGTGAATCGTCCCTAGAATCAGTTGTACTCAACAATTTTCCATGATATCATAGTGTCGATTCAGCAGAGTTATGGACTTAGTAGTTTGGTCGGATTGACCGTGGGTACAGAGAGATTTGATGAGTTATATGTTCAGCCGTACAGGCCACGAGAGGTGGATCTGGCTGACGCATGAGAAATTGGTGAGTTATAGGCTCGGCCGTACCGACCACGCGGAGTGGATCCGGCCGACGTATTATTGAGAAAAGAGTTGAATCAGCCGTATTGGTCATTCTAGTTGACTTCGGCTGATATATTTCTTATTATGTATGTTATTACCTAGAGAGTAGTAAATAAATGTAGTTGAGACGAGTGTATGTATTTTGCATTGAGTGACAAAATAGTATTATTATATCTTTGAGAGTGGTTGCCTACTTATCGAGACAACGATGATTTATCAGTATTGCGGGCTGCAGACCGTAATATTAATAACTCATTCGTGGATTCGTTAAGTAAGTAAACTGGTAGATTATTTTATGTTAGTATTGTACTTATTTAGAATGCTTAATAATAATAGAATATATATTGTATCAGTTAATTCTGTTCCATTAGATTGGTTGGTTATAATTGTGACAAGACGGAATGTTACGGGAAACCAGTACTTTCCATCGATCTGGATGACCAGAGATTACTTTTGTAAGTATGCAAAGTGAAGTGAGTTCAGCCACTATTTATGCTGTGAAAGCAAATAGATTGTTTTCGAAAGGCTGCCAAAAATACTTAGTTTCTGTGGTACTAAAGGATGTTGCTCGGAGAAGTGAGAAAAATGAAAAAGGGGTTAGACTTTTCTGGACGTCTTCCTTGAAAGTATACCTGGATTGCCTTCAGGCAGAGATATGAGGTTCACTATTGATTTGTTGCCAGGTATAAATTTATGTTAAAGATTGGTTCATGATGAGTTAAGGGAATTGGAAATTCAGTTGAAAGAATTGGTTGGATAAAAGTTTTATTCAACCTAGTACAACGCTTTGGGGGAACCCAGTTCGTTGGTGAGGAAGAAAATGGGTCTTGAGACTGTTCATTGATTATAGACAATGGAGTCGGGTAAAGATTGAGAACCGTTATCCATGGTGATGTACTGATGTTTATTTAACCAGCTTAGAAGTAATTGCGAAGATTCAAAGATTGAATTGAGATCTGGTTACTACCAATTGAATATAATAATTGACGTTGATCATGAGATGGTTTTCTGGACTTGTTATGGTCCTTATGAAGTTTGGTGATGCTATGTGGATACTCATGCGGTTTTATGAGTTGATGGATGAAGTATTCCAGGAATGCCTTGATAGATTGATATCATTTTTCATTGACGATATTCTGGTATACTCTAAGCCTAGAGCAGAGCATGTTAGATATTTTAAGTTGATGTTACAAAGTTTGAGGGAACGTCGGTTGTATGCTAAGTAGCAAATGCTAAAGTTAGATGAATCAGGTGGCATTCTGAGATTTGTTATATATTCTTAAGGTATTCAAGTGAATCCTTAAAAGATAGCAGAAATTGAGGAATTGGAACAACCACGAGCTGTAATTGAGATTCAGAATTTCTTAGCTTACCAGGCTATCTTGGATGGTTGTGAAAGATTTTTCAGTCATTGCTTTGTCATTGACGAGACTGTTGAGAAAAGAGGTTATGTATGAGTGGGAATGCAATTGTGAGCAAAGGATTCAACAACTGAAGTATTTCCTCACTCATGCACGTATTTTAGTATTCCTAGAAGATAGCGGTAATTATCGATTTATGGTGATATTACATTAAATGTTCTTGGATGTGTATTGATACAAATGTTAGGGTGATGGCATATGTTTCATGACAAATGGAACCTCATAAGATGAATTACCCTACTGATGACTTGGAAGTCATGATTACCATTCTTGCTGCGAAGTTATGAAGGCATTATATTTGGTAAGAATGCAAGATTTTTACGAATCCAAAAAGTCTTCAATATCTATTACTTGGAAGGATTTTGATAGGAGGCAGCGAATGTGAATTGTATTGCTTAATGAACATGATTGTACGACCAGGGTGATCGTGGAATTGATATAGCTGATGCACTTGGTGAGAAGACTGCAGTAAGAATTAATGCTTGGTACGCTTGCCAAGATTATTTTCTTATGGATTGGAAATCAACTGAAGTAAAGTTGAGAATGGGAGATCGAGAAGAAGTTGTACTTGCTAATTTTCAAGTTAGGTATTTTTGGTAAGGTCGTACTCGAGACTCAAATGCTTGACGAAGAAATTTAAGAATTAACCAAGGCAAGGAAAGAAGGGGAAAAAGAAAGATTACAGGATTCGTGAATCGGATGGTATGTGAATACAAGCAAACGAAAAGTATGTGCCTAATGTTGTGGGTTTAAAGCAAGCAATTTTGGACGAAGTACACTGTTCAACTTCTGCAATATTCCAAAAGTAATAAGATTTATCATACCATTCGACAGTTTTATTTGGTCAGCAGATTGAGGCAGAAAGAAGTAAACCTTTGGATTGAGATAACTATTTTCTGTTTCGCAATGGAAATGGAAAGATATTACTTTGGATTATGTGTACAAGTTTCCTTGTATACAAGATGGTTACGATCGAATGTGAAGTGATGGTTGGGCAACGTAACAAGTTAGTATATTTACTCCAGTATTGAGTAATAACTTTTTCCCAGACAGGACAACGACACTTAATTGTTTTATGGATAGGAGAATTGGTTTACGGAACTGCTGAGTTTCTTAAGTATGTTGGTTGCGTAGTTTCCGAAATAACGCCATAAGGTCCATGAAATGTGTCATGTGTGTCGATTTTTACGGATTTGTGGATGGAATGCTTCTGGGTAAAGAAAGATTCAATCACGAAAGAGTTTTAGTAGACCCTGAGACTATGGATGAGTCTCCTCAAAGTATTCAGGTGATTAAGTTTAACCTGAAAGTAGCCAAGCATGGCAAAATAGATTAACAGATGGATATGCCACTAATCAAGTGTATAACGTAGATGATTTATATCATTTAAGATTTCATCTTAGAAAAGAAATAGTGAGATTTGGAAAGAAAGACAAGATAAGTCTTAAACACATCAGACCGTTTTGATCATTAAAGGAATCGACGAAGTTGCATACAAGTTTGTGATGCCTTCAGAATTGGCTAAGGCACATAATGTATTTTGGGTTCGATACGTTGTCACTAGGTGGCAGATTCGTCACATGAGATTCTGGTGCAACTATTGAGAATTAAATTGGATTCAACTTGATAAGGAACCAAGGACGACTTTGGATTGGAAAAAAGAAGGTCCTGAGAATTAAGACAGAGTAAGTGGTAAAAGCTATTGTTGGAGTATGGTTGATTTAGTTGGTTGCTGGAATTTCGGGGACGAAATTCTATAAGGAGGGAAGATTGTCACAGCCCGTCCCGGAATTTTTAATTCCGAGGACATGAAATTACGAAAATGCCCCCAATACGTGACTAAGGTATAATTTTTACGTTCGTTATATCTAAGCTCCTAAAATTTGGTAAGTAGAGTGGAGACTTAGACTTAAATTTTATGTTAGAATTTGTAGTTGGGGATTGGGTAGGATCCCACACCCCTCAATTCTCTCCCTCTTTCCCGTACCCTGTCTCTCTCTCTCCTCTCTCACAATCTCTCATTCTCTGTCTCTCTCCTTCGAACTCACACGGACAAACTCCAAAACCACCCTAAACTTCTACCAACGACGGAGTTAAGACCACCATCGAACTCCTGGAACCTCCACGATCACGTAGACACCAATTTCAGGTAAGTTTTACTTCGGAAAACCTAGATTCTAAACTCCCCGTGAAAGTGCACTGTTCATGCACACGTAAATCTTGATGTTTCAGGGAATTTCAAGCTCACAGTGAGCTTAGTGAGGTCCCAAGGAAGCTCGGAGTACTTCGTTTGAAGGATTTGGACGCCGGGATCACGTGGTTCATCTTTGGCCTGTTTTCTTGGAATTTTTCCGGTGAGATTTCCTGGTTTTTAGAGATTTAAAGTAGTATATTGTGATTCTACATGTTTGGGGCTTCAATTTGATATATTATACGAAGAAAATGGTTGAGAAACGAAGGAGAACAAGGCATTTGAAAAATGCCCAGTTTTCCGGCCACCGGAGAAAAACCAGTCCGGCGAACTCGCGAGGAAGAAGGTGCGCGTGGGCGCGCGTGGACCCGTGCCTTCCTTGGCGCGTGGGGGCGCGTGCTACAGTAAAATATGTCGACGTCCGTGACGTCGAGTAGATCACTGTGGTATATTCATATACCCAAATTGAGCACCGTATGAGAAAGTTATTAAGGATTGTTGGTTAGGTGTTCAAATAACGTTTTATAGTTTTTGCATTTAGGTGAAAATATGAATTGACGATCCGACCGTTGGATCATCACCAAACTTTGATACGTTGCAATACGTAATGTTTGAGGATTATTGGAACTTACGGATTGGGAATCCGAGTTACGGATCTTCCGGAATTGGAGTTGTAAGTTCATAAAATAAAATGTTAACCGTCACTTAGTTTTGTTAATTGACGGAGATCCGACCGTTGGATGGTGATGAAATTTTAGGATGTTGTCCTAGAGATATATTGTGGACCTCTGGAAGTTATGGATTTAAAATCTGAGTGGCAGCTCTTCCGGATCGATCTATGTAGTGACGTATTTTATATAAGTTATATATTCTATCGATATGAATTCTGAGGCTGGATTTGATTACTGTTCTAGGCGGCGATCGTCATGACGCCTTAATGTGTGGTGCTAGGGAGTTGTTGGACGAACTCCAGGTGAGTGGGCAGTTTTGTTTTCCGTATACATATATACTTGCCGTTTTCCCAGAAATTGAAAATGCATGAAATTATGCTTTAAATGAAAATGTATAAAAGTATATGAGATATATTAGTTGAAATGCCATGCATAGAAGTATGCGAAAAGTATATAGAATTATACGAAAAATGTGAATTGAGATGCTATGCATAAAAGTATATGAAAAGTATATAGAAATGTGAATCGAATTGCCATGCATGAAATGATATGAAAAGCATGAATTGAGATATGATGCATATGAATGAATGGTGCGGCGGACGCACAGGTGAGTATCAGGTGAGTATTTAATTACTGTTATGATGATGTTGATGTATATTGAGCTCAAATCCTGCACCATAGTTTAGTGCTTATAGTATTCACCGCATCGCACGCTCGCCTTGGATCCAAGTAGATGCTGGTCGCACAGTCCACGCGGAGTGGGTGCGACGGGCCAGTCGTAGAGTGTTAGTGAGATCTCGACTGGTGGGTGACCTTAAATTATGTGCACAGATGATTGATGAGAAAGCACTAGAGCGTAATATTAACCATTAAGTCGTACAGACTACATTAGGTGGTTCCGACTTATGTGCAGAAGGCCGTACAGGTCACAGAGGTGACTCCGGCAGAGTGAGAGTGATAGATTTTGAGCTCTAGGTTCAACCGTACAGGGCTATTAGAGGGCCTCCGGTTGATTACTTTCTTGCACCTGATATGATTATTGTTGATGCATCCATACTTAACTGTTGAATTAGACATGGCATGGCATGATTGATAAAGAAAAATGTTGAGATAGTAAAAATGAAGTTTTGAGAATATATATGTATATTTATATTTTACATTTCTGGGAAAGTATACAAGTTTTACGGAGAGGGGTTACAATGTTTTGAGAAATGTTTGGATTTGGAAAAGAATTGTTTTACTGACCCACTCAATTTTGGTTTTGCGCCCCTTCAGGTTCAGGAATCACAAAGGTGTGGTGGCTACGAGGAATTCAGCGGTGTTCTGACAGAATGGACAAAATTAGGACGCACCTTCGGGTGTATTAACTTTGAAATTGTATAATTAAAGCTTTCGTACTGTGCAAATGGTTACGTCACTCTCACGTGATGGCCATCATGCCCTCCTTCGGGACGGGGTGTGTCAATTATCCCTCAACCAAGTCAAAAGTGCCCAAAATAGGTATCAAATTAAAACCTAATTAATTCATATATTTCCTATTTCATTATTTAGCTAATCAATTAGCTAAATACTATACTTATTCCATAATTCCTAAAACATTCCTTCTAAAATAATGATAAATAGCTAATTATTCCCTTAATTAGCATTTAGACCATTCACTTTACCTTAACTCCCACAAAAAGGCCTGTTAACTTTCATCCCCAAAAGAAATCAGCTTTTCCTTCTACCTTTTTTCCTTTGTATGACAAATAATTAGCCAAGTTAATTAGGGAGTTATTGGCTAATTATTTTGTAACTCCTAATTAAATCTAAATTAAACCCAAAAAACCCTAGCCACCTCCTATCCCTATAAATATACTCTCATTCTCACCAAAAAGCCAATTCCAACACTTTGGCAAAAATCTCTAAATTCTCTAAACACTCTTTCTCTCTAAATTCTAACTTTGGCATCGGAGGTTCTTCGGCTAAAACCCCCCCATTCATTGTGGGCGCGTGAGGCTTTTGGCCTTGACCTAAGGTGTTAATTGTTTTGTAGGTGCAATTTTGTCCAAGAAGAAGAAGGCGGAGATTTGCATCCATAAATTGGTGCTTTCATTGAGAGTTGAAATCCATACTCGTAGAAGACTCTCGCACAAAAAGGTTTTTTCTTTATTTTCTAGTCCATTTGAATATTTTTCATACATTCTTATTATTAGAATTTTTTATTTGCAAAGGTTTTTTGATAAAACGTATAAGCAAAATATAATGGCTAGAAATTTAGAAAATTCCACAAGTGAAAATTCTAATGTTCAAGAAATGAGATTGCGGAGATCCGTGAGGCTAAATGCGACAATAAATGGAGCAGTACCACCACAACGAGTTTCCACCATGGGAACCACCACGGTGGCTACCTCGGTAGCCACCCATGGCGAGGTCCATGGTGCTTTCACCACGGCTCGAGCTGTGTCATCCAAGGCTCACGGCACCAAGGCCATGGCCCAAGTCATACCATCCAAGTTTGCACGGGCCCGAGCCCAAGCCTCGCATTCGCATGCATCACATACTAAGCAGCCTGCTTCCGTCGAGCAGCCCACTCCCGTGGCCCAGCTTGCTCTCGCCAAGCAACCTGCTCTCGCGGCCCAGCCTGCTCCTGCCAAGCAGCCTACTCTCATGACCCAGCCTGCTCCCGACGAGCAGCCCATTCCCGTGGTCCAGCCTGTTTTCGTCGAGCAGCCCACTCTCGTGGCCCAACCTACTCCTGTCGAGCAGCCCACTCTCACGGCCCAACCTGCTCCTGCCGAGCAGCCTGCTCTCGTGACCCAGCCTGTTCCTTAAAAGCAGCCCACTCCCGTGGCCCAGCCAGCTTCAGTCGAGTAGCCCACTCTCACGGCCCAGCCTACTCTCGTGGCCCAGCCTGCTCCCGTGGCTTTCCAAGCAGCCCAAGTCCGCCCAAGACTATCTTAACCATCTGGACCTACCATCGAGCCGGGGGCATTCTCACCACATTTTTCGCGCATTTAACATTTCCCAACTCAAATTTCGCGCCTGGAGTCTACCACCATTCCACTGCCAAATGAGGCGCATTCCTTCCAAGCTCTTATAATCCAAATGGCGAATAACACTTGTCTCAACAAGTCATAGAGTTGACAAGCGCCTTGCACAACAGACAACCTTGGTGAATCAACTTTTGCAACGCATCGGGATCCAACGTGCCCCAGACGAGGTATCCCGAAGTAGGACAAGGGCATACTGACCTTTCCAGCAGCGTCCCGGTAAGAAGCCACTCGACCAGCTACAAGTCGAACGTTTGGGCAGTGTACATTCCGGTCTTAGCGCGCGGAGGAGCATGCACTCTCGACTAGGCCCACAGATGAGCATACATTCACGGTTGGGGTCATACTCCGATAGTCAACATGAGCAACCTTCCAGGCAAAGTGTCCATTCGCAGCTAAGCCTACAAGGAGCATCATCCACCTCATATCAAAGTAGGCAGCATGACGGACGGAGAGAAGCAGTCACTCAATCCAGTTCAAGTTCAACCAGCAGCCTGCGAAGAACTCGCTCGCCTGCTAGGAACGCACCACATGCACTGTATCCGCGGCATAGACGAGCCAAACACATGGAAGAGCAGCCTAGACCAGCAAGTCATGGTTGGGGGCAGCCGAGAGGTCCGCTACCCCAACAAAGGCAAATTCAGGAAGAAGTAGAGAGACTCTTGACCAAACGATTGCATGATTTCCAACGCAATGAGGTCACCGACGAGGCACTACGACGGAACATGACCAACATAAGCAGGTCATCATTCACAGACGAGATCGAGCAGGCAGAGCCTCTATGCGAGTTTAGCATGCCACATTTCATATCTTTCAAAGGGGATGAAGACCCGGATAGACACTTAAAGCGCTACCGAAGCGCAATGATCCTTTATCGAAACAACGATGATCTCATGTGTAAGATATTCGCCACCACTCTACAAGACGAGGCGCAAGATTGGTTCTACACCCTGCCGCCACAATCCATCCGGAATTTCTACGAACTTTCTTTGGTTTTCACCAAAGAATATTCATCATATCGCTCGATTAAAAAAAAGTCTGACCATTTGTTCGACGTCAAGAAGAACCCAAAGGAGTCGCTTGGCGACTATGTGTGGAGGTTCAAAATAGAGAAGGCAAAAATAGTCGAATGCAACAACTCGATAGCTAGAGCAGCCTTCCAAAAAGGACTTCCAGCAGGCCACCCGCTATTCGGAAAATTGATCATGAAAGAAGATCTAACTCTGGCAGACTCTTTTACTTTGGCAGAGAAGCATACATTTTGGGATGAGGCTCGCCAATGCACATTCAAGGACTTGAAGAAGTACCCGACATCACCTTTCTAGAAGCAGCGGATGACTTATTCGTATGTTTGACAGTATCTAAAGTAGCAATGAGCTCTACCATCATGTGAGAAGAGCTGGGGGCTCGACTACCTGTATTCTACAGTTCAAAAGCTCTCATCGATGCTATTAAAAATTCAAAAGCTAACTTTGGCGATAATTGTTGTAACCCAAAAGCTTAAGTTTTACCTTCAAATGCACGTAGTCATCATCATGACGCACTATTCCGCTGAATCCAAACCGGTGACGATAAAAGCGTAGACCCTGGCAGATGCAAAGTTTTTTGACGAACGCAACAACTCGGCCCAACGACGCCCCTAAGGCAGCCGAGCACACTTTAGCCACACCTGCTCCCTCAATGGAGATTTCTGGCGTTTGCATGTCGACGGCGCATCCAACTACAAAGGCTCGTGAGTAGCCGTGGTTCTTGCCACCTCAAACGTTTCAATGCTCAAGCAGGCGATCACTCTAAGCTTCAAAGCATCTAACAACGAAGCAGAGTACGAAACCCCACTAGCAGGCCTTCGAATGACAAAAGACTTGGTGGTGAAAAAGCTTTCAATTCATTCCGAGTCCTAGCTAATCACCAGCCAGACTACTAGGGGCAAGGGTATGATGATCGTGACAACCGACTACTTCACCAAATAAGTAGAAGCAGAGCCCATGATGATCATGGTTCAGATGGACATAGAGTGCTTCATATGAAGGAGTATCATTTGCCGATTTGGCATTCCTTAATCCATCATCACCGACAACGGCCCGCAATTTGTGCGCAAAGATTTGGCGAAGTTCTTCCAAAAATATGGCATCAAGCAGCACATGTCTACGCCAAGATATCCTCAAGGCAATAGGCGGGCCAAAGCATCCACTAAGATGATCGTCGACTGCCACAAGAAATCCCCCACCAATAAGAAAGGAAAATGGCCAGACGAACTCCAATGATGTCTATGGGCATATTGCACAACCAAAAGATGAGCAACCGAAAAGAGATGGCCACAAGCTTAGATCTAGCAGAAGAGAGGCGCGAACAGACTATCACTCGCATCGCAGCCTATTAGCATCAGCTCCTCTCCAGCTACAACAAAAGGACCAAGATCCGGCAGTTCCAGCTCGGAGATCTGGTCATAAGAAAAACCTTCATCACTGCCAGTAGAAAAGGCTCAAAAAATATGGATCCCATATGGGAAAGTCCGTACAAGATCAGTATAGTAGGTGGCAAGAACAATTACACCCTCGCCACCATAAAACGACAAAAAGATCGAAAAATAGTGGAACGCCTACAATCTGAGGAAGTACCATGTGTGACCTCTCGCTACATCAAAGCCTGAAGACTCAAGCAGCTTGACAGACACTACCTCACAAGCCGAGGATTATCTAGTTGTTATGTAGTTCTTACCTTACATCTAAGTTCTCGTTCGTTTAACTAATTTTTCAATGAGGAATTCAGAAGTAATCACGATTTGGCTTGGCTGCATGCTTATAACAACTGATCACTCCTGCACTTCAAAAGAAGACTGCGCCATTCTTAGGGACTTACTGCAGGAATTGCGCCCTCCGAGGGACCAACCATGCTCTCCAGTGCGAGAGGGTAAACTAATTACTCTCCAACGCGAGAGGGTAAACCAATTCCCCGACACCCACATGGGTCAGCTCTCCAAGAACGGGAGGATAAACTCTACACTCCGAATATCCAGACGTGGATGAGCTGGATTGCCTTAGTATAACTAGATGCACGATGGCTTGCGCCGGGATTCCTAGAAGTAGCCGCAATGGTTTTTTTCAAGGCTTAGCTAACTAAAGGATTTTGGGTCTCTTGGCCTAATCCGTGGGGAACAGAGCCCTAGAAACGGAGAGGGCACATTACGCAGTACATCCGATGGACGGCTGCCCTGGAATCCTAAAGCTGCTACCGAGTGCACTAAGGTAGCCTACGGATTCCGGAAAACTGCCTACGGCTTGCCCTTCGAGCAGTAAAGCCACACTAGACTTATACAACCGCACATTCTTGTGAAAGGTTAAACAAGCTAGCATGCATATACGAAGTTTTATCCACTGCCGACATGCTACGTAGTCGATAAGCTTCACATCTGCCAAGCGCGGAACAACCTACACCAAGTCCTAAAGTGTTATGATACTTGCTACGCAACCTACGGAATTGGAGAAAGTCAAGGTTAACAACCTAGTGGTTACGCGGACTTGTCTGCTTCTGTAAGTAAGGCATCCGGCTGCCAACCCAATGACTAACAACTTTGCAAAGTTCTACACTAACACCTACGGCTGCATAGGCTACGCGAGCTTGTTTGCTTATAAAAAAGTAGCATACTTGCCACTGGTCTATCAAGTCTAAAGGTTAGGGCATGAACAAAAGAAGCAAAAATGAAGAAAAGCTAAGGAAAACTTGTTTATAAACAACTAGCAAAGGCCGAATGAGTTCAAGCAAAACAAGAGCTACAAGGAAAAACAAAGAAAATCTTAAAGGTTACCTAGATGACTACACTTTAGCAGCCTGGACATCCTACGACTATTCGGTCGCCACACCTTCAACAGCCGCAAAACTCTTAGCAGCGGCATCACCCCCGACTGCTCCAGCCTGGGCACCAACTTCTCCAATTACTTCACCAATACCAACATGGACGCGCTGCATCTCATCCACTTCTTTCTTCAAACTTTCGTTGATCTTCAGTACACCTTGAAGTTCCAACACTTGGGGTTCAAGCCTATCGACGATTCTCTTGAAGTGGATCACCTGCTTATAAGCAGCAATTAACTTTTCATCCTTTGCATAAGCAGCGAAAGAAGTCTTTGGTTTTTTCTCAGTCGACATCTCTTGAGCAGGCAGGGAAGATCCCTTTTCCCACCTTCACTTGCAGCAGGATCCACAACGGTGATTGGACTAGCCAATGCATCCGCCTTGATCCTATTCACCTCTTATTTTGGAAACAGCCCACGTTTCTCCTGACGAAGAGAGTTAAAGTAGCCAAAGCCATTCGTGGTACCTAGTAGGTAAGGTCAACCCAACATTCCAACAGCTCATGAGGCTCGCAACCTCTTCATTTCTTTCAATCACTTGCCTAGCTCGCGTCATGTCCAAAAGCCCAAAAGGACATGAGCCATGTGACTCGCCTAGCACTGTGCCACAACGTCACAATCTGTGGCCCCAGCCAAACAAGCTGCCCTTAGTTCTAGCCAAGTCGAGCAGCTTAAAGCAGTGGTCCTTGCCACAATACCTCCTCGGCCTATGCCGAGTCGACTCCTGACCCATGCCAGCCGACATGCCGCACCACCCCGACGGCTGCCCCGAGGTAGCACCATCCAAGAAGAAGACAAGGAAAATTAATTTTTTCTTACCTCAGTGCGGCACGAAAAAGACAAAAAAAGCAACGAAAGACGGTCATTTGCACGGGCAAGATGTAGAAAATTGCTAGAGGAGGGGGAACAAATATCCTCTAAGCTATCTCTCTCTTGTAGGGTAGAATAAATCGCTCTCCAAAGTTAATTTAATAACCCACTTAAGGTGGACCTAAATAGGCTTTGAGAGAAATTTATTTCCCTTTCCTAGAAGGATCTAATTTCCTATTAAAGAGAGAATCTACATCAAAATAGGAAGCAGTCCTAAGTTTCCTAAAGCAAGAAGATCTCTACACCTGCTGCCCTTTTTTGCGAGCAGCCCAACATGTGTGGGGGCATTTGTGGAGCCAAAAATATTCACAAGGCGACACGTGGATTTTTGACAAAAGAAGACAAAACTACCCTTGGGGCATACCAGGATTCCTACGCGCAAGCAGCGGGCAATTATCCCTCAACCAAGTCAAAAGTGCCCAAAATAGGTATCAACTTAAAACCTAATTTATTCATATATTTCCTATTTCATTATTTAGCTAATCAATTAGCTAAATACTATACTTATTCCATAATTCCTAAAACATTCCTTCTAAAATAATGATAAATAGCTAATTAATGGGTTAATTAGCTAATTATTCCCTTAATTAGCATTTAGACCATTCACTTTACCCTAACTCCCACAAAAGGCCGGTTAACTTTCATCCCCAAAAGAAATCAGCCTTTCCTTCTACCTTTTTTCCTTTGTATGACAAATAATTAGCCAAGTTAATTAGGGAGTTATTGGCTAATTATTTTGTAACTCCTAATTAAATCTAAATTAAACCCAAAAAACCCTAGCCACCTCCTATCCCTATAAATATACTCTCATTCTCACCAAAAAGCCAATTCCAACACTTTGGCAAAAATCCCAAAATTCTCTAAACACTCTTTCTCTCTAAATTCTAACTTTGGCATCGGAGGTTCTTCGGCTAAAGCCCCCCCATTCATTGTGGGCGCGTGAGGCTTTTGGCCTTGACCTAAGGTGTTAATTGTTTTATAGGTGCAATTTTGTCTAAGAAGAAAAAGGCGGAAATTTGCATCCACAATGAACAATCGTAGTAGACAGGAGAATCTCTCCGTACGTTTTGTAACACTAGAATTTAACCATCCTAGCCAGATGTGGATTATTAATTTACTGAAGAGAATTGAAGCATTTGTGTTCTTGTGGAAATGCTTATTCATTGCTTTTGCTTATATCCTTGATTGCTTTTGAATTGTGTTCTTTTCTTCCAATTAATCCTATATTTTTGTGGCTAGCAATGTCTTTCGTGAGGGTATTTGAAAGTTGTAATCTTTCTCATGCTGAGATAGATTGGAGTTTCGAAATTCAAACCAACACAAGCAAGTGCTACCTCTAAGTTTCCGATTGTTTTACACAATCTCATGTATCATCAAACCCATAATGAAAGTACCCTATCAATGATTGTGAAGTCGGTAGGTGCCCTGGTGTATTTTCGACTCATTTTCTATGTTAAAAGTACCCTCTCTCATTTGTATCTACTTGGTTCCCAATGTTTTTATTTTTGGTCCCAGGCAACCATTTGCTGCCACAGTTTGCTGATTTAAATTTCGTTTTTCGTGTCAAAGTCAGGAGGAATGATTTCGAAACTCAACAAAATTGGCAAACTGGCATAAGTTGGCGAATGAAGTCCTGTCGTTGAGCAGGTCACTAAGAGCATTTTCACTTGGGGTTAGGAGCATATGATCAATAGTAAACATTGCAGGTAGAGCAGTAATCAAACACGGGCTCCCCACTAATCCACTAACCAAACAGACCTTCAACTAACAGAACCAAACAGGCCTTCAAGTAACAGAAATTGGCGCCAATCAAGGCCATCTCTAACATTTTAGGGGCTCTGTGCGAATTTAATAAAAATCAACATTTCACTCTTACTAATTGAAAAATGTTCAATTGCCATGAACTTATGATTTCGGGTTCGCCCATAAAAAATGGAACACAACTGAAAGAGAGATATGAAAATATGCTTGTGTTTGTGAAAGAAAATAATACACAAATCGGTTTTTTATTGCTAAAGAAAAGTGAAAGAAAGTAATACACAATGTTATTTTTTTGCTAGAAAAAAGTAGAAAATTAATATATTAAGTTTAAGCTCTAGTTAATCAATTGTAATACATATAAAATCATATAATGATAATTTTCTAAAAACCTTTTAATTAGAAAATTTATACTTACATGTAATATATAGGAGAGTAATAAATTTTGGGACCCTTAAAAATTCGGGATCATGTGCCACTGCACCTTTTGCACACCCCCAACGCCCCCTTCTGACCCCAATGTAACTGAATTGGTTGGTCCGATAGTTTATGTAAACCCCTATAAAGCCCTCACTCCAATATCCTTTTTAGTCCAAATAGGAAAGTGATCACCAGGCATCAACTACCCCCACTGCCAACCGGTGACACTCCACCCTCCTCCGTTTCCAAAATAAGAAATGGACTCCCAGTCCCCAACAAACTCCCACCTCAACCGCCAGAAGGCATCGAGATACTGGTATGACATGCAAAACAGCCGCTCCACCTGCCTTCGTTCTTCTCCGGCACCGGCCCCAGAGGTAACTCCAAAAAACTTACATGCTCAACTTGATTATTTTTTTGTCTTTTAATGTTTTTTTTAATAATTTTTTTACGGAAGTGTTATTGGAACATTAAAAATCTCATTCTACACTCCTCACAAGTGTATTTTTCTTACTAAATATAGAATGTTAGAAGTGTAAAATGTGAATTTTAAAGTGCCAATAACGATTCTTTTTTTATTATTTTGTGATATTAGATCATCCAAGCTCAAGAGTCCCAAGACTCGACGGACGTGCTGGCCCAAGCCTAAGCCCAAGCTTCCCTGTCACAAGACTTGCCGAGTATCCTCGAGGGCCTCAACCTCCAGACTCGTCCGGCAACGGGGTCGGTTGGAGCGGCTGCGGAGGTATTTCTTTAAAATTAATTGTTTTCATGCTTTATTATTTATTGTTTTTTTTATTCTTTAATTTGTGGCTTATATTTAGACTGCCCAAGACCAAATGGGTGTATTCAATTGGGATTTTGAGGGATTTTAATTCTTCAATCAGGATTTTAAGATAGTTTATTAAAATCCCTATAAATCGGGTGTATTAAATTAGAATTTTAAAGGAGTTTATAACATTCAAGGTATATTCAATTAAAATTTTAATTTAAAGAATTTGGAAAAGTTGAGGAATTATAGGGAATTTGAGAGATTTTGTAGTGTATTTTAAGCATCCATAAATCTCACATTTCCCCATGAGATTTCAAGGGAATTGAATCAAAATTTATACATGGAATCTCTACAATCAGTTAAACTCCATAAAAATCCATGGATTTATACATTCATTAAAATCTCTTAAATTTCCAATTGAATACACCCCTTGAGGGCCTTAACATCCAGACTCCGCCGGCGATAAGACATTCGTACACGCCTGTTGTCAAAAGCTTGGGCTCCCCTCTACACCGAGGTAAGGTTCAATTCTGGGAAATTCCAGCACGCCACCTCTATCATATGTATCTGCTGTCAAATGCTCGGGCTCCCCCTCTACACCGACGAGCACTCCCTCTCGTTTTTCTCTGCCTAGCACTCCCCTTGCAACGTCCAACCACACTCGTCCCGTCGCAACGTCCAGCTACAGTCCCCCGGTTGTGAGTCCGGTTACTTTTATTTTTTTTATCTTCGTTAATCTTTGATTATTAGGGTTAATTTGGTATTTTGGGAGTTTGCATGGGGATTTGGTAGTTTTGGGGTTTTAACATTTTACTATCTTTTTCAGGGCAAAGAAAAGCAAAAGATTGGAAAAGCATGCATTTTGTACTGTAGTTTCTCATACTGGGGTCCGCGGATTGGTTCCGCTGAAATTCAAGAATACTTTAATAGGTATTTGATTGAATCCAAATTCATCCCTTTTTTTTATGGTTAAACATGTTTTAATTAAAAGTTGTTCCCTAATTTTTAGCTTAATTGGAGTACGAGGTGTTGTTACAGATGTTTTTATGCAAGGCATGGGCACTGGAACCAGTATTGACGGATATATTGAGGCGTTTGTGACGTTTAGAGAAGATGAAATGGTCAATTTCATAATGGGGGACAAGCTGGTAGTAGAGTTACTCATCTTCAAAACTGAGGTCCATGCGAAGAGGTTTTTGTCTACCCTGGCATGATAGGAAGTCTCGACTATGTGCTTTCATCCTTGACTATATCTTAAACTCTAAGCATGTCTGGACCTCTTCGCATGGACCTCAGTTTTGAAGATGAGTAACTCTACTACCAGCTTGTCCCCCATTATGAAATTGACCATTTCATCTTCTCTAAACGTCACAAACGCCTCAATATATCCGTCAATACTGGTTCCAGTGCCCATGCCTTGCATAAAAACATCTGTAACAACACCTCGTACTCCAATTAAGCTGAAAATTAGGGAACAACTTCTAATTAAAACATGTTTAACCATAAAAAAAGGGATGAATTTGGATTCAGTCAAATACTTATTAAAGTATTCTTGAATTTCAGCGGAACCAATCCCCGGACCCCAGTATGAGAAACTACAGTACAAAATGCATGCTTTTCCAATCTTTTGCTTTTCTTTGCCCTTGAAAAAGACAGTAAAATGTTAAAACCCCAAATTTTCCAAATCCCCATGCAAACTCCCAAAATCCCAAATTAGCCTTAATAATCAAAGATTAACGAAGATAAAAAAAATAAAAGTAACCGAACTCACAACCGGGGGGACTGTAGCTGGACGTTGTGACGGGACAAGTGTGGTTGGACGTTGCAAGGGGAGTGCCAGGCAGAGAAAAATGAGAGGGAATGCTCGTCGGTGTAGAAGGGGAGCCCGAGCATTTGACAGCAGATGCATATGATAGAGGTGGAGTGCTGGAATTTCCCAGAAATGAACCATACCTTGGTGTAGAGGGGAGCCCAAGCTTTTGACAACAGGCGTGTACGAACGTCTTATCGCCGACGGAGTCTGGACGTTGAGGCCCTCAAGGGGTGTATTCAATTGGAAGTTTGAGAGATTTTAATGAATTTATAAATCTATGGATTTTTATGGAGTTTAACTGATTTGTAGAGATTCCATGTATAAATTTTGATCCAATTAAGCTGGAGGCAATTGAAGACATATATGGAGCCACACACGTCCGCAAGGCAAATCGTGAAAACTTGAAGAGGCTTCTACACAAGGCAGACAAAAGAGGCTTCCCTGGCATGACAGGAAGTCTCGACTATGTCCTAAACTCTAAGCATGTCTGGACCTCTTCGCATGGATCTCGGTTTTGAAGATGAGTAACTCTACTACCAGTTTGTCCCCCATTATGAAATCAACCATTCCATCTTCTCTGAACATCACAAACGCCTCAATATATCTGTCAATACTGGTTACAGTGCCCTTGCCTTGCATAAAAACATATGTAACAACACCTCGTACTCCAATTAAGCTGAAAATAAAAAAGGAACAACTTTTCATTAAAACAGGTTTAACCATAAAAAAGGGATGGATTTGGATGCAATAAAATAGCACCCATTAGCTAGCATTCGAAATGCAACTGTGAGCTGCTGATGAGATGATAGACTTTGTCAGCTTACGACATCTATCTTCCTTGCAAAGTAGTGGTCATGATGGACAACTGTGTTGCTTTAAAAAAAAAAAACTCTCTCCTCATCCAATACCACCTCCGAAAATCATGAGGAGGATATGTCGGACGTTCGATGAAATAATCTTTCATCATCCGATCATGACACTCTTCTCTATCACGCTGCACAAATGAACGCCCCGGGACAGAACCACGATAACTAGATTTGGCATGGTCCTCATATTGCATAAATGAGTTTGCAAATTTGGTTTCTTCGTTGTTCATTTCTGCATCCGCAGTTGCAAGGCTTGCTTGGAATTGTGCCATCTGCATTGCCAAATAACGCCTTCTTTTATTACCTATCGATGAGATATTGATGATTTTGAGGAAACAAAAACGATTTGCGTTTCATGTGTGTAGGTTTGTGTTTCATGCGTTTCATGTGTTTTGTATGTATTTGGTATGTGTTTCGTGTGTGTCACGTGTTTCACATGTTTGGTGTGTTATACATCTCTATCATGTGTTTTGTATGTGCTTCATATGTGTTCTATGTGTCTTGTGTGTTTCATGTATTTTGTGTTTATACATCTCTATCATGATATTCATATTCTTCCATATCGTTTCATGAGTTTCATGTATTGATTTAATGATTTTTCAATATTTATCGAAATTTAAATATTTTTAAGTTAAAATGTTCATAAAATTAATTTAGGATAGTCTACATAATTTAAAAAAAAAAAGTTAATTTAAAAAAAAAAGCTTAAATTCATTCTTTAATAATAGGGGTCTAAAATTTTAGGCTAGAAGAGTTGGACTAGAAAAACTATTTTTGAATTAAAACCTAAATTTTCTAAGCTAAAAATTTTAGGCTTTAGGCCAGGGGTTGGAGATGGTTTTAAAGAGTTTAGGACATAGTCAAGGACGGTTAATAAATGTTTGTTCGGACTCTTTGAGTACCTCTGTTTACATTGGCATAATCTGAATACCAATCTTGGCAATAGAATGAAAGAAATTTGCAACTGTTGAGGTATCTTTTTTGTTACTCCTTATTCTATTCAAATAGTCCAAGAAGAATAGAAGATTGTTTCATTTTTTATGACTTTGAATATGAATTTCCAAATTTAGGCCTCATCGTATCTTAATGAGGACATGTGCGGAAATTACTCATGCCTGTCATGGATAATATATTCAACACCCGTAGCAAAGCGCGGGCACATTTTGTAGTAATACATATAAACAACGAAAGGGGGCAAAATACTGTAATATCAAACGGAAACACTGACTAGCTAGTGTCATAAAATTATTAAATAAACATACATACATACATATATATACATACATACATATATATATATATATTATCTTCTATATACTAAAATCCGGTGGAAAATACTGTTCACGAGCAGTGTAATGTCTTAAATGCCCCTTTGTTTCTTCTTTGTTTTCCGTTGTCTTATCTGCTTGGTACAGTTAACTGACTGAAATGCCCCTCATGTTAGTCTTTGCAGTGTGATTCTTTCCATTTTGTAGTGATTCATCGGGTCTGCCGTTTTTATCCACCTGTCCATCATCTGTGGTTCCTTCTCCATGCCGTTTCAGTGATATTTTTACCTAGCCCACGTGGTGATGTTAGTCTTTGCAGTGTGCTTCTTTCCATTTTGTACAGTGATTCATCGGGTCTGCCGTTTTTATCCACCTGTCCATCATCTGTGGTTCCTTCTCCATGCCGTGTCAGTGATTTTTTTACCTAGCCCACATGTCGGTCATCGTGAGGTTTGGTTTTTAGTTTATACCCACTTTGCTTTTTGTTCAGTTTCCCATACCAAATTATGCATTTCTATCGTTTTGCAAGCTGTGCGTTTTCCTCTTCCTCTTTCCATTCTCGCCTTCGGTCGTCCCTTTCAAATCTCGGTCTGTGTCCTTTTCAGCTCTTCGTTTCTTCACTCAACACCGTATCAGTGTAAGGGTTTTCAACTTTTGATTTTTCTTTTGTTTGAAACTGGAAAGTTTGATTTTGATAGATTCGAAAGAATACAAAAGTTAAATCTTTATTTGGGTGAATTTTTAAACCCAGTTTCTCTTATGGATTTTCATGGGTGGTTAAATTGAATATGGAGGTTTTTATGTGGTCTCAGATGGAAACAATTATAGAAGGGATGCAAGATATAAACGGCGTGGAATGTTTTCTATTAATTTTTTTCTTTTTTTTTTTAAATCAATTTGGGGTTTTGTTTGGTTTTGTTAATTACGGGCTGTTGAACCCAGCAATTTGTCTACACAATATGTTGTTTTTTTTTTGGTTTAAAATTGAAGAGTCTTTGCCTTCCATCTGTTTTCTCTTTCTGGAATTTCCTTTCTCAGCGTTTTTCAAGCTTATGGTATATAATTTGTTTTTTTTTTTTGGTTCATGATTGGTTTTGCAGGTTTTGTTTGTACAGAGAAGACGGTAACTTGGCTGGTGCACTGTCTGTTTTCAGTCGAGGGTGAGGTTTACTTTGTTACGTAGTTAATCTTAAAGTTGTCATCAGTTGTTTGGTCCATTTGTGATCGAAAAATTTGGGAGCATCTTTATCTGTTCATTTGTCATGTTTAAATTGGATTAAATTTTATGTTGTCCAAATTATAAGTTATGTTTTATTCTCATATATCAATTTGGTTGGTTCTTATGTTTATGATGGTTCTGATTCTGATATAGCAGTTCGATTAAATTTTAGGTTCTCCAAATTATAAGCTGCGTTTTATTTTGATATACCAATGTGGTTGCCTCTCATGTTTATATCAATTTGGTTGCCTCTTATGTTTATGATGGTTCTGATATAGCAATTTGATTAAATTTTAGGTGGCTGAGAAGTGTTGCACTGCTCCAGATTCCTTTTGTTTAAAACCTCTCAGGTCTTACAAGTTCTTATTGGTTATTTTTCCCTTCTTTTTTAGCGTGCGTTTTTAACTTTTAATTTTTTTTTGTTGGGTTGTGTCATTTGATTTAGTTCTTTTTTATTTTCAGAAAGCGATGATTGTCGTCCTGCGCTCTAGCAACTATAAAGAACACAGCTTTAGGTACACTTACTCTCTGATGAAAATCTCAAGTTTAAGTCTTAATTGATTTTTGAGTGAAGTGTTTTATGGTTTTGTTGATTTGGCTGGTATGTTTTCATTTGTTTGATTAAAATTTAATTTGGGTTATTAGGTATTTCTTGATTTGAATGATTTCTAAATGTTGTTTCTCCCCCAGTTTATGATATGGATAACTGTAGTTGGATAATAGTATGAGCTCAGTTATATTCTTTGAACCAATGACGGCTATTCAATTTTTTTTTTCTGTCTTTTTGAACTTTCATAAGTCATTGAATTTTTCTTAATCAATATTTTGTTTAAGTCTTTACTCCTGCATAGTTATCAAATTTTGATTTAAGTTAGCTTATCTTTCCTTATTTATCTACATTACTTGCACAAGATAGTATTGTTATATAACTGATGTCTGAGAAATTAATATTTTTACTTATTTAATCATTTCTTTTAAGACTTAGCGATGAATAATCTCTCCATGTTAACAATTTAATATATGCAACTGATGAATAATATCTATTTTTTTCCGTTTATTAATCTCCTTTTTAACTTTGTTCGTTTTTTTCCCCCTTTTTTTTTTGGATTCACTTTATATGCATAACCAATAGTAAAGAAACATGCGGTTCAAGGCTCCACATCGGACATTGACTACGAGACTACAGCTTAAAAATTGAACCTGGTGGTAGCTATGAAATCACAAATTTTCGGACCACTAGAATGAAGGGCCAGTACAATGTGGTGCCGCATGAGACTCAGCTTATATTCAGTGGTAAAACAAATTTCAAAAAGCTCTCAAAATGTGTTTCCACCTATTCCTCGACACCGGTTTTTCCTACAGGATTACAACACTCTTTATCCCCACTTGAACAAAGTTGACATTCTTACAGGTAATAATATTATATATGTATCTATATATAGAGATTAAAAACACTAAAGTTTATTTTTGCCAAATTATTTTTCACAACATGCTTATATTTACCTTTTAAATTGGAAGATGTCATTGGTCATCTCACTGCAATACAACATTTAGAGCCAAAACAGATTAATCAAAGGGTAGCATACAAGTGTGATATACACATTCAAAATGTCAGGTTATTCCTTTTTTCTTATCACTCTCATTATAGATTATCTTCATAATTTGCTTTATATTGAAAAACATGTATATATTTGTTTCTGATTTAATATATCTACAGAAGGGAACAACTCACTGTTACACTATGGGGAGACGTCGCTGAAGAATTTTGTTCTTCATCTGTCCAAGCACTGCCTCTCCCAATTGTTGTCATTTTTACAAGCTTAAAAGTGAAGCTTTATCTAGGTACTTAACTTAATTAGAAGCAATCTTTCGTATCTTTATTTATTATTATTTTTTAACACAGCTTTGTGTAAATTGTTCAAATCTTTTCTGATGACATAATTTTATCATATTCACTTCGTGTGACGTATCATATATCTTTGTTTTATACTTGATTAATTAATCTTTAAATATCTTAATAAATTGATTGTCAATCACTGTTATTAATTAACTTTCTCTTTTATTTTCAGCTTTTTAAAATTTTGTCCATTTAAATTAAAGTCATGGTGCAGTAAGTGATTGTATCATATCATTCTGATACTTGGCCTGTGTCAGTAAAACCATTTATCAATATTTTCTTTCAACTTTCTTATCATTATTTTCAATGCACAGATAAAATTGTGATGAACAGTACTGATTGCTCACTTCTCCTTTTTGATCCAAACATCCCAGAAGTTAATGCATACAAGTCGGTGTAAGTATTTCTATAGCTTTTAACACAATTAAACTCTTTTCACTGTTGTAAAAGCAAAAGAAATATTAGTTTCATAAAATTATTCAAACAGTTTTACATTTTCAATCATACAGGTTTGCAAATTGTAACGAGCCTGTGAAAATATTGGCCCCCTTCTCCAGACAAGTAAATGAGGCTGAAATTTTACGTACAACCAAGATGTTCACAATTGATGAAGTCGCTTTTCTAGATCTTGATTTACACAAGGTATAAAATCTAATTACATGTTTTTAACTCATCTTAAAAACATATGATTGCACTTTTACATTTTTAATAAACATTGTCTACATAATTAGTATTCCTTATACAAAACTATTACAAACTGTTTTGCAGAATGATACGTTTTTCTGTAAAGCGTGTGTCAAGTGTTTTGACACACGTTATCAATGGTGGTATAGTGCGTATGCCAACTGTGTAAAACAAATGCATAAAGACTTGACAACTGGACAGCTGATCTGCCAAAAGCATCCAAACCAAATTCCAACTCCTTGGTAATGTTTAACATGCATTCCTCAAACTTTGTCTTAAATATTTGTTATCCTTATCTTTTATTCTTTCTTTATATAATCTAACATTTACCAAATCTGTTTTTTCACATTTTTCACATTTTTCACATTTTTTCTCATATTTGTATGCACATGGTTTGAATACATTTATCAAGAATGAAATCAGGTCAGATATCCTCACCCTCCTTGATTATTTTTCTCGCTGTTTTTCTGCAGCTGTTATCCAAAACTTTGTTAGAGTGATACTTAGCTTAAATTTTGTGATGTTAAACAAAAAATTCCAACCTTTCCTGCTTTCACGTTATTTAAACAACTTTCAAATACTATGTGGTCAACAATTAAATCATTGTTCAAAACATACTCATTGCAGCACATATTTACCCTTTTTGTACAAAATTGGTATAGCTTTTGCACTTTTGACCATGTTATCTTCATTACTTAGTGACTACAATCTGCTTCTTTTTGTTTACACTTGAGTATATGTGAAGACCATAACCAATATGGCTATCATAAATCCAAACTATTAATTAACTTAATAACCATGAATTTCGTTGTAGATTTAAGTTTAAAAACAAACATTGATTTTTGTGGTTTTATCAATGCTTTCTTCTGTTTTATATTTATTTGTATAAGTTGAATTCAAGATTATTTTCCCTCAAGCAGTTTTGTTTTTTTTAATCTAGGTATAAAGTCAATTTGGTTCTTGAGGATCACACCAATGAAATCAATGCTCTCATAATTGGAAAATCTGGTGAAAAGCTTTTTGGTGTGCCATGTAAAGATTTAGTACTGAATCAAAGATTAGTTGACCAACAACAGTTACCAAACAAGTTATTTAAATATAGTTTGTTTTATTTTCTGCAACTAGGTTGTTTTGACAGTGGAGAACCAAAACTTCATCTGGTGCCCTCAAAAATATACAGTATGGTTCATCAGCATATGTAAAAAACTCTTCCGGATGTTTTATGGCATGCAAATAACTCTTTTTACTCAAAACTTATCAATATTTTTGCATGTTCATACACCAGCACTAATTAATATTTTGTATATCATTACTGGTTCTGGTTAAAAAACAACTACAACTACCAGACTGTTAGATGAATGTAATATTTTTTGCATGTACATAGACCAGCATTTTGTAATTTTTTGTATCCAAGTGCTGGTTTCAGTAGAATGATAGCTATAACTACTAAACTATGACAAATGGATGTAATATTTACCAATGAAGTTGTGCATATTTAACTGTTTATCTCTATAGTGTTTCTAATATTTTTGTTATCAATGGTATTAATATTCTGTTACACTGTTTTTAAACCCGCGGCAACGCGCGGGCATTATACCTAGTATATATATGAAATCAGGTCTAAACATCTTAATTGTCCTTGGTGAAGCTGCACTCACGAGAACTCTGAGGCAACTCATGTTTTCTATCTATTCACTATTCAAAAAGTATCGTTCCAATGATTTTGTTGACAGAAATATCCCATGCAGAAGGTGCAATCCAAGTCAAAGAGTCCTCCAATTCAGAAATATCTAATCCGTTTCAAGATAATTTGATACCTTGAGCGCAAGATTGTTGTTGAGACCAGGCAATATTGCACAAGAGCTGGCGCTTCTGAATTCTGTTGGAAATATAACATTCTTAAAAGCAGCAACAATGAGGTCTAGATTCTTGGAGCGACCAAATTCTTTAAAAAACCCTGCCAGTACAGGTAAATGTTTCCTTGCCCCATTAAAGGCGGTCGGAAATTGTACGTCCCAAAAGTCACACAGTAAGATGGTATCCTTGCATAAATTTGGAGCTTTCAAAGAAATCTTGGACATTAAGTAACCAATGAAATGTACAGAATTCAGATTCGGAGTATTGATCGTGGCCTCCAAACAAAGGGTGGTTATAGATTTTGCATCAAGAAAGGTCGTTTGAGATAGCAATAGTAGTTTTTCTTCTCATGCCAATTCCTCTGAACTAATCTACAAAGCCGAAGGTTGATATCTAACTCTTTTGACATTTCTCTCAAACGAACAACTCAATAACTCATCTACAATGGTAGTGTCTTCTGTTACCAAGTACCCCGTCATATGAAGCCTCAATTTATCTAACCTCAGTTTCTTTTGCTAATCATGCCCGCAAAATTTCAAATATCTTTTCAAGATGTTGTTGATGAACTTTCTATGTTGATCACCTAGGGTGTCTTGACAATCAAGGCTTTCCTCATAACCACCCTCGTTGAAATCTAATACGGAGCTTGAACACCACACACCTGCCCATTGCTTGGAAATAAAACTCATTCGAACCGCTGCTTTGGTGGGGAGAATTTGGATGATTTTGTGCGTAACAAGGTCAGGTAAGTGAAGGCCTGCCATGACATTTTGGCTACGATGATCTTCCTTTGTATTTAGGTCGGGGGTTTTGTGGATGGAAGAGTGAGGTCCTATTTATACATGTTGTATTTGTTCAAGAGTGGGAAATGACCAAAATGCCCCTATCATGGTGACCTCTGAGTTTAATTTCAATTTCTCATGCTTTTCTATTTTACTAAATTAGTTTTCATACTCACGAATGCATAGGCGAAAGCAAAATCGAATTTGGAGTAACGAGAGTCAAAGTTATAAATTTTGAGAAGCGAATGGAAAATGGTAATTTCCATGGGTGAATTTTTAAGTAGGTTAACATCCCACTCACGGTTGCACTTTCGTCCTCCTTCCTCATTTCTGCATGCTCTCCTTCTCTCTAACTCTAGAGATCTCTCACGCTCTCTAACTCCACCGTGACCAACCACCACCACCTACTGAACAACTTGGACAAAGGCAATGCTCCTATTTAATTAATAGAGACATGCACTCATGATCTCTGTGAGTGGATCCCTTCAAAGCTCAACTTTTTTTTATTAAACTGTTTTGAAGAAGTCTTGCATGAGACTTAAGTAGAAATTGGTTAGGTAACCTTATAATTGCTTTATCCATATTGGTGATTTATTTTCACCATGGTCATTTATACATCGCGTATAGCTATTTACGGTCGTAAAATATTTGCAGGTGTTGATCTATTTCTTGTGGAGGCTAGATTTACTGGTTCTTTGTCTGGAGAATGCACTATTTCGCTGTAAGAAGTTCTTGCTCGTGTTCACGGTGTTAAAATAGTCCCTCTAATAAATAGCATCATGACCACCATAATGAAGACCTTGGCTTCGAGTGCAGGGTCTTTCCCTCTTCAACAGGCATGCTCAAAGGTTGTCCCAGCTATTGCTCGATATGGGATTGACCCAACCAACCCTGAAGACAGGAAGAGGCACATTATTCATTCACTTTGCACTCCTCTTTCGGATTCCCTCTTGGATTCTCAAGAGAGCTTCACTTCTGGAGCTGCCCTTTGCTTAAGAGGGCCCTTGTTGATTCAGATAATTGGCGTTTTTCTTTGGATGAGATGGTAAATAGGGTCTGTCAGAATGTTTCTGGAGCTTTGGAGGAGAAGTCCACTCAGACAAATGCACACCTGGGTCTGGACCGTCTGGTCATGTCCCTTGCGAAGCATAATGCATTAATTGTTGAACCATATGCTATGTTGAGGATTCAAGCTGGAATCCGGATATTGGATACTGGTGTAGAGGAGGGGAATTCTCAGAAACGGCTGTCAGCTATCCAAATGGTGAATTTCTTGATGAAGTGCCTGGATCCTTGGAGCATTATCTCTGATTTTTTATGAGTTGATAATTGAAGAAATGGGGAAGTGTCAGTCTGTTCGGATGGCTTATGTCTCAAGGGCTGCCTTTGAAGCTCTGCAAACGGCAAGGCGAATAGCTGCAGGTAAAGGTTCAAAACTTGAAAAGGCTCCTGGTTCGGCCAGTGGGTCAAATTTTAGTTGGAGAGACCATAGCAGGAAGCGAAACTTATCAAGTGCCAGCGACCATTCTCCTGCATCAATGTCATCCGAATCACAGACTCTAGATTCCTTTGCTGAATACGACTCATTTGTTGAGACACCTATAACAATGAGTTGTCAGTGTAGCCGAAACTCAATTTATGATTGTAGGAGTGTAAACCGGAAGCTTTGGAGTCATGAGAATGGAGGAGTTGATGTGTCTCTCAAGGATGGTTTCTTCTCGGAGATTGCTCAGGGTAGTGCCTACTCAAATGGATATCCAGGTAACCCTGGGATTAATGAATTCGTGAAATGTGAAGGAGATAGCAATGAGGAATTTACGGGTTCCAGCAAACAAATCCTAAAAATGGAGTATCAAGAAGCACCACAACTAGTCCTTGGGTAAGTTTCACATGTACATTTGGTATTATTTTTCTTCTGATTTGAAGTTGCAATTTCTGATTTGATTGTTATGGGGTAGAAGTAGTTACCAACTAAATTTGGAGTATGGGTAAAAAGTTTAACTAAAAGTAATGCAGCAACAGAGTGACTAAATTGCTTGCTGGATTGTAAAAGTAGTATTGATAGCCCAAAATGCTTATCGTGTTTAACTCTTTGGAAACTTATCTCTGCTAAAACGCTTTGCATTTCAGAAAAGAGTGCCAATCTTTGGGATGGCATGGTATGTCATAGTCGACAAAGTTTGTTGGGGGAATTTATATCCCAAAACCTTAAGCAAAGGAATGGTGCTTACTCGACTGAAACTTTACTTTTATTCAAATCTGCCAATTTTATGATTTTCTTGTTTATTATTAATCTTGGGATGGTATTGCATGTTATGGTCTTGATTTTGACCACTATTGCCTCTCCTGTGCTTCAGACTCTCAGAAGTCTCGCACTCCACTCAATGTGGACAGCATCATCTTCAATACTCCGAGAAGGCTTGTTCACTCTCTTCAGGAACCAAATAATGCCGACTCAAAGTTCTCCAAGAAACCAGCGAGAAGATCTAGAAGTTTATCCATGAACGAGTTTGATTGGAGTCCAAATGCCAGATACGGTCAAAATGGTTATTCATATGGTGCGAATTATGATGACGGAAAGCATGGTAGCTTCTATGGCAGCGGTGAGAAGTTTGAAGGTGGTCCTGAATCAGTGTCATCAACAGATGGCATTCCAGCAGATGCTGATTTGCAGGTGTCTCATGAGAGGTGGTTCCAGAAAACAAAATATCTCATGAGGCGGTTCCAGAAAATAAAACATAAAAAGTCCCTGTCAAAAGGCTGCTGTTAAATTGTTTTGTGGTGTTTCTTTTGCTCTACTTGCAGTAGCTATGCCACTCCTTTGGATTAATGATCAAGGCGAATGACATGGTTACCATCTAGTTCCAGTTTAATGTACTCATTCTCTTGTTCGAACTTAGTCTAAACAATCTGACGGATCGATTTCTTTTGATGAAGTGAAAAATGGTTGTAGACAGGAGAATCTCTCTGTATGTTCTGTAACCCTAGAATTTAACCATTCCAGCCAGATGTGGATGATTAATGTACAGAAGAGAACTGAAGAATTTTTGTTATTGAGGAAATGTTTATTCATTGCTTTTGCTTGTATACTTGATTGCTTTTGAAAATTGTGTTCTTTTCTTCCAATTAAGCCTATATTTTTGTGGCTAGCAATGTCTTTCATGAGGGTATTTGAAAGTTGTAATCTTTCGCATTCTGAGACAAATTGGAGTTTCGAAATTCAAACCAACATAAGCAAGAGCTACTTTTTATATGTTTAATACACAATCTCAAGAGTCCTAGCATATTCGTTTGTTACACCAAAGCTTAGAATATGAGAGCAGAGTCATACCAAGAAAATATGCAGACTGGGGTTGTGTAAGCGCTGTCCGCCCCTCCATGATTCATTAGGACGCTCGATTACTGGTTTGAGCACTGCAGATTGGTCGACACATGTAGGCCTACTTGCCATAGTCTTCATGGCTTGAGGCAGGACTGAACATGTAGAGTTAATCAAACCCATCTGTTCCTACTACAACTGAGTTTCTTCTACTCTGTTTCATCACAATTCATAAATATATGAACTTGCTACCAAAAACTGAATAAGTGAAATATAGGAGGAATTTAGCTAGTAAAGTAGTACCCTGTCAATGATTGTGAAGTCGGTAGGTGCACTGATGTATATTCGACTCATTTGGTCTCTTAAATGCCTATAGTTGTCATCTTCTTCACCCTCCATTTCTTCTTCAATATTTTCTCTGAGTTGTATCTGCTTGGTTGCCAATGTTTTGATTTTTCGGTCCCCAGCCAGCCACTTGCTGCCATAATTTACTGATTTGAGATTCGTTTTTCACGCTAAAGTCGGGAGGAATGATCCCTAAACTTGACAAAATTTGGCAACCTGGTAAAGAAATCTGATCTTTCCAAACCAATAGCATAAGTTGCATCCGATGATAGTAATTGGTAGGGGAGTGGGATTGAACTTGAAGCCACTACTGCAACTAGGAATTCTCTCCTTGTTCTTGCTGTTATTATTATTACTATTACTAATTGTTTGGGTTAATATTTGAACTTTGAGCTGCAAGTGTGAGGAAGCCCAGAGATGCCAATTAAAGGAAGACTTGCCCGAAGCTTAGCACCAAGTCCAGAGATAAATTGGCGCCTCCCCATTAATGCATAGACCATGTGTCTATGATTTAAATGTCAAGTAATGAAGACTAACTCACAATCAACCAAAAAACATTTTTTAGTGGCAATACAAGTAAAAATATGATGAATCACTACCCTCCAAATGTTTTCGGACAAGAGCAAGGTCACAGCAGTCGGGCTAATTCGCCTATCAAAGGAGGAAAAGGCACATAGACAAGGACACTCAACCAATCAAACAACAAACTTACAAACTTTGCTCTCAAGCCAGATTTGCATCCAAAAGCTATAATCAGCCCAAATCTTAGATTTTTTAGCAACACGCTATCTCTTGTTTAGATCTCCTTAGAAAGCCTATCTTTCTCTAATTTAAAAACTCTGCTACCTCCCTCAATAGTGTAGTATCGATTCCCTTGTGTAAACTTGTTTACCATCCATCCCTTTTTAGCATATAAACCTTTGTAATCACAAAGAGAAGTGACTACAAGAAGTTCAACCTTGACAGACAAGGTGAAATCTTGCCCGAAACTCTTTGTTTGTTGTATGAATTTATAGATCTATTACGTAATGCATTCTCCAGTATGTATTCAAGTCATATCCACCTATTTTCCTACTTTAAGAGTGTCATTTATGTCTGGATCTGGTTAGTTTAATAGATATGTTATCCTTAAAATCAATCAAGAACCAAGCAAACGGCTAAATGGTTTAAAGCGGATCTGGACTCCCTTCATTCAAACATACAAGACTATGAACTAAAAGTCATTGGTCACAAGGCAAGAAAAAGAACTTAATGTGAACTTAACCCATCCACGACAATCCTTTGATAACAAGAAGTCCGAGTAACTTGGGGCGCAAGTAATTGACTAAACACACTCTTGTTCTACATCTGCTATACTAAGATAGCAATGGTACGCCTAGCTCTTAGTTAGTTTTGATTGTGAGCCTCAATGCTTACACCTAAGGCTCGACAAATGCACATTTTGGAACTAACTTTGTCATCTTCTTGTAGCACATTAACAAACAAGAGCCCGACTACACATCCAAAGTACCGAACCCTTGTGGAGCTGTGCTGAGAGCCAAGGAGCCGTCTGAGAAATCTTCACCCGAACACTAATAGTTTTGTACTAGTGCTGCAGCAAACTACAACAAGAAGTAGGGTAATTAGAAGATGAATAATCTATGTGTTTAGCAGGAGAAAAAGGTGATAAGGATGCTGTGCGGATCAACTGTGGATTTGTCATATCAACTCAAGCATTTTGTGTTTATTGGCTGCTTGTCTTGTGATTTCAATAACTTTTGTGAATTTCGGAATCAGATTTTGATTTTTTGATTACGGATTAGCAAACACGCCATTATAATTTCTCGAGACTGAATATTATTTGTTGAATCACATCCACAAACGCTTAAATTCAAATTGTTTTGGGCAATCACTACTACAAACAAAAATAATAATTCAAGCAATTAATTAGAAACAGTAGCAAAAATTCCATCTGCTTGAAGCTGAACGAGAAGCTCTATCATCTTCTTTGCTTTCTTGCTCAATTGGAATCTCGACATCAACAGACCGTACAACCAACGGAACCACCCGCTGTTTGCGTCCCCTTTGTATACGAAAAACCGGGCGGCTTCTTCGGTCAGCCTATCGACACTGCTCAACCACTTCTCGACTTCAGCTGTGACCGCCACTTCTCCCTTCCTTTTTGCATCTTCGACGGCTTGGATCACCATATCTCGTGTGGCCTTAAGCTTCTTGAGCTGTTTCAGTAGGTTGTCGACGTTGGATTTGTAGCTTAGGATGTAAGCAACGTAAATGTCCAAGTATCTGGAGACCACGGGGCCACTGCAGGCAAGTAAATACTTGGCCAAGTACTGGCCGATTAAGGGTTTGATCGGAGCAACCAGTTGATCCACAAAGCACTCAATGCACACAAAAGTAAGAAACCCGGCAGCCAATGGCATCTGGGAAGCAATCTTAGCAGCGGCCCCCCCCCCAATGAATTGCGTATAAAAGTATTATCCATGCTCATATATATGGAAGCAATTAGAAACCTGAAAATATAAGAAGAGCAGATTGAATGAAGAGCAGAAGATGGATGTGTGAGGATGGAAAAAAAAGAGGAGGAGATTATAAGAAGGAAGCAGAAGATACGCGCATCCTATATAATATGTTGAGCTATTGACATAGTTAAACAAAGACTTGGTGTTATGTTTTTTTTTATGTTTATAATAACAAGTTAACAACTGTAAGGCATGTGGTGTTTGAGTCAATGACTAAATAAAAGAGACGAGGCAAGTTCTGCTGTATACAATTGGTCACATTTTGTAAGAGACTTTATTAAGGGGGTAACTTCTAAGTGCTAATGTATTGGATTCATTCTTAAGTGTTAACGTAATTGAAATTGATTGTAATTTGTAAGTGCTCGGTTCATTACCATTTCGTTTTTTCATTTTCATTTTTACTTTTTAAGTTTTAGATATGAGCAAACTAAGTACACATAAAAATGAGGGATAAAAAGGAAAGGTTATGGGAGTACTATGCGAAAAAGAAGGTAAATACTACAAAATAGAGTGATTATGCGAAATAAATCTTGTCGGACATTCAACCCGAGTTTAAGGTAAAAAAAAAGAGTGCCTTGCTACAAAGAAACACAATATATAGCGTTAACCACTAGACCTATCCGTCATTTAGACATCTGTTATGACATCCTATGGCTCTTTGAACCAAATGGCATTAACTGAGTGCAGCTAAAGACCAAACCTTGCTAACTTGTGAACAATATGATTTCTCGCATATTCTTCTTAACTTTCAGCCATCGAATTGAATAGATTGAAGAAGATCATTTCTCGCATATTCTTCTTAACTTTCAGTCATTGGATTGAATAGATTAAAGAAGATCAGTATCAAAAATTAAAAAAAAATGTGAAAATCTGAGATTAAAAATAAATGTGTGAATAACAGTTTCGATAATTCAAATGGCCAACCCTATTTGTACTATCTGCACACCTATTTGTATTTCTCACGTATTCTTCTTAATTTTTGGCCATCAAGATTGAATAGATTGAAGAAGATTAATATCAAAAAAAAAAAAAAAAAATGTGAGAGCCTAAGATGTAAAAATCGATGTGTGAATAACATTTTCGATAATTCAAACTGCCACCCCTTATCCAGTTATCTTGCTTAGACAAGGACAAGACCAAACCGGCAATTTCCGGTAATGGCAAGGGATTGACTGGCAATGTAAGAATCAGCCTGTGGACCTTATATATAGGAAAACGACAAAAAGTGGCGAAGCCGAGCCAGACAACAAAAGGGAAAGGCCTTCCTCTCACAACTCTCACATGATCCCGCATTCGCATTTCCTCCTCAGAGATACAAAACCAAACCCATCTCTCCCCAATTTCTTCTATCAAAACCTATAAAAGAACATCTGTTTTGAAAATTTCCCACCCCCATTTCCCAACTTTCCCGCGGCTTCTCTCCGATTTCAATTTCCCAACTTCTCGTTTTCTTTCCCGATTATTTTCGAAACCCTAGATTGTTTAAAGCTCAGAAATTGTGAGCAAAGGAGGTTGTGCAGATCTGATTCAGGACGATCAATAGACCAATTGCCTGGAACCCGCAAGAATAATTAAAGAATTAAACTTTGATTTGATTTATTTGCTTATTGTAGAGTAGTATTTTTGTGAAATCGACGGAGCCCTTTATAGTGGGATACTGGAAATGGGGGATCAAAGTGGATTAGAAGAGAGCCAACCTGTAGATCTTTCCATTCACCCCTCTGGCATCGTTCCCACTCTCCAGTAAGTCTCTCTCTCTCTCTCTCTCTCCCCCCTTTCGTTTGAAGTTTCTAATTTCGTTTTCTCGTTTCAATATCCATGTCCAAGGCTTCCGAATTGAGTTTTGCGTAGTGGGTTTGTTTCGATCTGATTGGTTTCGCAAGCTTATGTTCGGATCATCACTTTATGGGGTTATGGTGGTTTTCAGTAGGGAAATGGAGATGAAAATTTATGGGTTCAACCGTTTCATTTCTATCCGTGAGATGTTTTTGTGTTTTTGAAAAATTGAAATTCTTCAAATTTTGAGGTGGAAGTTGACTTTTTTTAAGCCAAACCTATATGAATTTTCTGTTGTGTGTGTTTGTATTCTTTGTCTAAGGCTTGTAGGACTAGAGTTTTATTTGCTAAGAAACATTTCATTAAATATTAGTCTCTTATTGGAAATGAAGCTATGGTTAGAGCTTGTCATCAGAAGCTGCTGTTTGGTAGTCTTTGCATTTTGGAGAGTCTTTAGTTAAGTCTCTTTTTTGTTTGTTCTATGGTGGTCTTCTTGATCACTGGTCTTCTTTTTGCAGTTCTATTGTTTGTTAGCTAAAGTAGTTCTCTTTTCCTAAGAAAATAAAACTTGGACTATTCCCATGCATAATATTAAGACATTTTAATCAACCCTATAGGCCTCCCTTCTGTGAGCAATAACGTTCTGTTTTTTGAAGAAAAATAGTGAAGTTTCATGATTTATTCTTGTTTTGGTTGTGTTTGTAGGAATATCGTATCTACAGTTAACTTGGATTGTAAATTGGATCTTAAGCAAATTGCGTTGCAAGCTCGAAATGCAGAATACAACCCCAAGGTATGCAAGGCTTTTTGTAAGCTTTACTATAATTTATTTCAGTAGTATGTTGGTAATCTTAGTGGTGCTTGCTCACTTTTCTAAAATACTTTATAGAGGGTTCTTAGTGGTGCTAGCTCACTTTACCAAAATGGTCTTGCTTGGGCCATTGTTTATACCTGAAACTATACTGACAATAAAGTGTGGCTTTATTAGCATATTTTCTGTCTCTTTAGACATTTTGGTGTACTGAATACTAACTTCTTTTTAATTCAATGGTCTTTCAGCGTTTTGCTGCTGTAATTATGAGAATAAGGGAGCCAAAAACTACAGCTTTGATTTTTGCCTCTGGGAAGATGGTGAGCCCTCCCAAAAATTTTTGGGATTCTATTTGCTGACAATGATATGATTTCATTTCAGCTGTTTGTATTGTTGTAATATCATTATTGAAAGCAATTTGCTTTTGAATCTTTTTGCTCCTGTTTGGTCCCTTCTTTTGTGGAAAATGACTTTGTTCTTTAAATCTATGCCTGTTAGTGAGATTTGATAAAACAGTTTATCTTTCTTGAATTGTACTCCAATTGATGGCTCTGTTATCTGGTGATGCGGCTGTTGGCATCATATTCAAAAATGATTATGTATTTGTTGAAATGTGTTTGGAATCCTACATACATGAGTGTGTCAATTGTTGGGTGCAGTCAAGTAATGATATTGCTTAATTCAGAGAATATCCTTAGAAGGGGAGCATGTTTTTTTCTTGCTAGTTTTGACTATTGAATGATTTGTATCTGAATTAAAGTGTATGTTTGATTGGTTATGGTCCTTCTGAATTGCATGTCTTGTCGAAAATGTACAGTATGTTGATGCTTAAATTCACAATTTTTGATGCTCAAGATATATATTTGGTGACGGACTGATCCTTTTATGAGTTTCATTTTCATAGATGGCTGAATTGCATGTTTATATACTGAACTTCTATGGTAATAAATTTGGCTTTAAGTTTACCTCATGCCACAACCCTGGTAAGCATTGCATTGCATTTTGACGATTCTTTTTCAACTTGATATAACCCTCTACTTTCCCCGCTCTCCCTTATTTATGATTTTAAATCTTGAGTTATGCACCCATCATACCTTGGAGGCATCTGGTTAAGAGATTTAAATTTTGAATGTCTATGGTACTTCAGGTATGCACAGGTGCAAAAAGTGAACATCAATCAAAACTGGCAGCGAGGAAGGTATCTGTTGAATGCTTACAGATTGTTATTAACATAGCAAAACATAGTGGTATATGTGAGTTTCGTAAGTTTTGACCCAATTTGAGGCATTTTAATTCAAACAGTTTTATAGAGGTCGCACTTGGTGCGATGGCAAGTGCCTTCGCCCATGAGCGGTAGGTCTCGGGTTCGAGACTTGGGAGCAGCCTCTCCATAAATGGGGGTAAGGCTAGCCGACAGTCACCTCTCCCAGGCCCTGCGTAAAGCGGGAGCCTTGTGCACTGAGTACGACCTTTTAATTCAAACAGTTTTATATGTGAGTTTCACAAGTTTTGACCCGATCTTAGGCATTTTAATTCTGGAGTAGAGTGTAAGTGGACTTTTACCCATGCTTTGGAGCATCAGCCTTAAGTATTGCAACTTAAATATTTTTTCAATTGTTATTGGTCACTATCAGGAGTGGGAGTGGTTTTACTATTGATGATTATTCTTTCCATAATTATCTTTTCATTTAGTTAGAAAAGTGAATCTTAATTAGGTTGCAAGGAATAGTTTCAGAGTTCTTTCATCTGATTTGATTTTTTTGGTTCCCAGTATGCTCGAATCATTCAAAAGCTTGGGTTTAATGCTAAATTTAAGGTCTCTCTCTCTCTCTCTCTCTCTCTCTATTAGGTGTTCAACCCTTTAAGAGTATATTATATTATTTTAATTACTTCTTTTAATACATACTTTTCTGAGCATCAGGATTTCAAGATTCAAAATATTGTTGGCTCCTGTGATGTTAAATTTCCGATAAGACTTGAGGGTCTTGCATACTCCCACGGTGCCTTTTCAAGTGTAAGTGAGAACCATTTATCCCAGGCTTTAGCATTTCATAGCCCTAATATGATTCAATATGATTATAGTTTTTTTTTTCTTTTCTGTTTCATAATATTTGTTTATTGATTTTAGATTTGTTTTATGATTTAATGTCAATGTTTATATGATCAAGATATCTTCTTATGTGGGCGTTTTTCATTTTACGGGCTTATGGTCAACGAGATCCACGTATTTTGCATGCCTCCGAAGGTTTTATGAAACTAGGAGTCCATTGCTTAAAATACTTTCTTGAAAATACTTTAAACTCAAAGCGAACTTCATAGAAAGTTTGCTGAAACTGGGTGTATTTCTTTCTTCAAGACTCCAGACATACAATGGACCCACATTCAATTAATCAATGCTATGAACATACATTTGACCAATACAAGGGCCGTATATACGCAATAATTGTAGACAGAACACTTACTTTGTATGAACATTGTGATAGGAGTAGGACAATGGATAAACCTATTAGGCTAAAATATCGAGCTCATTGAGATTAAAATTTTAGTTTCGGTATGAGCGCATTAACAAAATTCTGCAGTTTTGAATTTTTAGTTTGGTGTACAAAGTAAGGCCTTGTACAGATTTTGTCCTCTTTCCTTTGTTTCTAAGACTTGTGAGCACATTGTACTGGCTGCCCACTTGTATGCTTCGTAGTGGTTTTTGCAAAGAAATAGTGTTATCTTGTGTTATGCTGGTGCAGTATGAGCCAGAGCTTTTCCCAGGGCTGATATATCGAATGAAGCAGCCGAAGATTGTTCTTCTTATATTTGTGTCGGGGAAAATTGTTATTACGGGTGCAAAGGTGATTTGTTGTTTGTCTATGTTGTTCGGTTGCTATTTAATTACTCGTGCTTTTGCGTTTGGACGATTTGCTAACATTTTGTTTAATTTGATGAGTTAGGTGAGGGATGACACATACAAGGCCTTTGAAAACATATACCCTGTCCTTACAGAGTTCAGGAAGGTCCAGCAATGGTGCGCCCTCCCTTCCCTCCTTAACTCCCCAGACAAATACCACAAAGAAAGCATAATCTGTTGCTTGCTGATTTATTAATTTAGGATGTTTGTTTCTCTTAACAGCAGCATATTGCTAATTGATTTCTGTAATATCTTGTTTTAGATCCTACTTACTTATACTAGACGACGTTGGTGTTTGCTGGGAGGCAGACACGCATCTCTGAAGGTAGCTTGCGGTGCTGTCGTAGGCAATGCCTTGTGGTGCTGGTGCGACATATTTTTGGTTATTTCTGGTTGGGTAGCGAAGGGGTTAGCACTTAGGTGTGAATATGTAACAGGAAAAGGAGCTTTGTTGTTGTTGTTGTTGTTGTTGGTAACTTGGCGCGGCAAGATGATGCGCCAGGGCAGAGTTGATGGGATTGTTTGTGATGTCGGAGGAATTTATAAATAAAATGCAGTTTTGATAGTAGAAACATTTTGATTGAATCTCAATGGTATTGTGTTTCTTACCCTTCTGATTCAGTCAGTGTCTAATCTAACGACTTTTGAGTCGAACAAGTCATTTTGAATGAATGGTTGGTTAATGAGAAACACCATTCAGTGATTCAAGCGTGCTCTGCTTGTCAAATCAACTCAATTACAAATTTAGAATGAATGAATGAATGACTGACTGACTGGCTAGTGCTGCAACCGTTTAAGTTGTAATCAATTATAATATTATAGCATAACTATCACGGGAGCTCCAGTGGTTGGGGCAAATTTAAGTCTGCATTTTAAACGGCATGTTGTGAGATTAAAGTGTGTCTGTGAGTCTTTCTGTCCCTTGGAAGGTTGGACTAATGGTCTCCATTTTTTTTCAAAAAAAAAAAAAAAGAAGGTTAGAATATTATAGTATGATTTGAGTTTGTTTAATAAAGCAAGCATGATTCAAAATAATGTCTGTCGATGGTAATTGGCAAGTAATCGTAAGAAATAAGAATGACCTAGAAGAATTCCTCAATTCCACATGCAAATTAAATTACAATTAATTAGGCCGCTGCCGCTGAAGGCTGAAGGCTGAAGGCTGAAGGCTGAAGGCTGAAGGCTGAACTGAAACTAACAAACAAGTTCGCTGCGACGGCCGGGCCTTCTTCGCGCCGCCCAAAACAAACAAGTTCCCTATTATCTTTTGACTATTGAGGTGAGGACCCCAAAACACACACTCTCGCTCAAGAGTATTTATCAAATATAGCAAAAAATTAACTCTTAATTTCAAAAATATCACTTTTTATAAAAACTTTCAAATATATTCAAAATTTCATTTAAATAGACACAAATACCTTCAAATTTAACAATTAAATAAAGGGATGTGATATCCACACATCCCATTTTACTTCTCACACACCTTTTTAATTTTCGGCCTTCAAATCGGATGAATTGAAGAAAATTAATGGACAGAAATTATCAAGGAGTGTGTGAGAAGTAAAATGGGGTGTGTGGATAGCATACCCCATAAATAAATTAAGGGCTTTTTAGCTACTGTTGCCTCAAGCTTCGGTCCAATTTCACCTTCGCTTCTACACTCCACCGCAACAACCCTATCCCCTTCAACCCCTCATCGCCGACATTGAGCGCCGCTGCGATTACCTCAAGTGTGAGTAGCAAAATTTCAATCATGCCTTCAACGCATTTTTTCTTACTAATATCTTTTTTAGTTTTTAAATATAAAAAAATAGTTATATGATTATATTTGATAAATACTCCTCGCTCAAGCAAGCATACATACATACATACATACATACATCGATACATACATAGCCGCTCGCTGTGACTTGACTTGCAGAGCCGCCGCCAAAAAGTAAACTAATCCCGCCGGCCGAGTGTTTTTCTCCGACAAGTCACAAGTGGAATTCAACAGATATCAGCAGTTGAGTTCCGTTCAGTGAAAGACTGTCGACAGATGAGTGGCTCGGGCTGTCTCAAATCTTTGATGCTCGCTCTGACTCTCCACCAATTCCCCGACCCTCTCTTCTTCCATCGCTTCCCGCCGCTTCATTTCACAACCAAACCCAAACCCACCTCAAGTTTCAATCTTCACAAGGTTGTAGTAATCACTCTTTCTTAATTCTCTCTCTTGTGCATCGCCACCTTGATTTGTTCTGGCTCTTTAATGCTTTAAATTTTCTGCAGCGCTTTCGTGGGAGTGTCATCCGGTTGAGCTCGCCAGAAGAATATACTAGTAATGCAGCAGCAGCCAATGCCCATGTCCTCGACGACTCTTTGCTTCATCAAAATGAAGGTAATAATCCAAAGGGGATTGAATTCCTGCATTCCATGGAAACACGTAGTGTTCGTGCTAATTGTCAGACATATATTTGGCTTTTAAAAGGCTGCTCCAATTCCGGTTCCTTGTTAGATTCTAAAAAGCTTCACTCTAGGATTCTGAAGCTGGGTTTTGATGCTGAACATGTAATATGCGATGGCCTTATTGATGCTTACCTTGCCGCTGGTGATTTAGTTGGCGCAGTTAGGGTTTTTGATGATGTGCCCTACAGAAGTTTGTTTTCATGGAATAACATAATTCAAGTGTTTCTTGCAAACAAGTTGACCAGTCAAGTATTGAATTTCTTTTCCCGAATGTTAGCAGATAATGTGCATCCTGATGAGACCACGTTTTCCAGGGTTTTAAGGGCATGCGGTGGCAGTAATGTTCATCTTCAATTTGTCAAACAGATTCATGCTAGGGTTATCTGTCATGGTTTTGGTACTAGTTTGCTTGTGTGTAATCCCTTGATTGATTTGTATGCCAAAAACGGGTCTGTAGATGCTGCTAAAAAGGTCTTTGATAAATTGTATATAAGGGATAGCGTTTCCTGGGTTGCCATGATTTCTGGTTTATCTCAGAATGGACGCGAAAAAGAAGCAATTCTCTTATTCATTGAGATGCAAACGTCAGATATTTTACCCACTCCTTATGTGTTCTCCAGCGTGCTAAGTGCCTGCGCCAAAATAGAGTTATTTAAGATGGGAGAGCAACTGCATGGCCTTATTTTCAAGGGGGGGTTTTCTTGTGAAACATATGTATGCAATGCACTTGTGACTTTATATTCCCGCTCAGGGAACTTTATATCTGCTGAACAAATTTTCAAAACAATGTGGCACAGGGATGCAGTATCTTATAACTCACTGATCTCTGGGTTAGCTCAGTGCGGATTTAGTGATAGAGCATTGGAATTGTTCAAAAGAATGCAGATTGATTGTTTGAGACCAGACTGTGTTACAATTGCTAGTCTTTTGAGCGCATGCGCGGAAATTGGTGCTCTGCAGAAGGGAAAACAACTCCACTCACTTGCAATAAAAGCGGGAATGTCATCAGATATTATCCTTGAAGGTTCTCTGCTTGATCTTTATGTGAAATGCTCAGATGTGCAAACTGCCTATGAATTTTTCCTTACAACAGAGACAGAAAATGTGGTCCTGTGGAATGTGATGCTAGTTGCTTATGGTCAGTTGGATGATCTGGATCAATCATTTCGGATATTTAAGCAAATGCATGTTGAGGGCATGATTCCTAATCAGTACACCTACCCTAGTATTCTAAGAACCTGTACCTCTGTTGGAGCTCTCAATTTGGGAGAGCAGATACATACTCAAGTCATAAAAACTGGTTTTCATTTTAATGTTTATGTCTGTAGTGTGCTCATTGATATGTATGCTAAGCATGGGGAGCTGGATACTGCCCTGAGAATTCTCAGACGACTCACTGCAGATGACGTCGTCTCATGGACAGCTATGATAGCCGGGTATGCACAGCATGATCTATTTTCTGAATCTCTGATACTTTTTGAAGAAATGCAAAGGCGAGGGATTCAGTCTGACAGCATAGGTTTTTCAAGTGCAATAAGTGCATGTGCTGGTATTCAAGCACTTCGTCAAGGAAGACAAATTCATGCTCAGTCGTGTGTCTTTGGTTATTCAGATGATCTTTCAGTTGGAAATGCACTTGTTACCCTTTACGCTAGATGTGGTAGAATACAGGAAGCGTACCGAGCATTTGAGGCAACTGATTCTAAAGATAATATGTCATGGAATGGATTGATATCTGGGTTTGCACAGAGTGGGTACTATGAGGAAGCACTGCAGGTATTTACTCGGATGAATAAAGCTGGAATAGAAGCTAACATGTTCACATTTGGCTCTGCAGTTAGCGCTGCTGCTAACTTAACAAATATAAAACAAGGGCAGCAGATTCATGCCACAATTATAAAAACTGGCAGCAATTCCGAAACAGAGGTTTCCAATGCGTTAATCACATTGTATTCAAAGTGTGGTAGCATTGATGATGCCAAGAGAGAGTTTTCTGAAATGCCTGAAAAAAATGAGATTTCTTGGAATGCCATGATCACTGGCTATTCTCAACATGGGCGTGGTATTGAATCAATACACCTATTTGAGCGGATGAAACAACTTGGTATAGCACCAAGCCATGTCACATTTGTGGGGGTACTTACAGCCTGTAGCCATATAGGCTTGGTAAATGAAGGGCTTGGCTACTTTGAATCCATGAGAAAAGAGCATGGGTTAGTGCCTAAGCCTGAACACTATGCTTGCGTTGTTGATCTTCTAGGTAGAGCTGGTTCTCTGAGCCGTGCCAGAAAGTTTATAGAGGAGATGCCAGTGAAACCAGATGCAATGATTTGGAGGACTCTTTTAAGTGCTTGCATAACTCGCAAGAACACTGAAATTGGAGAGTTTGCTGCCAACCATCTTCTAGAAGTGGAACCTGAAGACTCAGCAACGTACGTGCTGCTATCCAATATGTATGCAGTGTCAGGAATGTGGGATCGTAGGGATCAGACGAGGCAATTGATGAAGGAAAGGGGTGTGAAGAAAGAGCCCGGTCGTAGCTGGATTGAGGTCAAGAATTCAGTTCATGCCTTCTTTGTCGGTGACCGACTGCACCCACATGCAGATACGATTTATGAATTCTTAGGGGATTTGAATGAGCGAGCAGCTGAAATTGGTTATGTTGAGGATCGTTCCAACCTTTGGAATGATATAGAACAGAAGCAGAAGGATCCAACGGTATATATTCACAGTGAGAAATTGGCAATTTCTTTTGGCCTACTCAACTTATCTAATGCCGTTCCTATACGTGTAATGAAGAATCTTCGTGTTTGCAATGATTGCCATAATTGGATCAAGTACACGTCAAAGATTTGTAATCGAACTATCATAGTACGAGATGCTTATCGTTTTCATCATTTCAAAGATGGTGTTTGTTCTTGTAGAGATTACTGGTAAGATGGTCAAAAGGTTATGAGGAGGAAATCATTATTTGCACGGAGGATTTCAATCACTTCATATGATTGAGCCCCCTACTGAAGTTTCCTTTTATAGAATTACCGGTACGAACTGTAACCAGCAATTTCCTTATACTGTTGTTTGTACAGAATTTTAGGGACCATGGCTTGTTAATCTTATGTGACTCTGTTAGCTAGCCTTGTAATATGCAGAAATCTGTCATCTGAAATCTCACATTAGCTCTTCATTTACTTTCTCAGGCGGCCAAAACCAAACTTCAGCAGTGTGCACTAGCTCTGCCGTGTCCAATTTCTGGTAGCTACTGCTTCTTTCTGGAATTTGAATGTTTAAGGACTTGGTAACGATTGGTTACTCCAGGGGAGGATTGCCTTTGCCTTTCTTAATATCGAAGCCTGGATAGTGGATAGGTAAGTCGGATTCTCAAGGTTCTTTAACTTTTCATTCTTGTATTGAAAGCTACAATATTAGTTTTCTTTTTCATATTTTTTCTTTTGTGACAAGGGATTCTTTAACACTTGGAGACCATCAAACCAATTGGATTTGATAAGCCTGAGGATGAGGAGGAGCTTTTCCTATTCTTTATGGAAAAAGAGAGAGAAATCTCATGGGTCACAGCTTCGATCTACAAGTCCTGATTCTCCGATTTCTGAGACATCAGAGAGAGAGTTTGGACCTGCTTTTGGGAATTAGGAATTGTGTTATTGTGGTAGACCTGCAACTTAAGTAGTGCATGAAACAGCAAAAGACTGTTCAATGCTGATTGTTTGTTGGTAATTTTACTGCTTGTATGTATGTTTGGTTTGTGGTTGTATCTTGATGCTCAATTCTATGTGCAATTTCTTTTCTGCTAATTTGAAGCTCAATTGCTTTCGGATGAAACTCTTACAGTTTCTTCTCCGGATAAACAAATCAAGGCTTGAATGCTTGAATGCTTGAATGCTTGAATGCATGATGGAGGTTTGGTTTCGAGTGTCGAATCAAAACTCTTGTACTATTCTCTTCTAGTTCTACGTCGACTTTTGGGGACGGATATTGTGACTTGTGATAAGATGCCTTTCGTTTATTAATATTAGTATATGCCCACACACAAAATGTGTAAGAAATTCTTTACTTTTGTTCTTAAAATTGAAGGAGTGAGGAAGAGAGTGGGAGAGACCGTGCAAGTGGGGAGACTGGGAGAGAGATTTATATTTATATTTTTTAATTTTTAATTTAGAGATGATAAAATCATTTGTAAGTAAGGTTTAAATAAAAACAATAAAATTTTGTTTTGTGAAATTACGTTGTTGTCTTTATAAAAGGCAAAAATGTCTTTTCACCCGCTTTTGGTTGATATAGTGTATTACGTATCCAATCACGTTGCACGAAGCAAAGGCTAGCAAATAATGTAAGGGCAGATTGGTCAATTCGTACGACCCTAGAAGAAGATATTCCGAGTGGAAGACAGGAAGCGTGTGCAAAAATATGTGGCGACGCATTTTTGCGTAAGTGTCAAAAACATGAAAAATGCGAAATAAAGACTTTCATTTAGACTCGTCATTTGGAGGAGGAGGAGAAGAAATAAACCAACCAATACACAACATTTGCAATACCAGAATTAACCACTGATCAATTACTTAATTTGGAAATGGCTGCACAGTTGTCGTCGACAGCACAAGGAGGAGGAGGACGACGAGTGAAGTTGGCCTGTAGTTGGGGTTGGGGGCTGGGGTTGGGGTTGGATCAAAACATGCAGCTCTTCACATCAATCCAACCCCACAAGCTTCTCAGGCGCAGGCGCTGCCTCAGATCATTGGATTCTACCAGGCTTTACTCTTCGTCTTCTTCTTCTTCTTCTTCTTCTTCTAGGAACAAGGCGAAACGCTTCAACTCCGAGGCCCATTTGTTTGTCGGTGGTGGTGATCATAATGAGGGAGACGGTGTTTATGGCGGTGACGACGATGGTGGTCATGTTGAGTACTATGAAAGGGACGATGACTTGTCTTGCTTCAGAGGTCTCGTCTTGGATATCTCCTACAGGTCTGCTCACCTCTCACTTCACTTTACCTGCACAGCTGCACTGCACTCTGGACTATTTGGTACTGACGTTCATCATTTGCATTTAACTAATATCGTGGTTAATTATGTAATACCAAGTTTTTGTTTTTAATTTTAAAACTAATAAATAATTAAATTTTGGTTTCTTCTTTCTTGTGTCTAAACTGGAAGAATTTCATTTCATTAGTGCTACTGCTACAGTACAGTGATTACATGTACGATATTGCTTTAAACTCAAACTATTTTTGAATTGGATTATACTTGTACATTTACTGCGTCCCCGTGCTTGTTTTCTTTATACTTTCAAAGGGAAAGATTAGTGGATGCTTAGCATCAAGCTCATCTACAGGATACGCTTATTGTACAATATAATAGCCATCTCGTGGTCTTATTATCGAGGCCTGAGGGCCTGAATTTCATTGCTGACATTGCTCTTGTCATGGAGTACTATCTTCTCATTAGATTCCTTGATAACAGTTTCTCAGTTTGTGTTTGATTTCTTTGTATTTATGCTGTAAGAAATTCATAAGCCGAAAACTGTTGATTCTTGAGTTTCTTTCCCTGTTTCTTCTCTACCACTTTACAATACTTCTGATTGAGATTGTTGTTCTACTGTGGCAGGCCGGTTAATGTTGTATGCTGGAAGCGTGCTATTTGCTTGGAATTCATGGAGAAGGTGGGACTGCCGCTGCTCAGTTGTTCATCTTAGCAATTTTCCAACAGTAATAAAAGGATGAGTTGTTCTACAGTTATTAATTTGTGATGGCATTTGTCATCAAAGATGATAAAACAGAGAAATATTCTTCAAAACCAAATGTACCTGCCATGCTCAGGACAGGCTCCTATTGAATATTCTGCCTGCTTACAAATTACAATACATGGATTTAATGGGTTCAAATTTTCTCTTGTACCAGGCTGATGTACTTGAATACTATGACCAGACTGTAAATTCCCCAAGCGGATCCTACTACATCCCGGCTGTCCTAAGGGTACTTTGTTAACTCATTGCATTGTGTTTTTGCATGGGATTGACATCCTCATTTGCATTTTCCCCTTGTTTTCTTGTCCATTTGGACTGAGTACATTTGTTTGCTTCTGGTTCCAGGTTCCCCATTTACTGCAGATTGTAAAGAGAAGAAGAATTAAGAACAGTCTCAGTCGTAAAAATATACTATGTCGGGACAGTTTCACTTGTCAGTAAGTAGATTACCCTTTTAGTCAAGTTAAACTTGCTGAATTAAGTACAGATAATCTCTTTTGTGCTTAGTTTGATTACATAATTGCTTCTTATTAGATGAGAGTTGGATTAAGCACATGCGTCTCAGGAGGCTAATTAATGAACGTTGCAAGCTAGACTAGCTCATACAGTCTCTTGTAGTCATACCAAAGACCTGGGACTGAATCTCACCTTAACTAGGGATGGGAGATGTTATGAGATGAGATAGGTTATCTCTATGTAGCCTATAGGACCAATAGACCTCTAGTGGTGTACCTTGAGGAGAAAAAGGAATACAGTGCTATGTGTCTACATTGATCTCAGATATCAATGATGGTATGGCAAAGAGATTTGTTGCAGGATATGACATCTTGCAAGGTGTTTCGGATTAAGTCTATATGAATTTGTGGAGACATATCTCTTGTTTCTTCTGGTGGCGGTTTTACTTATTTCATCAGTTTCTTGATACTATTAATTACTCCAAAACGGCATGGTTTTACTTGTGCCTGTAAACATGAGGTATTTACATTGTTAACACTGGAAAGAGAAGGTTGAGTGAAAGAATTGTGTTGGCTGTGATAATGAAAGGAGAAAAATTCATCAAGTAGTAAGAATGAGGGAATCTTCAAACATATTTCAGTGAAGAAGGCCCCATTCAATCAGGCAGCGTAAAGATGAGGAATAGAAAGTTGCAGGAGACCTGATGCATCAGGTTCAATGCAGGGTTACCCAAGAGTTTCGGAGTTGCATCCCTCAACCAACACAATTTATTATCACTTGATCACCAGCTGCAGGTACTGGTTTAAGAGTTACAGATCTAGACAGGTAAACTGATTAATGTGGCATTAATCAGTTTTGGACAATGCGTAAAAGCCGAGGAATTAAAATCTTTATAAGTTCTTACACTTTAAAGAAAAGTATTCGTTGTATTTTCTTTTTATTGTGTATTAGAGACGATTTTTCACAATATCTGATATCAAACAGATGAAATTCATAGCACACATTATTAGGCTTCAGAATCTTCGCTACTGGTTTTGCCTTTGGACGTCTGGAAAACCTGTCTGCATCCTGACTGACGTATGTAGCTTAGAATTAAGTGAACTGTTCTCTAGGAAGTAACCAACAACGGAACTTTAATGACCATGAAATTCTAGATAATTTTTTTTATTTCCAGTTCCAGTTCCACGAGGGCAAGGTTTATTCATTTGGAATTGAATACTGACTTATTTCTATATCTATTCTCTTAACAGATACTGCTCTTCACGTGAAAACTTGACTATTGATCATGTTTTCCCAATTGCACGTGGTGGACAGTGGAAGTGGGATAATCTGGTAAGATAACCAGTTCCATTTGAAGATTTGATTTCTTGATGCATAAATCAGACTCCGTAGCGGTGCTTAATTCTCTTTCCTGAGTATGATAACAAGATGCAGTATTATCATTATGCGATGTGGGCATTAGCTATCGAATAAAATAGCTCCAACTTTCAGTAAAGAGATGTACAACAGTTGGGATTATCCAAAACCTCACTAAGATTAGGAGAAAGGATGCTCATTTCCATCGACTTGTATAATGGATGCTCCATGAACGAATGATCACTGAAATGGGGAAGCATTCTATAGCTGTTTTTGTTCATTGTCCATCTGATTCCTCTGGAAACCCTTTACTTCGAAGGAGAAAATAAGACCTTGATGGCATAAATTGAATACAAGTATTGCACAGAAAGTGCTAAATACATTCTTCATGCTGCTACCATACAAGTTGTAACATCAATTATGAAACTGGGATATATGGCAGGTACATGTGTTTAGGTACTGTTGTGGTTGAATTCTCCTGTGAACGCTTAACATGCAGGTCACCGCATGTGCAAGGTGCAACTCAAAGAAAGGTCAGAAGACGTTGGAAGAAGCAAATATGAAGCTGATGAAAGTCCCCAAGGTAATTTATTTCGATTTGTTTGTTTGTTTTTTTCTTTCTTTTACATGTTAATGGCATGAGTGAGTGAGCCTGGCTACAAATTAAGATGCATACAATTGAATTGAATTGAATTGATTTCGCAGGCTCCGAAAGACTATGACATACTTGCAATACCACTAACAAGTGCAGCAATTAAAATGCTGAAAATGAGAAAGGGAACTCCAGAAGAGTGGCTCCAATATCTATCAAATTCCAAGCCCCCGCCTTCTTCAGAGCCATGACACCATCACTAGGCACTAGGCACTAACTACTTGTGCTTATTTCTATGCATATCATGCATTGTAACACATTTCATGTATATAATCTCTACCTTGGTTTAGGCCTTCATTTGCATAAACATGAAAGGTCAACAACCTATATTTGCAGCATCTTTGTTGATGATAAATGCAATTACGAGACTTGAACCTAAGACCTCTCACTTATAGGTAAAAAAAATATATTACTAGACCTTTTAAGTAGGTGAAGTCGTGACACTCACCAAACTCCAGAAGCTTTGTTTTGTTGTCAACAGATCTGGCCCCAAATCACCATGACAATAATGCATAATGTTTGTGAAAAATCAAAAACCCCAGCCCAGGATCAATCCGGACAAATCTAGTATAGAGGGCTAACCATGAAGGCCCAGACGTCAGTCACGTTTTAAAATCTCTCTCCCTCTTCTCAGATTCTCTTTCAAATTACTAAGAAAGTAATTAGGAGAAGATAATTCTTCACTAGCTGAATCTTCACCGTTACTAGCTTTAATGAAAAAAATTAAACTTTTCAGTTCACCAAGGGTAGAATTTGGCCCTGAAATAAGACAAGTAGAGCAAATCCCCAAAGAAACTGATATTCTTCGAATTCCAGTTCAACCATGCAATGTCCGGACAATAAGCTACTTCTTGATTTATTTTGAGGAGTGGAGTTTGAATACTCGTTCTCTTCAATATTCACAGGAACTGCATCCAATGCAATTGCCTGCAATATTACTGGCCAGGATTCTTCTAAGCATGCTTGAACTAATCCAATGCAATTGCCTGCAACTTTGATGGTACCAGAGGTGACTGAATTCCGTCAAGAAATGGATTCCACCGTAATCCTTAAACAAACTAATCCAGTACTTCCCAAGCATGCTTGAACTCTTTGAAATAATGGTAACAATGCTAGATATTCATCTGGAACCCCACTGTGGCGTCTCCTCGAGAACGCATATGTATAACATAATTAACATTTGAGAGAGGCATGAGCAGCAAGAAGTCTTCTCTTGATCTACATTACAATTAATAAATTAATTTTCCATTTAAGAAGTAAAATGGATTCCTTCAATCAAGAAAACATTAAAACAAAAGTTAAACAATGAAATTTATACAACCATTTTATATAAAACCATTTCTGCAATCAAACGTCTGCAAATGCGGATCTGAATTACTTTGCGGAAGATTTGAAGCATGGTACAGCAGTCTGTAAAAGTCTAGTGTGCAATATATTTTGAAGGGATTGTAAACCATTTAATGAATTTTGGAACTAGAGTATATTTGGCCACTTGAAGTGTAAATAGAGCACGGATATGAAGACAATGGTTAGAAATTTGAACAATTTCAAAGCTGAAATGAGTTGAACTCGTTTAAGCCATACTAACTGCTCGACAGTAGTTAATAAATGTTTTGACTCGTTGATTTCAATATGTGCTTTCTGATATTCTCAGAAGGAAAAATATATAACACCAGATGAAATCTATTTGATAAAAATGATTTCATTTATCCAATCAATAAAGTTTACACTTTGAGTATATATAAACAAGTATATTGTAACCACTAAGGTGAGTAAACTATAACTAACTAACAGATACTTAATCACTAAGTAATATCCCTAGATAGTGTAGTTACAATATTACCCTTTATATCCCCCCTCAAACAAAACCGGGGAATCCGAAGTTTAAGTTTGCCACGAAGGAAATGAAATCTGGATTTTGACAGAGACTTTGTGCAAATATCAGCAACCTGATCTTGGGTACAAACAAAATGCACAGAGATCTTACGAGCTAAGACTTTCTCACGAATGTAATGATAGTCTATTTCCACATGCTTGGTTCGAGCATGAAATAAAGGATTCTTAGTAAGAGATATTGCAGAAATATTGTCACACCAGATTTGAGGAGTGTGAGGCAAACAATAACCAATGTCGAGTAACAACCGACAAACCCAAGTGATTTCAGAAGCAGTATTTGCAAGAGAGTGATATTCGGCCTCTGTTGAAGATCGAGCAACAATGGGTTGTTTCTTTGCACTCCAGCTGATCAAGGAATTGCCCAGAAAAACACAATACCCTCCAGTAGATCGACGATCAAGGGTACATCCAGCCCAATCAGCATCTGAGAATGCAGTTAGTGTGGGACGTGTAGAACTTTTGGAAAACCATAAACCAAGATCAATGGAGCCCTTAAGATATCGAAGAATGCGCTTGATTGCTTGAAAATGGGAAATTCTGGGTTGATGCATAAATTGACAGACAAGATTCACTGCAAAACTGAGATCCGGTCGTGTCCATGTAAGGTATTGAAGTGCACCAACCAAGGATCGATACTCAGAGATATTATCGCACAAAGGGGAGTCATGATTAAGCTTAGAAGTGCTAAGAGGTGGGGTACATGGTTTAGCACTAGTCATGTTGGCCTTGGAAAGCAGATCCACAATATATTTGGTCTGACATATGAAAATACCAGAAGATGAGCGTTTGACTTCAAGACCAAGAAAATAATGAAGAGGTCCGAGATCTTTAATAGGAAACAGGGAGCTAAGTTGGTGAATAACCTTTCGACATTCAGCAGAATTGGGTCCAGTGACTAAAATGTCATCAACATACACTAAAATGAACACCACAGCAGAGTTGGAAACCTTTTTAATGAACAAGGAATGATCACTGGAAGAGCTGTGAAAACCAAGTGACTGAAGAGCAACATGAAGCTTCTCATACCAAGCTCTCGGAGCTTGTTTCAAACCATATAAGGATTTGTGCAGGTGACAGACATAAGATGGCTGTGTAGAATCTTCAAAACCAGGAGGCTGATGCATGAAAACAGATTCAGTAAGTGTCCCATGTAGAAAAGCATTGCTGACATCGAGTTGATTTAAATACCAATCAAACTGAGCCGCAAAGGTGAGCAGAATTCGAATAGTAACAGGTTTTGCTACCGGACTGAAAGTCTCTGTGTAATCTAAACCTTCTTGTTGATTGAATCCCTTAGCCACAAGGCGAGCCTTATACCAATCAATAGTACCATCAGGTTTTCTTTTAATTTGGAACACCCACTTGCAGCCTACAATATTATGAAATGTAAACTTGGGAACAAGAGACCATGTGCCAGTGTTGATGAGGGCATTGACTTCCTCTTGCATAGCTTGACGCCAATGAGAAGACTTTGAAGCTTAGAGATATGTAGTAGGTATATAATCAGGAGATAGATGAGAGGGGAGAGGGTGTTTAGTAGCAGTAAGTGCCCGTGGCTTGAAAATGCCAGATTTTGACCGTGTTTGCATGGAATGAGTATTGAGAGAGGGAATGAGAGAAGGTGCTGCAACTTCCATAGACAAATGAGAAGATGGGAGTATGGAAGAAGACAAAATATGGGTAGGTGAGATAGGAATCTGAGAAGAGGGAGACATGGTAGATGGAGGTGTAGGTGTAGATGAAGATAGAGGTGCAGGTGTAGGAAGTTTAAAAGTAAGAGTGGAGGGAATAGGATATCCAGAAGAGGAATGTGAGATTGAAGATTAAGAAGATGAAATATAGTGAAATGGGAAATGAGATTCATTAAAGATAACATGCCGAGAGATGTATAACCTGTTGGTGGCAGGATCAAGGCACCTATAGCCCTTATGATTCAGACTGTAACCAAGAAATACACAAGCTTTACTTCGAGGATCCAACTTAGAAGAAGTGTAAGGCTTTAACCAAGGGAAACAGGCACAACCGAAGACCTTCAGGAAATTGTAGTTAGGTACCCAATGATATAAAGATTCCTAAGGAGATGGTCATGATGCAGTTGGCATTCGGTTGATAAGATAAATGGTTGAGTGACAAGCTTCAACCCAATAAGTATGAGGTAGCTTAGAAGCTGCTAGCATTGTCCGAGTTGTTTCAACTAAGTGGCGATGCTTGCTTTCGGCACATCCATTATGTTCAGGAGTGTAAGGGCAAGTGAGTTGATGCTGAATACCATGTGTAGCTAAAAACTGTGAAAACTGAGTGTTCACATATTCACCACCAGAATCGGATTGTAAAGCAATGATCTTTGTACACAGAGAGGTTTCAACAAGAGATTTGTATTGCATAAAAGCGGACATTACATCAGACTTGTACTTCAAAGGATAGAACCAACAATAACGGGTAAAGTCATCAACAAAGATGACATAATATCTGAAACCTTGACAAGAAGCTACAGGTGATGGTCCCCAAACATCCGTGTGTACAAGTTCAAGTGGATTGCTAGTTGTACAAATTGTAGAAGTAAAAGGAAGCCGAGAACATTTTCCTAGTGCACAGTCTGAGCAAAAAGACTTAGTTGAATGAGATAAAACTGAAATACAAGATTGTGCTGCAAGTTTATCAATGATCTTGACAGAAGGATGACCTAATCTCTGGTGCCACACATCCTTGGAAGCCTTGACAGATGCAATGAGAGCATGCTGCTGAGCAGGTGCAGAAAAAGAGAAATGAAAGGGATAGAAACCATGCTGAACAGGTCCTTTAAAACTCATCCTCCCCGAAGAAAGATCATTCACAGTAAAGTGAGTAGGATAAAGATTCATCGAACATTTGTTATCAATAAGAAATTGATTTGCAGAGAGAAGATTATGTTGTAATGCAGGAACATATAGTACTTTATTAAGCTTAAAAGTACTATCAGATGTGGTCAAAGTAGTAGAGCCAGATTGAGTGATAGGCAAACCTTTGCCATTACCAATATACACTTGTTCTGGACCAGTATAGACTTCAGGATTTTGCAAGGCTGCATAAGAGTTGGTTATATGAGATGTAGCGCCATAGTTGACAATCCAAGATGGAATGGATGATGAGGGATTGGCTACCATAGCTGAGGGAGAGGGTTTGCCACCATAAGCTGGATTCATGCGATGAGGGCAATCAGAGGCCTCAAGATCAAATTGATGACAAATTTGACACGGAGTCTTCTTGGTGTAAGATGAGAAATGTTGGCAGCCTCCACAATTGTAACGAAAATTGCCACGATGATTGGTATTGATGGAACGATTAGTATTACCACGATAAGAGGATATGAAATTGCCTCGATTGGAGTAACCACGATTATAATTGTGATCCATGCCACGACCTTGAGTAGTGAAGGCAGAAGAAGACTGAGAGTTAGGGTTGAGAGGTGGAAGAGAAAGAATACCGGCAAAACTGTTGAGAGCCTGAAATATAGAGGAGTCTAAGGTGGTTTTTCTTTGATTGACTAATTGTATCTCTTTGCTAAGCAACAGACCATGCAGCTCATCAATAGTCGTGGATCCAAGACGGAATTGAATGGCATCAACGAACGAATCATACTCAAGGGGCAAACCATGTAGAGTGACAGAAAGCAAATCAGAATCGTCCACCGGAGAGCCGACATTTGCAAGGGTATCAACAATTGCCTGAATTTACTGAAGATACTGAGTAGCAGTAGAATCACCCTTGGTAAGATTACGAAGACGAGATCGAAGCTCATGAATGTGAGACTGAGAAGCTGTGGCGAGGCGAGATTCCAACTTCGTCCAAAGTTCGCGAGCAGAATTCAGACCAACCGTATAGGGAATGAGGGATTCAGAGAGGGTAGAATTGATCCAGATGAGAATATTTTGATCATTCTCATACCACGAAACAAACTCAGGATTGAGAGTGCGATTTCCCGAAGAATCAAGAAATTGAGGCGGCGCCACCATAGATTCGTCAATGTGACCGGTGAGGTTGTAACGACGAAAAATCAGAGCAAATAGAGCACTCCAGGTCAAGTAATTTGTGGTGGTGAGCTTGATTGGCACCATAGATCCGATGTTTTGGATCGTGACGGAGACGAAATTCAGAGAATTAGGGTTTGGAGAAGCAGTCGGAACAGGATGAACAGGAGAAGCCGATTCTGACGAAGGAGATGCCATGGCTAAATTCGAGTAGGAGATCAAGAATAAAAATCACCCACCTTTTATAATTTTTTTTTCTACCATTTTTTTTTTTGTTTAAAAATTTCCATAAAAAATAATTGCAACAAGATTTGCATGAACAAAACATTACCCAACAAGAAATTTGTAACTGGAACATAATGTGTTATACCATGTGTCATTATAAATAAACATAATTAACATGTCCCATTTTATGATATATTGTTCAATACAATCCACTTATATTATCTCCCATAACTATAAGTTTGAATTTAGAGAGATTACCTTATTAAAAAAAATAAGGCATCAGTATCATTTAGCAGACACTACAATTATTTAGAATTACACTCCAATGTTACATAATTATGATAAGATTCATGTTAATAATAAAGAATGACGTGATTATGACTATAACAAGGTTGACAGTTACATTGTGAACGTTCTATTACATTGTCAAGGTAAGTTTTTGTACTTCAACGTAATTGAATTACAATATTAACGTTTATTATTACATCATTGACATACTAAAACAACATATACGTATGTTACTACTATGAAACATTATGACTTTACATGACATCTTAATTTGGTTACAACAAGACGTCAACATACAATGTCTAAGTAAGGTTACATTGTAATCATTCAAATTTAGACACTAAGGTTAAATAGTTATCTTAACTTTATATTTAATTACACCAAATGACGCTAGTATTACTATAACGTGATCATTCAAATTTACACTCCAAAATTACTTAATTATCTTAATATTATACATAATTACCTTAACGTTATACCATTGTTACCCTTTACGATGTATACGTTAGATTACACTATTAAGGTATTATATTATAGTTGAACAATAACAGCTTAACGTTCAAACTAAATGGTACCAATTTCGCTATGAGTTTGAATGTTTATGATATTTGAAATATGATTAAAATTATGAAAACTATTATTAGCATTTCAAAAATCTCATTCTGCATTCCTCACACAGGAACAAGAGGGATCCACCGAAGAAGATCCTTCCCCTTCCCTTTTTTCGGAAGAAAAGGAGGATACAGACAAAATCGATGAAACGAAAGAGATCCGAGTGAATGGAAAGGAAAAAACAAAGGATCAATTCCACTTTAAAGAAACACGGTATAAAAAAAGACCCGTTTATGAAACTTATTATCTGGATGGGAATCAAGAACAAGAAAATTCAAAGTTAGAAATATTAAAAAAAGAAAGATATCTTCTGCTTTGAAAAACCTATTGTGACTATCCGACACCGTTGTTCGTAGCCACGTGCTCTAATCCTCTGAGCTACAGGCCCCACCCCGTCTCCACTGGATCTGTTCCTGGGAGTACCCTAAAAAAAAGGAACCTTACAAGTAGTACGATACTGTCATTAACTTAAAGAGTATTACAATTCTCAATTTATCTTGGCGCCATCAGTCTAGGTTTCCGATGAATCTTTAACCTTACTGCTCTCTCCAGGCAGCTCGAGGCAAGACTTTTCGATAGCTGCCTCTTCCTTGTCTTCTCTTTTATCAGATACTTCCTCATCAAGTGGTAGAGGATCCGATGATACCTGGCCTGGTTTATTGCCAGGGTTCTCTTTTTTCCCCTGCAAATGATGGTCTAAATTCACTTCAACTGGCATATGTTCAGCATCTCCAGTAGGATGTTCAGATGGCATACGCTCAGCATTCACTTGGTTCAACCCTGCTGCCATTCCCTCTTGTCTGGAAACGACTTCCTTGTTTCTCTTCAAATGCTGATCATCACATGCTGGGACAAAGCCGCTATTAGTTTGGAGATCACGGGTTTCTTCAGCCTCTGTATCAGTAGGATGAAGTTCGGATGGCATGCACACAGTAACTTGGTTCGACCCTGATGTCATTCCCACCTGTCTGGAAACCACTTCCTCGTCGCTCTCCAATTGCTGATCATCGTATGGTCCACTAACACCGCTCTTAGTTTGGAGATCATGGTGTTCTTCTGCCTCAGTACTGTTGGTTGGTGCGTTACCCTGTGGGGATTTTAGACCATCAGGGGCATCTGATATCACCTCCCTTTCACCAGCCTCTTGATGGTCTGTATCGTCGACTGCATCTACGTTGTTGAGAGGTTGCGAAATAGAATCTCCATGAGTGTAATCACTCTGTGTATTCACTTCCAAGTCAGGTTCTTCCGCTGTGCTTTCTCCTTTTGATTCACTTTCAGCTGCTTCTAAAGCGGCAGGAAAAGATTGGAAAGCATCCCAATCATCTTCATCCTCTTCTTCCTCTTCGATTTCTTGGTCATCAGAAAGAGAATGCGCTGTGGTGGCTGGTGGTGGAGGTTTCTCTTTGCTTGCCTCTGTTGGAACTGGTAATTTTATCTCTAATGACGGAGTTGTGGGCTTCAGCTGGGTTGCATTATGCTCTTGTGTCACAGACGCACGGATGAACCCCTGAAAAGACAAAGGGATTTAAAGTTCTGTTTGAAAGCATCCATAAAAAGTAGAGCCTGAGACTCCCAAGTATTCCAGTTCGTTCCAAAACAATAGCAAAATACTTTTGAAAGACATATCCAATAAACGGCATAGAATACCATTCGTGAATCTGCAATAGCAAGAGCACCCAACAAAGAGAAGAAAAAGAGACCTGAAGTTGCTGTCGGTGTGTTACAGGCATAGACAGCAATATATCCTTGAAGTGAACTGCTGACGAAGGAAGCTGAGCAAGATGAGAAACAAGCCTTACAGCCGTGCTTCTTAATGTATCGACTTCCTGTCAATGATAAAACCATCAGTCAAACAAGTGATAAAAGGCAGTTTGAAACTTTGAATTTTAGAGGCTGCTTATTTTATTACCAGTGAAGAACCTTCTTCTGAAGCCTTGAAAACCACGATTACGGCTTCCAAGAGTAAATTCATAAAACCTCTCTGACATTCACTAGGTTTTGAAAGTGTCTGCAGCACTACTAAGAGTCTTAAGCATTCGCCAGCAACAGTTGCTGATTTTTCAGTTACAGGTTTCTGTAAACGAAAGACCTTCAGAACGACAAATACCAGAGACAAAAAGGGAATCGGGGTTATAATTATCTAAAAGGATGGTCTGAAACACCTTTAAAGCATTCTGGATTATCACAAAAAAATCTGCAGTAAGCTCCCCAACAAAGAGCATTAAAAAATTGTTGCCTTCCACATTTGGGGTTTTCTGTACCAAACTTTTTAGCACTTGTAAGCCAATTGATTGAACCTGTGCACAATATAAAAAAATATTATATCAGTTGTCACATTCTTGGAAAAAATGACCATAATAGTACAGAGAATGCACATGAATGTACCTGTATATTTGAATCGGTAAGTACAGTTTGGACACATTTTGTGCAGTATTTAAACATAGTAGAATATACGGAATCACCATCTCTATTCTCTTCAAGATAATTTATTTCGTAACCCAACTTGGCAAATGATATAGTTTGTTCAAGAGAGAAAGCAAGCTTTGTTTGCAGTAGTATGTGCAAGTCAGATCTCTTATTTTCCTGCAGATGAATGGACTTAATGCAATCCTCGGTCAAATCAGTTATCACATTCAGACAAGTTCCCAATAATTTTTGCATATGAAGAAGACCATCTTCACCAACACCGGATTTATCTGCAAAGTGAATTTTGATTAGCCCAAATTTATTAATCAAGAAGCCACTGTTTTAATAAAATTTGGCATAATCTTTAACATGAATATAGAAGGAAAGAAGCAAAATAGGGCTCAAATGGATGTATATGTGTAGAAATTATGTTGGACGGTAAGTTGACAACTAAGAAAATGGAGGCTATGGAAGAATTTTGGTTTTTATTCAAATTAGATAAATAGACTGGTCAGATCAGTTTTATTGTCACAGTGCTCACCATCAATAAATCTTTTCAATAATAGACCTGTGCACTTGAAAAAATCGTCCACCTTGGAGAAACAAAACTCAGTTGAGGCTTCTCTGATTCCCTTGTAACCAATTAAAAGAAACGCCAATGCAGCAGAGATTAGCTGTGTCTGCGTGCCAAAACATGCAGTTCAGCGAAAAGATAAAAATTAGTGGTTAATATAGTTGTTCAGAATTTTGTAAAAAGCGTAGTTATGAAAAACTGCACGGCAATTATATAAATTAGAAATAATTCCCATTCAATATAAATAAACTAGTTACTGACCTTTGGTTGAAAACAGTTTACAAGTGTTTTAGCAGTGATAAATAATGTGGATATCAAATCCTCCGAGGGTTTGTCCAAAGATATTGCCTTACTACAGAACACAAAAATATGAACCTTCAGCTGATTGAGAGTGACATCAGAGGTTTAAAATAATTATAAAAAAATGTAAAATAAATTCGTAGATTGATAGATTCCATTACCTTTGAAATACTTTGTAAAGATAAGCCAAACAAAGTTCCATTGCCAAATACGCAAAATTGTCCACTTCATAAAAAGATTCAGGGCAGTTCTTCACAATCTATTGAAAGAATTCAAATAAAACACCAATTCAGGATCTGTGACAAAGACAATATGCACACAAAACTAATCTCTTATAAAGTCCTTTGAATGGAAGGTTCCCTGGCCAAAGAAGTAAAGTTGTCCACTTCATGAAAAGATTCAGGGAAGTTCTTCACAATTGGAATACAACAACAACAACAACAACAACAACAACAAAGCCTTTTCCCACTAAGTGGGGTCGGCTATATGAATCCTAGAACGCCATTGCGCTCGGTTTTGTGTCATGTCCTCCGTTAGAACCAAGTACTCTAAGTCTTTTCTTAGAGTCTCTTCCAAAGTTTTCCTAGGTCTTCCTCTACCCCTTTGGCCCTGAACCTCTGTCCCGTAGTCACATCTTCGAACCGGAGCGTCAGTAGGCCTTCTTTGCACATGTCCAAATCACCGGAACCGATTTTCTCTCATCTTTCCTTCAATTTCGGCCACTCCTACTTTACCTCGAATATCCTCATTTCCAATCTTATCATTTCTTGTGTGCCCACACATCCCACGAAGCATCCTCGTCTCCGCCACACCCATTTTGTGTACGTGTTGATGCTTCACCGCCCAACATTCTGTGCCATACAACATCGCTGGCCTTATTGCCGTCCTATAAAATTTTCCCTTGAGCTTCAGTGGCCTACGACGGTTACACAACCCGCCGGATGCACTCTTACACTTCATCTATCCAACTTCTATTCTATGGTTGAGATCTCTCTAATTCTCCGTTCTCTTGCACGATATATCCTAGGTAGCGAAAACGGTCGCTTTTTGTGATCTTCGCTAGATTGCTCCGATCATTAGTGTGGATAAGTATATAAATGGATATAGATAGGAAAGCAAACACAAGATGTACGTGGTTCACCCAGATTGGCTACGTCCACGGAATAGAGGAGTTCTCATTAATTGTGAAGGGTTTACACAAGTACATAGGTTCAAGCTTTCCTTTAGTGAGTACAGGTGAATGATTTAGTACAAATGACATTAGGAAATATTGTGGGAGAATGATCTCGTAATCACGAAACTTCTAAGTATCGGAATGTGGTATCGTCTTGACTTGCCTTATCTGTCTCACAGGTAGATGTGGCATCTTCTCTGGAAGTACTCTTCCTCCATCCAGGGGTGGTATCTTTAACTGGTGGAGATGCACAAGGTAATGTATCAATTTCACTTGAAGCTTACTTGTAGTTTCAGGCTTGGTCAAGCGCGATACAAACCATGTAGTAGGAGTCCCTCAAGTTGCCGAGCTAGGGGATTTGCTGAAAGAGGTGACAGACAAGGTAAGCAATCAGAGCTCCGGCTGATTGTTCACATTCTCCCTATCTTGCAGGCAGCATGAAGGATAAAGAGAAGAAAAATGAGAAGAGATGATATGGGATACTTTTGCTTTTGAAGAAGTAACTTTCCACAGGCTTATTCTTGAACTGAGCTGGAGGGTTTTCTGGTTTCCTCCAGAGTATAAGGCCGACTGAAGAATTTGAGGGTCAAAACAAGTCCATCAAATCTAGAGTACGTTCGACCCTACTGATATGGGGTACTTTTGCTTTGACAGAGTAATGGATGTATCGGCACGTGTGCTGTTACGCTTGTCTCCACATGCTTCCTTGTATCCTTCTCACTTGCCCTATCTGTTCCTCAGGCAGATGCGGTATCTTCCCTGGAAGCATAAGATGTTGAAGATGAGTACTCGAGAGCAATGCCAGGTAAGTAAGTTCCAGGCAGTCAGTTCCTGGCTGGAAGCTTGATTCCAAGTGCTGACTGATTGCTCTCTTTCTCCTTGTCTTGCAGGTAAGAACAAGGCCAAAGGAAAAGACAAGGAAAAAGCATGATATGGGATACTCTTGCTTTTAACCCTGATGATATGAGATATTCTTGCTCTAGTATAACTTGTTTGCAGAGGTATTATCGGGGGGAAAGAAAGCTGAATATTTCGAAAGGCTTCGTTGAGAGTGCCCTCTCATATATGAGGAAGGGTTGAGCATTTTTGCAGGTCTGTCTGTCCGTTGGGGATGGAGGTTGACATATATAGGAGTCTCCTTAACAACAAGTAGTAATGCTATTCCTTTACCCTGTCAGAGCACTTTGAAAAAGTGGTCTGTGGTATGTGGAAAGCTGATGTTGCGTGTGAAGATTACAGACAGCTTTATCCAAGGAGATCCGGCTCTTGTAGTTGGGAAAGTGTTGCCTCTTCGGTTTTCGAACAAGCAATCCTATCAGGGATCTGGCTCTCGAGATTCGGATAACGATGTCTCTTCGATTTTTGAGAAAGCAATCCTGCTGGGGGTCTGGCTCTCGAGATTCGGAGAGCGGTGTCTCTTCGATTTTTGAGAAGGTAATCATGTTGGGAGTCTGGCTCTCGAGATTCGGAGGGCGGTGCCTCTTCGATTTTGGAGCAAGCAATCTTGTTGGGAGTGTTTTCTCGAATGTGAGTAAAGGTTGGGCATGTTTGCTAGTCTACCTTGCCACGAAGCACAGAGGTTGACACACAGGGACTTTCCAATTATCCAGCAATGGTACTGTTCCTTTACCCTCTCTTCGATTTTTGAGAAAGTAGTCATGTTGGGAGTCTGGCTCTCGAGATTCGGAGGACGGTGCCTCTTCGATTTTGGAGCAAGCAATCTTGTTGGGAGTGTTTTCTCGAATGTGAGTAAAGGTTGGGCATGTTTGCTAGTCTACCTTGCCACGAAGCACAGAGGTTGACACACAGGGACTTTCCAATTATCCAGCAGTGATACTGTTCCTTTACCCTTGTGGGTAATAATATGGGGTAGCTAGACCTTCAAAATTTATGTGTCTAAACTTTGTTAGTGCTGTTTCTTTGCTATTCTTTTACCCGTCTTGGTCAGAGCGATGTAGTGGAAGCTGCAAGCTTCACGTGCTCAACTTTGGCAGAGAACTTTGGCAAAGTTATCTGTGATACACATGAGCTACTATTGCGTGTGGGAAGTGGGTGATTGAACAGTAAGACTCATGTGCTTTCTACTTCACCAGAAGTCTTCGACAGAATGCCCATAATTTCCGCAAAGCTGAGTGTGCGTGTGACAGGTGCTGCCAAGGCTGGAAAAGTAGGTGCCTCTTCGATTTCTGAGATCGGCCCTCGTGGTCTCTGAGCAGCCCAACTTTTGAGAAAGCAAGCGCCTCTTCGATTTCTGAGATCGGCCTTCGTGGTCTTTGAGCAGCCCAACTTTTGAGAAAGCAGACGCCTCTTCGATTTCTGAGATCGACCCTCGTGGTCTCTGAGCAGCCCAGCTTTTGAGAAAGCAAACGCCTCTTCGATTTCTAAGCAGGTGCCTCTTCGATTTCTGAAGCTCCGTTGAGTGCAGATTTTTATAGGGGCTGGCATTAAGTTCCAAAGCACACTTGAATCTCCACCAGTAGAAGCTCCATTCTTACACTTCTAAGATCTTGATTTGTTCGACCTCTTCTCTCTTCAACACCTTTGAAAATGTCTGGCCCCTCCGACCGTCGTTTTGACTTGAACCTTGTTGAAGAGGCAGCCCCGCCTTCTCCAGACAACATATGGCGCCCATCCTTCGTCTCCCCTACTGGTCCTCTTACCGTTGGGGATTCCGTTATGAAGAATGATATGACCGCTGCGGTGGTGGCCAGGAACCTTCTCACTCCCAAAGATAACAGACTACTTTCCAAACGATCTGATGAGTTAGCTGTTAAGGATTCTCTGGCTCTCAGTGTTCAGTGTGCAGGTTCTGTGTCTAATATGGCCCAACGCCTATTTGCTCGAACCCGCCAAGTTGAATCATTGGCGGCTGAAGTGATGAGTCTCAAACAGGAGATTAGAGGGCTCAAGCATGAGAATAAACAGTTGCACCGTCTCGCACATGACTATGCTACAAACATGAAGAGGAAGCTGGACCAGATGAAGGAATCTGATGGTCAGGTTTTACTTGATCATCAGAGATTTGTGGGTTTGTTCCAAAGGCATTTATTGCCTTCGTCTTCTGGGGCTGTACCGCGTAATGAAGCTCCTAATGATCAACCTCTGATGCCTCCTCCTTCTAGGGTTCTGTCCAGTACTGAGGCTCCGAATGATCCCCCTCCGGTGCCTTCTCTTTCTGGGGCTCTACCGACTGCTGCGACTTCTCCTAAGCAACCTTTGTGAAGGCTCTCTCTTGTTTGTTTATTTTGACTCATGTATATGTACATATTTGTAGCTTATCGGGGATATCAATAAATAAGCTTTCATTCATTTCAACGTATTGTGTTAAATACACCAAAGCCTTCTTCTCTAAGTTCTTTGAATTTTCTTTTGTTGGAGCTTTGTGAGTGGAGCATGTAGGTTGAGGTAGTGTTCCCTTAATTTCCTGAGTGAGGAAAACTTCTCGGTTGGAGACTTGGAAAATCCAAGTCACTGAGTGGGATCGGCTACATGAATCTTAGAACGCCATTGTGCTCGGTCCTGTGTCATGTCCTTCGTTAGATCCAAGTACTCTAAGTCTTTTCTTAGAGTCTCTTCCAAAGTTTTCTTAGGTCTTCCTCTACCCCTTCGGCCCTGAACCTCTGTCCCATAGTCGCATCTTCTAATCGGAGCGTCAGTAGGCCTTCTTTGCACATGTCCAAACCACCGTAACCGATTTTCTCTCATCTTTCCTTCAATTTCGGCTACTCCTACTTTACCCCGGATATCCTCATTCCTAATCTTATCCTTTCTCGTGTGCCCACACATCCAACGAAGCATCCTCATCTCCGCTACACCCATTTTGTGTACGTGTTGATGCTTCACCGCCCAACATTCTGTGCCATACAGCATCGCCGGCCTTATTGCCGTCCTATAAAATTTTCCCTTGAGCTTCAGTGGCATACGGCGGTCACACAACACGCCGGATGCACTCTTCCACTTCATCCATCCAGCTTGTATTCTATGGTTGAGATCTCCATCTAATTCTCCGTTCTTTTGCAAGATAGAACCAAAATTCACAATCTATGACTGACATTACACACAGACAACTAGTCTCTTATAAGGTCTTTACATACAGAAATCTTTTTGACATTACAACTCGGAATCTCCGGTCCACAGTTTTCTAAACACATAAATATGCAGCCAACTTTATTAAAGGATATGATTCCTACCAAACTAACGCACTAAAATGAAAGAAAATATAAGTAAATAAAAAGCAATTTACTGTTTTGCAGATCAAATTATTGTTCTGCAAATCCACATACAAGCTTTTATAAAAGAGCTTAAGTTTAGCAAAGTGCAAATGGCTCATAATATCAGTAGGAGTGTAAAAGGCATGTTGGCTGTTGCAGCCTGCAGGTGAACGCTACCAAAGAAACTGGAATAGTTAGTAACTGAATGAACGAATCATAACATTCTGAGGTAACAACTCAAAATCCAAACATAATTCAGCCTCAATTAATTGGTAAGAACTTCTTCACGTGTATTGTCTTAGAATATGAAAGATCAACGTGAAAAAACAGCATAGATACTCATCATAATACCTAAAAAAAGGCCTAAAATTATCCATTGTTTTATAATTACCTCTGATATAACAGACACTGAAAGACTATCCCAAGAATTATCCATGCACATAGAATATGAGAAAACCTGCACCAGTCAAATATGAAATAAAGAATTACTACACGAATATCAAAGTCAACAGGTGCCCTGTGCATGGTTAGGGTAGTACTAGAAAGACCAAAACTGGTGACTGAACAAGTAATAAGGAAAGGGAACACATAAGATACATGTCAGATTGCAATGTCATATCCCAAAACTTTTCCTTTTCTTAATTATACAATTTGCATTTCAGAGACGGTGACATAGAATTGGTGTTTAATTTCTCTTAACAAAAACTTGTTTCATTGTTAAGAAGCATATGGCATCGTGAATACTCAACAGCACAAATAATGAATACAAATCAATTAACTCTTAAAGCAATCGACCACATCGCACCACGCTGATAAACTTTGTAATGCTGCATCTTTAGAAAATGTTACAAATTATAAATATATAAAGAGAGTGGAATTTTTTATTAAAGATGTCAGCTGTCCAATGTATGTGTGATGCACTAGATTTTCTATTGCAGAGAATACAACTTATTCTATTTGACTTGCAAACTCATTTAACTCCCTTACGTTACTTGTAACTGATAAACAGATTAAAATTAGATGAAGACTTTAAAAGGAAAGAAAACAATAATGAGCAGAAATATAGGTTCCAAGGATTTGAAGAAACAATTAATAATTTTATCTGACAGTCTTCTTTTTTTATTTATAGGATGGCAATAAGGCCGGCAATGCTTTATGGCACGGAATGTTGGGCAGTGAAGCATCAACACGTACATAAAATGGGTGTAGCGGAGATGAGAATGCTTCGTTGGATGTGTGGGCACACGAGAAAGGATAAGATTAGGAATGAGGATATCCGAGGTAAAGTAGGAGTAGCCGAAATTGAAGGAAAGATGTGAGAAAATCGGTTACGGTGGTTTGGACATGTGAAACGAAGGTTCACTGACGCTCCGGTTAGAAGATGCGAGTACGGGACAGAGGTTTAGGGCCGAAGGGGTAGAGGAAGACCTAGAAGGACTTTGGTAGAGACTCTAAGAAAAGACTTAGAGTACTTGGATCTAACGGAAGATACGACACAGAACTGAGCGCAATGGCGTTCTAGGATTCATATAACCGACCCCACTTAGTGAGAAAAGGCTTTGTTGTTGTTGTTGTTGTTGTTGTTGATTAGTGAAATGTGGTAAAATGAGTCATTCAGACGCTTCTGCATTGAAGATGATCACTTCCTACGTAAAACTGCATATGACAACATGTGACTTTTTTCACTGGATGCCTATGCACACATTAGAGCATTAAGGAGTTAATAAGAGAAAGAGAAAAGGAAACGGATAGCCACCTGTAGCAGTTCTCTGCATATGTCCACAGTGAGAAATCCCGCACTGGCAAACCTTTTGGTCGCCAGAAACTGGAAAACCGGTAATGCAATTTCATATAACCTAATTCCTGGGAAAGATAATTCTTCACTAGCTGAATCTCCACCGTTACTAGCCTTAATGAAATAAATTGGACTTTTCAGTTCACCAAGGGTAGAATATTGGCCCTGAAATAAGACTAGTAGAGCAAATCCCCAAAGAAACTGATATTCTTCGGATTCCAGTTCAACCATGCGATGTCCGGACAATAAGCTATTTCTTGATTTTTTTTTAGTAGTGGAGTTTGAATACTCCTCCTCTTCAATATTCACAGGAACTGCATCCAATGCAATTGCCTGCAATATTACTGGCCAGGATGATTCTAAGCAAGGTTGCAACTTTGATGATACCAGAGGTGACTGAATTCCATCAAGAAATGGATTCCACTGTAAGAAGAAAGAAATTATTAGTGAAAACAAAGCACAAATGCAAGGGACGAAAGCTAGCAGTTTTCCTATTATTTAGCTGACCTTTGTCTTGAGATGCAAGCACAAGAATACATAACTGTAATCCTTCAAAACATTAATCCAGTACTTCCCAAGCATACTTGAACTCTTTGAAAATAATGGTAACAATGCTAGATATTCATCTGGAACCCCACTATGGTGTCTCCTCAAGAACGCATATGTATAACATTTGAGAGAGGCATGAGCAGCAAGAAGTCTTATCTTGATCTACATCACAATTAATAAATTAGGTTTCCATTTAAAAAGTAAAATGGATTCCTTTAATCAAGAAAACATTAAAACAAGAGTTGAACAATGACTATTATATACCTTGCATGAGACCCATTCTGCAAATGAAGGATAATACAGGTCCTTAAATTCAGTCAATGGTCGTGAAATCAATGAATATATGCGTTTAACAGCAATTTGATCGCCCTTAATAATTCCACTAGTCAGTATCTGTAATGACAATTCATTTCACGTTGTCACTTACATGCAAAAGAAACTAAATAAATAGGAAGAAACCAAGGAAAAGATAAAGTTAGATTTGTCTTTATTAAAGAACCTTTGTAGCAAGCAGGAAGCCTGCTTCCAATAGAATAGGGCCAGAGGACGAGTCTAAGGCAGTGCGGACAGCAGATACTAACTGGGCCTGAATTTCATACAGCCTCAATTATTAAAAACACCCCCATTTCCCACCAGTAAAAGCGAAACTGAAACTGAAACTATCTGTCAAATCCCTCCAAGGAGCTTTAACAGAGATAATGGACATCTTTTTGCAATTTCAAATCTCTGTCAAGGAATCTAATAGAAGCAAGTGAAAGAAAATCGCAAGCACTTGCTGCACTTTTGACATACCTGATACTGTTCCAGTAGGAGGTGCCCTGGAAGCTCCGGGTCAGGTATCCTTTCAAACTGTTCCCAGCATCACATGACAGAAATATATATGAGCAAAGCGAAATACATGATATAGGAATCAAGAAATATCTAAATTATAAGACTTTTCCCAGCTAGATAGCAGTGACATATAAGCTACCGGTTTAGAATGGACAATAGGGTGCTCACCTGTATCAGCCCAATGAGTATGTTGAAGTAGAAAAAAAGGGGGTGTAAATTAAAAGGCAGCAAGACATGAAAGGGGAGTAGTAATTAGTAGAAACTATACTTCCCATTTCAAAGATTTAGGTAAGATGAAAATAAAAGTCAAGTATGTATAAGAAAATATGATGTGAAGAAGAGCTATTAAGATCTATATAGGAAACATATCACATTCAATTAGATATAAGAATACGAGTAAGGCTTGGATTTTAGGAGGTCAAGCATGACACATGACACTATTTTACAAATTTCTCTATTCTTAGCGTGTCTTATACAAACTCACCTTATCTGTAATGGTACTCAGAAGTCCCACACCAATTGGCTGCAAGTTTTCCAACTGGATCGTGCTTATCTATGAAAATTAACAAGAAATGTCAGCTCTAACATGTATTCCTCAGGCATTTGATAGGACATAGTAAAAATTTAAAAGAACAAACAAACAAACAAACTTGACATAAACAAACAAACTTGACATCCGCACCTGGTATGCAAGGGCTATAAGTTCTTGTATATGGAGAACGAGCCAATCACTAGAGGCCTGTCCATTAGTAGGTTGGCTCCTAGTAGTACAAAGATCAAAATGAGCTGGATTCTTTCCAACAGCTCTAGGTAGGTAACTCAAACACCTACAAAGCAACAAATTACTAAATCAATTAAACGAAGAATACCACAAATTAAGACAAAAGTTCATGACTAGTTCTTTGAAAGGGAAGAGGGCGCTTGTGCCTTGGTAAGTGTCAAACACAAAAGGGTTTCTAAAGGCACGGGCTATGCACATTTACACCTTTCTTCTAGCTCGTACACTAATGTATGCATACTAAAGCTAATTTTATGCTCAATGAAATTTCTTTCATCTGATATTTGAATTGCTACTTAAAAATCAATCCCAAGCTTCATTGACTATTATTTTCTTGAGGTCCAAGGCATAATAATCTTGCACTTGATTGTTTCATTTTTATACAAAGTTTATGTTCTGCCTTGTGGAATCTTGCCCGACACAAACACCGGCTGCAGTCTTCAACACGTGTGAACTCTGGGCACTTTTGTGGGTGTGCCTGTGTGCAGTAGATTTAATGCATCATTTCAGGTAGTGCATGGAAAATATCATCACATACTCAGCAGCAAAAACTCTGGTTCGGTATCTGAGGTGTTTATCTCTATTCAGAATACTATGGGGGCCTAAGGTGCTAGAAACCATGTTCTCATCGTCTTCTCCAAAATTTACACTTGGGTCACCCTCTGTACCCTTTGAGGGATAATTTTCTAAGCTGCTACTACTATCAGCATTTCTTCGCATTGATGTGGCAAGAATCTGAGAAAGATTTTGACAATTCACTGAATTAGTAATTGTCCTTTCCAAGACAGGACAGTTAATGCATATAATAAGCATATACAAAGCCTTCTTTCATCAAGAACAAAAACATGCTTATCTATCAAGAAAATTGGGGATTAAACTGATTTACAAAGTACTATAATTGTATTAACAAGAAGAAACCAAGCTCAATGGATAGAAGTATTCAAGTATTCCAAATAGTTTGTCTTTTTTTTTCTTTCAAAATTTACATCCAAAACATACTATCTGTATAACATTCTGGATGAAAAGAGAACAGACTAAACAAGCTTACCACATTACGACAAATTGATATCCAATGGGATGGACAGGAAGGGCATGATGCATAGAGCAATCGCATGATTGTGGTGCGCACCAGATCCCCTATCCTACAAGGATAAAAATAAGGGGAGATAAGTTATCTTGCATCTCTCTCTCTCTCTCTCTCTAAAGATAAATGTCAACAAGAAACCAGGCTAAAAGTGAAGTAAATACTCGGAATCTGTTTCTTCATCCAGCATGTGAAATAACTTCTCTTCTATTTGCTCGACAACAATGGAAACCTGTATGATAGAAAATCAGTGAATGATCTGATTTATTGTAATGAGACTTATATTTGAAGATGGAAAGTAACATAAGGGCATACCGGATCTTTTTCAATCAGATGTCGTAGAGTGGAAACAGCTAGATGCCTTAACACTGGCTGCTTGAAAACAGAGAAAAAAAAGGGTAACTTCATATTATGGAAAGGAGCAGAAATATATAAGTATATGAACTTCTCCAGCCACAGAAACAAAACCTGTCTTGAGGACAAAGTAGGTAGAAGAGTTTGCACATGGGTGTGCACAGAAACAGCTTGTGGTGCAAAAAGAACAAGTTGCTGGGTAAAGCGTACACTCCTGCAACAATAATAGCTTTTGAATGGAGCCAATTTCTATTCTCTAACACAAAAACAAAACAAACAATTGTAGAAGAGAACATATTACATGAAAACTAAACAAGGGTTGAATAAATTGGAATACATACTCAAGCATCGTTGCTGTTTCTTGCCCAGAGCTTATCTCGGAAACAACAGACTACAAAAATCAAAATTAGAAAAAAAATCAACAAATGGACACCAGTCTGTGAATTCAATTAACTATAATATAAATGGAAAGAGATGAAAGTAAGTCTGTTGAAATTTCACCAAAAAATAATTAAAAGCTTAATAAGTATGTACTGAAATATGCCAATTCTTAACATGATAAAACATATTAGTATTACAGCAGAAGCTCAGAGGCAGTGGAAAACTTCGATAACAATACCTTGCAACGTGAAAAGAAAATACTGCCAGGGGCAAGTTCAGGACCAAGAACAGCAACAATTGCATTTATAAGACGGCCAACACCTTGCTGAAGTGCAACCCATCCATTCTCCTCGGACAAAAGAATGTCCAGAGAAAGACCTAGTGTTGCCTACAGAGAAGAAATGTGACAAGAGAACATTGTTCAGTCAAGTACAAACTAATAATTCATCTGCTAACAGGTACAAATCTAAGATGATAGTCTGCTCTAACAACAAAACCTACCAAAATATACACACAGTTAAAACTTCGAGGTTATCAGTGAAAACACTATCAGTTATATACTTCATACAAGGGCAATCACTTTTCAGTACACAATACAAGAAAGATCAATACTGCTCACAAATGTATCAGTTAAACAAGGCAACAGCTTAATTCAAACAAGTGTCATTTATCCATAACCAATACCCTTGATAGTCTACAAATTAATCAGTCATAGGGCCTGATAGTATCACGTTACCTCAGAGATACAAAGGTCAAAGCATGCCAACAGTTTCTTTAAAATCACTTCGAGGTCTAAATCAATGACAACATACTTATCCAAGTTAACAAAGCAATTAGTAACAAATAAATTACCATCTCACAAGAGCGCCGAAGTGAATCTAACATAAAAAGATACCACAACAGTTGCAAATTTCTTTTCATCTACTGCCAAGATTTGTATTCCGATTATGCCAATGTAAACAGCATTACTTAACACACTACAACCATTAAAAACATGAGTTACCTGGACTTGAGATACATAGGACAAGCCAGCAGCTTCAATGGTTAACAGAAGCCCATGCAAAGACCAGATCTGTAAACCAGCTATTGAACTTTTAGAAAGCAGCGAGATTGAGCTCACAGTTGAAGGCACTAAAGTTGACAATGCCATGCCTCCAGCACTGCAGGCATAATATGCAAGGACATTGAGATAAAGTATAACATCTACTTAAGATCCCCATCAAAAGGATCACTAATAGAAAATTTAAAAAATCAAAGGAAAAAAAAAGATTAGCAAAGATATCAGATGATAGCAGGACTCCACAAGTGAACAACTCATCCTAAAATCTGCATATGATGTGATAAACAGACAATAGTTTAACTATATAAAGACTTAATTCAAGTGATTATCAGAATTGTCTCCCGTGGATATGAACTAGATATCAACTGCAAATGACTCATGAGTTGTGACTTGCAACCTGATCCTGAGGAAAATTTTAAATTCAATACCAAGGGAGGTGCAATGCAAGTGTGATACTACGACACCCGCCTTCAGGCATGTATCTGCTTTATAGAAAGAGGTAGCAAAAGAAAGCAATAGAATAGACTTTCTATATGCTACTTAAGATTCAAGAGTACCACTAAGAATATTCCTGTAAATATTCATAACAAACTTGAAAGGAAGTTCAATATGTCACCTGCGATGAATGCAGCCAAGAGCAAAAGCAATTGATCCAGCATAGTTTGAATCTGTTGCCCCAGTTAAGTCACCAAGCAGAGATCTAGTCTGTGTGTCACCCAAACAATGAATCAGAGTGGGAAGGAAAGACGTGGGCAGAGAGAGAATGAGAAAAGGAAAGCTGCAGAGTCAGCAGCACGACTGAAATTCAAAGAACAAAGGTGATGTTTGACATTGATATGTTTGAACTACCATTCTTGCTGTAAAGATATCATTTCCAAAACGAGCTAAAAGACCCAGACATTCTGATGAAGCCCTACGCTGTGATGGACAGATATCTCCCTCTGCCAGAATGCTCTGTTAAATTAGGACAACAAATGTCAGTACAGATGGTGTGTGAGAACCACACTTCCTGAAAAATAACACATCTTTATAAAATTAGACACCTGAAATATAGCCTGTGCTGAGTTTAGTATCTCAAGTGATAATGGTTGGGGACGCAAGGAAAGCAACGCCTGAGGAGAGCATTTAAATATGAGTTGATGTCAGACATTGCAAAACAAGATATAGTCGATAAGAAAAGAAAACCCAGCACCTTAAATCCTGACAGTAACCCCACACATATATTAGTTATGCTCCCTGCATGCCATGGTTGCTTTTTTCCAGCTTTCAGGCACTGCTCAATCGTTCCAAGAAGTGACAGCATCCCACCACTATCCTGGGATGTTAGCCCCAACTGATGTTAACTACCAGTCACTTGTAAGAGAAGTCCAAATATGACAAATTTCCCTACCTGCGAGGCAAACAAGATGCCAAAGCAGAGGAGCATCTGGTTCACCAATGTCTTGTTTACTGGTTCCGGCTTCATTGGCAAGTTAAAAAGTAAACATCAATATTGACAGAAGCATGTCTCTATTAACATGAAGTACAGGAGCTGACTTAAATAGCTTCAACACATTAGCAGAAGCTAAAATAAACATATCTGACTTACAACAGTTAAAAAACTGTACCTGAGGAAAGCTACAAATTTCATTCTCCCAGACACAAGGAATAAGGCCATCTTTTCCACCTTGAAAAGCACGAAGTTCATCTTCAAACCAATCTCTGAATAAACACAATTACCATTAAACAAATATCACCAGAATTGAAAAAGAAGCAGAGAAAACGACTGAAAGCTCTGAAGCTCTGACCAAATTAAAGTACAATGTTCAGTAATAGTTTAAGACAAAGCCGGTGGAAAGGTAGACACCTTCCAGGAATCCAGGGACCCAACCATGCATCTCTTTTGTCTAACAGAAACCTCAAGCATGTACTTTCTTCACATCCAGAAGCCTCTCTTTCATGTCAGCAACAAGGAAAAAAACACACAAAATAACATTTAAATAAGACTTGACAGTTGATTTAATGCCCTTTTCTTTATGACACAGAGAAAATAAAAGTCGAATGCAAGGTGATGGGACAGTAAAATAGGTAGCTAACTTTACATGAATGGACTTGTGCAAATTTGAAGAACCATGCGGTGGTCATTCTTATATGCTGTTGGATCAGGAAGAGACTGGTAAGCTATTAATGTCCTGACGATAAATATATCCAAAGCAGGCTTCACATTTGGCAGTTGCTTGGCCGCTATCAGTGATATATACGATAAAGCCCTGCATTCCATCTCATCTCAGAAAATAGTTTTGAGCATGATCTAAAGTAACACAGCTTCTGACTTAAACTGAGCATATGAAACTTGTCCTTGTAACAGCAAGACACGCAGCGACTAGAACCAACCATGAATTGAACAAATTAGAGAACAAAATCAAGATAGAACAAACTTACCTACTCAGGTATACAAGTACAGGTTGAAGCAAAATCCCATTATTCCCATCATTAGGAGAAAGAAAGCATCTTAAAAATGCAGTAAGTGCATCAACTGCCGCAGACCACATGCTACAAGGCAGCAAGATGAAAGTGTTAACCACCGAAAAAGACATTAGTCATGTATGCTCTAGCCCTAACTTTTATCAGATAGTTCAATCGTACTGCAATGACTGATGCATTAAGAATCTCAAAAGTTTAAAGACAGAAGCAGGAAAGTGCAGTAAACTGAGAGTTTGAGGAAAATAAGAACATAAGCCTGTTTACAGAAATCATACAGTACATACTAACCGAATCCTACTTATCAAATCTCCAGTATGGTTAGTTTCATCTTCTGGATTTCCAGTAAAGAGGGAAGCCCACAAGGAAAGAATATCAAAAACCTGGTCTTCAAGTTCCTGCTTGCATGAAGAAAATCCCTTAACATAGAAATAATCTCTCTTTTAATTCAATAATACAAGCTCTTTGGCCTGTGACTTGAAAGATAAAAGTAGATTAAAAGAAACAGGGATTATGTTCTACCTCCTTTGGCATAGAAGCTAACAGGGATGACAAAAGTAACCACCCAGCTTCTTTTTCAATTGTAGCTGCCTGAGGGTTCCGACTAGATTCAGTCAGCATCTTCTTTGAAACTTCAAGGATTGACCTGGGCAATCTGGGATAGTAACATGTAAAAACTAGCTTTAGGAAACCAACAGTTCACAGTGACCGGAAAAAAAAAACAGGTTGAATGTAACAATGGCCAAAACAACATAAATTTACGCCAAATACGAAACAGTGGAATCCAACGGCCCCCAGTTGCACATATGACATAAAGAAAACAAATTAAAGATAAGGAAACAAAAATAATGAATTTGGTCTAACAAGTGATGCTAAGAAAAAAAAAGTGATAAATAACCAACGTATCTACTACTTTTTCTTCTATTACAGCTAAAATACACCACCAATGACTGGTATCTCCTATAGATATCTAAATCTTATTTGTTCCTTGTGGACACACAAAATAAGATGACACCATTACCTGGCAGGAAAACCGAGAGGTAATTTTGGGGAAATGGACACCAGAGCTGCCAAGACAGTAGCTTGTCCATGCAAAGAATCAAGCTCTAATTGCAAAGTGTTCCCCTGAGAAACATAAATAAGAGCAATTTACTTAACAGATGCCATAGTTAATAGGAAACATTCCAAAGAATGCTTACAACCAACAAACAGAAAATGACAATGAAAAGTTTGTCATCATTCCACTGGCCCAAGATTCCTAAAAGTGGTTTGCTAACCTCAAACTGTGCTCTAAAAAACATTGATAATTCAAAAAAGAAATTGCAAAAAGTTGGATGCTTCATGAGAAGGACCAATAAAACATGGCAAAAAGAAGTAATTTACGTGGGAGACTATATGTAGAAGCATCAACCGGAAGAGATACCATCAGCTCAGGTTACCAGACCCTTGTCTTCAAATGGTAATCAAAAAATATGTCAAAGGTCAAAAATTAAGCAATACGATCGGCACTTCCAAATAATTGAGGATTTGAGACCATAGTTGCCTCTTCCTTTTCCTTGCTGGCTCTATTTCCTAAATATTTGCTGGTATCAGTTTCTGGCTACCTGCAATTCTGGACTCTATTAGCCCATCGCCATTGGACAATGCCAATAAAGCCAATTGCACTTGATGACAGCATGAGAAACTGTGGCATAGGCAAAAAGAACATATAGCAGCTAGAATATGAAGCCACTACCGGAAAGCAGAAAACAGAAAGCGAGAAAATCCGGGCAATTACCATCAAGATAAACAGGAACAGTTTGATAAGGCACTATGACTGACATAGGCATGCCGGTAAAAGAACAAACAAGCAACAACAGCTACTACTACCACCAACAAAAGCTTTCAAAACTTGCAAATGAATGCATAAGCTACATATATTATCATAAGACAAATAAATTGACCAGAAATCAATAAAATGAAGTCGAGAAGGCATAACAGTCAACATCACATCGCACCTTCTCAAATGCCAAATTTTCTCTCAAAGCATTCAGCATGGTCACTCCATAAGAAATTAACCCACCAACACAGGTGGGATCAACTTCAGCCAGTGCACGTAATGTCAAAGCAGCCTCAATTCGAACCTGACAAAAGATTATCAATCAAAATTCAACTAAGAGAAATGAAAGGAGCATAATAATTTTTAATCTACCAAAGACATTTGACTTCAAGTAAGAAAGAAATCATGAGCTTACAAGTTGTGAAGAATGAGATACTGCTGCAACAACAGTGTTGTCAAGAACTTCCTTGAATTCAACAGGAACCTGCAAATAGATGGAGCAAGCACAACGTACCTAGTTAACTACAAGAGAAACAACTAACATTATGGTGTTCTTCCATTCTATGATGTTAACCAGCAAGAAAAATGTTCAAGATATAACTGATAATGTGAGCATACCACATTAATATTTTAATGGAATAATTCCTCAGATGATCAATATGTTAATAACGGTATGACCACACAAAAATTAAAAGTCATCATTGATTATATATATCATTGAAGAGACACTTACCTCTCCCAGCGTTTTCAGGGTATATGATGCAGTACGTAGGGCAGCAATTTTCATGGAAGGACTGGCATCTAGAGACATAAGCTGCAAGTTTCATAAAAACATTCAATTACCAACAGATAGCATAGAACAACGGGCAGCCATCAGATGATTTAATTGAAGGAAAACTTCCATGACAACAAAAATGGAAATAATTTTAGATAACCTGATTCCCAAGAAAACCCAAAAAACTCCTTTGCGTAGGCTCTGTCATTTGATCAGTAACACCAACACGAAGGATATAAAGAACACAAGCCTTGAGTAAAGCAAATGAGGGATAATGGTCAGTTCTTTAAATTAGAGAATAAGAAGATTCATGACAACATTAGCAATCAATGAAGTTGTTACAGTAACTCATATTATGGATCCATCAGATTTAGGTAATAACAAGCTTGGTCATGTACATAACGGAGTAACTGTCTTATTTTTCAATGCATGATGCATCAAACTTGTAATGCTTCATATACTGATAAGTTCATCCTTATTCAGCAGCTAAAAAGGTCGTACCCAGTGCACAAGGCTCCCGCTTTACGCAGGGTCTGGGAGAGGTGAATGTCGGCTAGCCTTACCCCCATTTATGGAGAGGCTGCTCCCAAGTCTCGAACCCGAGACCTACCGCTCATGAGCGAAGGCACTTGCCATCGCACCAAGTGCGACCTCTATCCTTATTCAGCAGCTAAAGAGAAACAATAGTATCACAGCCTTGGAACCTGAGTATACTTTCATCCTTCAAGTTCCAGAACATCTAGACATGCACTGGTAATTATTTCTCAAAAATGCTAAAGAAAATATATCACATTGTTCATGCTGGCGGCATAAAGCAGCCTGTAATTGAAGTTATTGAACTCATGCAAAGAATGTAGCCTCTAAGCTTTGGTTTTTGGTTTTTTTTTTTTTTTTTTTGAGAAACAATTTTATCATTTTTTTTACAAAGACAGCTTAAAAGAGAATCTACATAATGTTAAAGAGTTGGAAGGCCATGAATTTGTAGAAGAATACCAGTGCATAGGCATCAACAGAATTATCGGAACAAAGCATTTCCATAACCTGAATTGCATAGTTTTGTAGCTCACTATCTGGATGCATGTATTTTAGACGAATAGCCTGCAATATACAATCCAATAATAGATAAGCACGCACTACTACCCAGGCAAAATGTACAATAACTGCATACTCCACTCCAACCTAGGGCTGTCAGAGGGCAGACTGGTTTAGGGGGGGAACACCAGACAAAACAGACGTTAAATGCAGTGAAACCAAGATAACAGCAGAAATATTGTTAAATTATAACACCTTCTTGTCAAATAAATTATCCTCATTCAAGATGGTTTGTTCCATGGAATTCAACTCAAGATTCACCAGAACAACAAAAGGAGAGGGGAAAGAAAAAGGAGAGGAAGTCAATATCAGCATCTACCTGTAAAAAGAATACCCAAGACAAGGTTATGCCAACTCGCACGTCCTTTGACCGAGCTCCAACTACACATTGGAAAAATTGTAGTTTCACTAATCCCATGAATTATGAACATCTTTCAAGTTCAGTAGCAGGAAAAGTCTTAATGTAGGGGCAGTGGGCACCCACACTGGCAGGAAATCTACAAAAATACCTTTTGTGAAAGGCAAAGCTAAATGCCTATGCAAACCACCTTCCAGTTTCTTTCTTGGAGGAAAAGGTCCTTTCCCCCTTGGTTGAACCTAGGAGCAATATAACACATCACGGTTAGATTGTTGACCTAGGTAGATGAAACTTCAAAGAGATAAGGAAAAATATCACAGAAACATATGCAAACCAGTGCATGAGGATTCATTCCAAGAGCAAGCAACGAACCCAATGCTTCAGCAAATGCATCACGGACAGATGAAACAGGATCTTCAAGGGCCTACTATACCGGCCAAATGGGTAAGCAAAGAACTATAACATTGGCATCTTTAAGACTGAAATTTGAAACACTCAGAAGTACAAGACCAACAAGGAAAACTTGGCAATGAAAAGCATCTACCTTGACACAGTAAGAAGCTGAACTGTCTAGTTCTCCCACCCCTAGACCCGGTCCTCCGATAATGGCAAATGCCTTCAGACATCTGGCAGCAGCAATTCTAACAAGAAATGATTTATCACCAACAGCAAACCGCATGATGAGACGAAATGCCTCTGTATATGCTGAAGCCGTTGCATTTCCACCAGAGCCTTCCAAAGCATTTTGAAGCATATATAAAGCTTCTTGTCTCACAAATTCCTGAGTTACATGCAGTTCAACTTAGAGGCGCAACAAACAAGAAAAAACAAGAACCCAAAAAGAAAACATAAGGTATATTCAATATTCAATCATATCGTAAGCCTACGAGATACTTGGGGGAGAATACTTATTCAAAGTATTTTGAGTCTTGACCAGTACTTCCAACTATTTTGGAATGACCATAGGGTCCTATATACTAGTTGAAGCAGAAAAAATGATAGTGTGAACATAGAGTTCCCGAAAGCAGCATTGTTCTGTTGGTGCAGAAAATGACAAAGACACTTCATCCTTTCCACTTCTTTCATAATGAAAGTTTACAGAATACAAGGAAAAAAGCTAAAAATATTAGAGCAAAATTGCAGATACAATGAAACTACCTCATTAAACTTGAAAAGTTTCATGGCAATGATAGTCGTTTCAAGTAAACCCGATGTGATTCGCCTCCCAAAATGTCTATATAATTCTCCTAAGCATTGTGCAGCACCTACATCATAGTTTTCAAAATGATAATTATTAATGTTAAAACAAAACACACACAAAACAGAAAAAGGAAAACGTTAAGTGCACTAAATCAGGAAAATGCCTGAGTTAAACCATAAATATAAACAAATAGAAGCGGGTTATGAGTTAGACCAGATAACCTACGTACCAAAGAGGTACATTACCAGTTTACACAAAATACACATAAAAGTGGAAACTGCCGGTCATTTCGACTAACCAGCAAGTTTTTGCGGTTCACTCCTCCTCCCATCAGAGAGAAAGCCTTGGAGACTGCTCGCTCTAGAATATATAGAAATGCCATCTCCCTTAGATATAACCCTCGCCATAGCAACTGAAGCCAGATGGCGGACAGGTCGCCGAGCACCAAGAATAAGCAAGGAATATAATGCGTCCTCGCATCTCCTTTGCCACAACAAAATGGATTCCTGCAAGTCATCATTTCCACGCCGACCGTTAACAGTTTACACGTACAGAAATTTATCCATTACTCATTACAAATACTATAATGCACTAAGGATCTAATCAATCCAAGTGCTGATATGTATAACTCAGCCACTACAATTTGAACTATTTACAAGAATTCAGGATCTAAACAATCTAATTAAGATGCGGACTCATCAGTCGCCAGTACTATGTGTTTGGGATAAAATCTGAACTTTGGGCCAGAGAGAAAGTCGGCCCAAACCCAAGGCCCAGAGGAAAACTTAGGAGGCAGGAAAGAGGCTTTCGGCTGGGCACAAGTTACAAAGGCCACCTGCTTACCTGCTCAAAGACCACAGGGGGTAGGCTATTCAGTCACTACACAGCCCAATAAAGTACTTTATTGGTGGCATTCATGTAAAAAAGCTAGTGAGTCATCAACAAACCGCATTCGGGCACCGCTATTGCTACAGGAACCCAAGCTGAAGTCGTCTATAAAAGGAGGAAGAGAAGACAGAATTAAACACACTCAAACAAACAAACAAAAGCCAAAACTCTGCTCAAGCCAGATTTGCCTTCAACGAAGCTGTAGTCAGCACAAGCCTTCATCCCATTCGGGATAAACCTTCCCAAACCCCTGTAATAGCTCTGCTACCTTGTTCATGGTGGTATCGATTCATTTTGTATCCTCTTCTCCCCCGTCAACCCCTCTAAAAGCTTTCAGACCTCTGACAGAGCCACAAAGATAGATTTTGTAAGAAGTTCAGCCTTGGCCGATAAGGTTCAAACTTACCCGACTATCTTTGCTCTGTCTTTGTCTTTTCTTTCTTTTAAAAGCACAATAACATGTTATATATTCCCAATTATATACAAGTTATTTCTAGCAAAGTCATAATGAAAATGAGTCTTCAGCACTTGAATCCGATCTGAATCGCGTCAGAGTTCAAATCAGATCTAAGTCTTAAGCCCGGCGGGCATGTAATTTAAAGATCAGTTTAAAAGTCCTTGGCCTCAAGGCATAAAAAAGAACTCTATGTGGACTCAACCCATCCACGACAATCCTTGATAAGCGAGAAGTCCGAAGTTACTTGGGGCGCAAGTAATCAATCTATTTCTCCGTTTTGTTGCTATTATATCTTGATTCGTAGAAAAGGCTTAAGCATGGAGTGAATTCTGATAGAAAGCCTCAAGGCCTACACCTAAGGCCCCACGAAGGCATCTATTTAGCTTCATTTCATGTTGCGGTCTAGTTGGTCCGAGTATAAGGATTAACTCTGATGGGAAGCCTCAAGGCCTATACCTAAGGCCCTACAAAGGCACTCATTTGGGTTCGTCCTACCTCTTGGATTCAGATAATCAAAGGTATAATAGTGATAAAACTCTGGCAACCATAAAAGACCAAATATGATACATCCAAGCGCTGGTTTAGTTTGACAGGAAGCCTCAAGGCCTATACCTAAGGCCCCACAAAGGCACCTGTTATATCTAACTTGGTTTCTCGGGCGTATACATATTCAATCAAAGCTTAACACCCATTCAACATCTGCCATACTGAAGATGGCAGTGGCACGCCTGAGCACGACAAAGTTAATCTTGATTGTGAGCCTTAAGGCCTACACCTAAGGCCCCACAAAGGCACCCTTTCAAATTAACTTTGTCCTTCTCTTTCAGAACTGCCCGACGAGCCTTGCCCGAAGTGTGTCTTGCCCGACCAAGATCTGCCCGACAAAGGCTTGCCCGAGCGAGCCCGAGAAGAAAGCAGAAGTACGACAGATACCCTCAACCGACGCCATTCTCCCAGGGGAGCTGTGTGCTCGTCCGCCAGGAGATTCCTGCGACGAACATAGTTTTGGCACGCCCGGTGGGATAAGAAACAGCTACACTTCTAAGATCTTACATGTCCAAAAAGAGAAGCTATAAACTTGCCAAAAAAGAAGCCAAGAAGGATCTTTTCCAGATGACAGAACAATCAGAAAATCCTTTATCCCCATCCGGACAGGTGGTCTCAGGTAGTTCGACTGCATCTGAGAAATCACAGGGGAAAGGGATTAATGAAGAACTGCAAGCTACAATGATCCAAGTGTTGAAAAGCATGGAAAGAATTTCCTTGGAGACTAAGGGAGAAGTAAGCAGACTCTGCATGCTTACAGGAAATCTACAAAGGAGGCTGGACTTGGAGTTCTCTACTCCAAAGGGTGCTCAAGGAAGTGGAATGAGTCCAGTTGTTATAAGAAGTGAGCCAATCATTCCTTTGTTTCCACTACTAGAAGAAGAAAAGGATAGGGGAAAGAAGAAGGTGATACCTGAAGGAAGTCAAGCAGTGATGGAGTCAGCTTCAGAAAAGGAGTTTCCCAGCTTCCCATTATTATCATTTAATAATAGGAGGCAGAGCGAACAAGAAAGAATGAAGTTTGGACTGCCAGCCACGGCTGGAGAAACTAGCGGGAAAGAAACAACCACTACTACGTCAGATAAACCTCTACCTTATAGGCCACCCCCGATGGTCAACAAAGGTGGAGGATCTAACTGGAGAAAATCTGAAACCAGGAGGGAAGCAAACGCGGGCAATGACCGGAGTCCGAAGATTGAGTCAGCTATCCATGGCCAGAATGATAATTTAGCTACTCAGCAACTAAGAGAAGAATTGGCTGAGTTAAGAAGAACGGTGATTCAAAACGCCCAGCCTCGAGTTCGTCCAGTATTCAGGGTTACCTACTAGAAGCCATATCCTGAATATATCGATGAGTTAAATCCATTCCCTCTTAATTTCAAGATGCCCGCATTCCCGACTTTCACAGGGGAAGATAGCAGTGTGTCCTCCAGAGATCATATTTTCAAATTTTCTAATCACTGTGTGGCGTATGAGGACAATCCAAACTACAAATTGAGGTTGTTTGGAAATTCACTAGCAGGATTGGCATCTCAATGGTATTCTCTATTACCCCCCAATTCCATTGCTAACTGGGGGCAAATGGAGATGGCTTTTCATGAACAGTTCTACAGGATAGAGCCAAAGCTCACTATTAATGATCTGGTAGAAGTGAAACAATATGATCATGAGTCCACCGAAGATTTTATGATGAGGTTCAGGAGGACAAGGATGAGATGTCAGTTCCCTGTCAACCAGGCACAGCTCATATCCATTGCTCAAAGGGCTTTAAAATTACCTTTGAGAAAAAGGTTCTATGATGCACAGTTTAATGAGCTACAAGAGTTGGTGATTGCTGCTACTAAGTATGAGAGGCTGTTACAGGAGGAACAGCAGGTAAAACATACTTCCAAAACTCCTCCGTTCTACAAAAATAAAGCTACTATTCACCATGTAGAGGTAGGGGAAGCCGGACCCGAATGCAAAGATGATCAGGAGGAGAAGAGTATAGATGTGTGTGCCGCTGAGATGACCACACCCTTCAAGCCATTGACGATCAAAGGGTTAGTCCAACCAGTCAAGGACCAGAAGATCGTGATGAATGATGGTGGGTTCGTACCCATGAAACCCCCAAAGTATCAAAGTTATTCTTTCGATCTAACCAAGGCGCCAAAAATCTATGAAGAACTTGTGCGGGCAAGAGTCATTTTGCCCGACAGCACCAAAAAGATGCCCAAGCCCGAGGAACTCAGGGGGAAGAAGTATTGTAAGTTGCATTATACCTTCAACCACTCTATAGTCAATTGTGTCCAGTTTAGGGACTGGGTACAGGATCTTATAGTGAAGGGGAAGTTACTACTCGATTCACCTCAGGCTAGTATGATGGTGGATACTAACCCTTTCCCCGAAGCTCCTATTAGCATGATCGACCTCGTTTTCAAGGAGTCGGGGTTATCAACAGAGTAAAATGCCATTGAAAGGACCCGGGGGCAGGGGCTAAGATTGCCAACAATAAAGATGGAGGAGAAAAGCAGGTAGGCAAGGGGGCATAGAGTTGCCTGAGGCCTATCCAAATGGAGCAGAACAGGAGGAATGTTACATATCCATTCTAAAACAAAAAGAGATTACATAGTAATTCTATTCCAAAAACTTTACATCTTCACATAAGGTGATTATTCTAGAATGGTATGTTCGCATGATGGTAAAAATCCTATTTGGTTCAGCCAAGACAGTATGGCTGTTTACAAGTTCAGACTTGGTTTGCTCTAACTCTGAAGTCGCTTTTTCCACCCCTTCGATCTGTTGCTCAAGGTTATCCAGAAGAGTTGTTTGCTCCGCCTTAAGGATCATCAGTTGTCTCTCCAACTTCTGAATTTCAGAAGAAACAACTTCAATCCGTTCTTTGGTCTGCATACTCTCTTCCATCAGCCGACTAACTTGGGTAGAGGAGCTCGATTCTCTCTCTATGAAGCATTTTGCCCGGTTAGCCAGCCGGTCTGCTCTCTGATGTTGCTCCCTGAGGGCCCTCAAGTTTTCAAAGAAAGAAAGGAAAGAATCATACTGAGGCTTGGATAAGCGATCGTTTTTAAAGAACTCAGTAATGACTCTCTCGAGGTCACAGAGAGCCTTGAGGCTAAATGATGCAGTGAATTCTTTCTTTGCCCATGTTTGAAAGATTTGTTGCTGCTCCGAAGACATAGATTTTGTTGAAGCCTGCTTTGAAGACTTCAACCGCGTCTCAAGTCGCCCGAGTGCTTCGAAGAGTTTGGGCAACTTGGCAGGATCAAAGGAGGAAGGAGAAGGGTCCGGCATAACAGTTTCTTCTGGTGAGATAATGCCTATGGAAGGGGCAATTTCTGTTTGTTCAATCGGTTCATCTCTAGACAGGGAGGTGTCAACATCTCCAGAGGAAGAAGGAGGTTGAAAGCACCTTGGGTTACGGGCCATTGGAGGAGGGGAAGTTTCTTTTGGGGAAGCTCGCTACAAAACTTCAGGATCAGGACAAGATGAACTATACACAAGTCAAAACAAAAGAGGCTTTGGAGAGAAGAAAGTTACCTGACTTAACCCCGGGGTTTCACCAGAGAATGCTCTAACTCCTTGTCGAGGTGAAGATTTTTCACCACTAGCGACAGATGGGAAAGTTGTGCCTGAACCTGTGCCTACATCCTGGTTGTATCCAAAGAAAGTAGTGATGATCAGCAAAAGGTCACCAGAGGAAGAAACAAGAAGAAAATATTCCAGCACCTGAGGTTGATCTTGAGGAGAAGAAGGAGGTTCATCGACCGTCTGGCGAGTAAGCGCTTGCGAAATAGTTGTGTCTAAAGCTACAGGGATCTCAGGAACTATGGGTTCTTTATCCAAGGCCACTGACGGGGAAAGGGGTTCATATCCCGAAGATGGCTGCAAAGAACATGGATAGGAGTTACTTGGGTAGCAATGTGCAAAGTTGAAATGAAAAGAAAGAGTAACTCACCAAAGTATCATCCTCATCCACAAAATGCAACATGATTCCTGTGGAAGGATCAAATTGAGAAGAAGGGGTTGCATCTAGGGCAGGTTGCGGAGAAAGACTTTCTTTCCTTGTAGCCTAAGCCAAATTATTCAAAATTCAGAAAGGTTTGAAAATAAGAAAGTATAAAGATAGAAGTCATACCTCTTTAAGCGTAGCAGCCCTTCGTGATTCCTTCTTAGAAGCAAGGGTTGACCTTTTAGAAGCTTGAGGTCCTGTTGAGTGATAAAGGAATAATCAGATAAGGGAGAAAGGTAGCCATTTGATCCAGAAGAGGAGAGACTCACTGGAAGATTGTTCTGTCTCTTTACCCGCTTCAGAAACAGGAGCAGATGGGGCTGCTGGTTTAGGAGGCATGGTGACTCTTGCCCGCTTACTCTTTCGGGTAAGAATTGGTCGTGTGGTTGCTGAAGGAAGTGCCGGATCAGAGATTGTGGTTTTAGTTATGGCCACCCTCTTTCGTTTAGATGCTTTGGTCGTATCTTTGGCTATTTCTTTAATTGTTTCTTCGGCTCCTGAATCCCCAAGAGATTCTGAGACATCTGTCCCTTCCCCGGCTTCCCGCCTTTCAGCTTCTGCTGCAGCACCATGAAGAACTGCGGCATCAGCAGAATCATTCTCTGATTCGATGGCTTCGGATTCAGTATCAACTGAAGTTGCAGAAACAGGTAAGAGTGAGGAAAGTAAACAACAAGGAAAGCAAAATCGGATGGGAAGAAAGTCACCTATTAGGAGTAATCGGTTTTTCTCTTGGATCATATCTTTCCAATTTGCAAGCTCGCTCGAGCTAGGATATGATTTAAGAGAAAGCTGGCTGAAAATACGATCGTGGTTCACTTTCAAATCTCCTCCGTATTTTCTAGTCCACCTTTCCTCCCACCAAGAGGAAAACAGCGAGGTACATTCGAAATTAAGAACAACGGAATGTCGGGCTGCTTGGCTCATCACGTCCAAACTACGGCGGGCAGCTCGAAATATTGCTTCAGAAGGAGTCTGTAACCGAAATGAAGTGCCACAATGGATGGAGTCGAAGAATGGGACAGGTATGGATTGCCTAAATCCTAACTGCCTGCTGCAGAAGTTAGGATGATACACCTCCAAGCCTCGATCATACCGATTTCCCCGGACCCCCCAGGCCAAGTCTCTTGGCTGAATACAGCTGATAAACTTTTCCCTGCAGAAGGGAGCAGCATCCTCACCAGGGGCATCTTGGAAGGCTTGGTCAGAAAACCAAGGATATCTCCTCAAGACCGATGCACCCCATTCCAAGTCTGACCGAGTCCTGCAGACTCGGAAAAAGTAGAAGCATGCAAAGGTGGAATGATCTACAGGAGGAGCTTCAGCCAGGATTCGGGCAGGAGCCACACCCTCTGGAAACTCTAGATTGATAGCCCGAAATTCTGGAAAATACCATTGTAGCCAAATCTGTATCATCCAGATAGGGCCGTTCAAATTGGTCTCAAAGGGCTCATCCCGGGTCATGTCAAAAAGAAGGTGATAGAAATGGGAGAGAAGGAATGGACCTGTGGCAACGTCATCAAAATTGTGAAGAACCTCTACCAAGGGGATCCATTCTACCCGTACCCCCTTGGATTTGTTGGGGAAGACGTGCTTGTTAAGCCAGTAAAGAAGAAAGTACATATGCTCTTGATCTTTGTCGGCTTGAGGAGAGCCTGCCCCGAAGTTCTTCTTGACAAAAGGGATGAATCCTTTAAAGGAGGTCCCATAACTTTTGAAAGTAACTGAGTTATAGCTGAGAGGAAGGAAGTAGGTGGAAGAACTTGAGCCCCCGGTGGTAGAGGATGGAATCCAATCTTGAGTAACATCTATCACCCTGCCCGATGGCCTCAACCCGAAGACTTGGGCCATATCAAGAATGGTGGGAGACATGGGACCCATACGGAAATCGAAGGTGTTTGTGCCCGTATTCCAAAAGAGGAGGGCAGAAGCAAGCAATTCGGGCTTAGGGGTAATTGAAATCTTCGAAAGCATAATCAGTTCGTAGATGCCGTTACTCATCCATTTCTGCTTGAAGGAAGGTTCCAATTCGTCAATCCACTGGGCCCAGGCAAGATCATTCACCAAGGGAAAGCCTCGACGATGAAAAGACCACTTAGAAGAAGAAATGCCCGAGTCAGCCAAATAAGGATTTGGGGTAAACCAGTTTCCCCTAGGCATATTACTTTCTACTACTGAGGGAACCCGAGAAATCCAGGCAGGACCCAAAGATTGAACCCCATGCATCTCAAAGAAGAGTTCAGAATGCAGACCTGCTCGCGGACGATGCAGCCCGTTGAGCAGACGGCGTAGAGTGGCAATTCCTTCACCAGACTCGTAGGATGGTAGGGTTTGGCCGGATCCTGAGGCCATTTAATGAAGGCCGTGGGGAAGAAAAACAAGGAGAACGGTAAAGATGCAACCTCGTCGGACAACGAGAAAGAAATGATGGAAGAATTGGGGAAGTTTTGTTGTATCAGAGAAGGTTTTCTTTTTACGAAACACAGAGAACGGAGAAGTTCACTCACAAGGGTTCTAAGAGTTCTAAGGGTTTAAAACAGGGGTCTCTTTCAATTAATATTGGCGCCTGGGATCCCAACCTTAACATCAATTGAAGGGGGCACTGTTTGGGATAAAATCTGAACTTTGGGCCAGAGAGAAAGTCGGCCCAAACCCAAGGCCCAGAGGAAAACTTAGGAGGCAGGAAAGAGGCTTTCGGCTGGGCACAAGTTACAAAGGCCACCTGCTTACCTGCTCAAAGACCACAGGGGGTAGGCTATTCAGTCACTACACAGCCCAATAAAGTACTTTATTGGTGGCATTCATGTAAAAAAGCTAGTGAGTCATCACCAAACCGCATTCGGGCACCGCTATTGCTACAGGAACCCAAGCTGAAGTCGTCTATAAAAGGAGGAAGAGAAGACAGAATTAAACACACTCAAACAAACAAACCAAAGCCAAAACTCTGCTCAAGCCAGATTTGCCTTCAACGAAGCTGTAGTCAGCACAAGCCTTCATCCCATTCGGGATAAACCTTCCCAAACCCCTGTAATAGCTCTGCTACCTTGTTCATGGTGGTATCGATTCATTTTGTATCCTCTTCTCCCCCGTCAACCCCTCTAAAAGCTTTCAGACCTCTGACAGAGCCACAAAGATAGATTTTGTAAGAAGTTCAGCCTTGGCCGATAAGGTTCAAACTTACCCGACTATCTTTGCTCTGTCTTTGTCTTTTCTTTCTTTTAAAAGCACAATAACATGTTATATATTCCCAGTTATATACAAGTTATTTCTAGCAAAGTCATAATGAAAATGAGTCTTCAGCACTTGAATCCGATCTGAATCGCGTCAGAGTTCAAATCAGATCTAAGTCTTAAGCCCGGCGGGCATGTAATTTAAAGATCAGTTTAAAAGTCCTTGGCCTCAAGGCATAAAAAAGAACTCTATGTGGACTCAACCCATCCACGACAATCATTGATAAGCGAGAAGTCCGAAGTTACTTGGGGCGCAAGTAATCAATCTATTTCTCCGTTTTGTTGCTATTATATCTTGATTCGTAGAAAATGCTTAAGCATGGAGTGAATTCTGATAGAAAGCCTCAAGGCCTACACCTAAGGCCCCACGAAGGCATCTATTTAGCTTCATTTCATGTTGCGGTCTAGTTGGTCCGAGTATAAGGATTAACTCTGATGGGAAGCCTCAAGGCCTATACCTAAGGCCCTACAAAGGCACTCATTTGGGTTCGTCCTACCTCTTGGATTCAGATAATCAAAGGTATAATAGTGATAAAACTCTGGCAACCATAAAAGACCAAATATGATACATCCAAGCGCTGGTTTAGTTTGACAGGAAGCCTCAAGGCCTATACCTAAGGCCCCACAAAGGCACCTGTTATATCTAACTTGGTTTCTCGGGCGTATACATATTCAATCAAAGCTTAACACCCATTCAACATCTGCCATACTGAAGATGGCAGTGGCACGCCTGAGCACGACAAAGTTAATCTTGATTGTGAGACTTAAGGCCTACACCTAAGGCCCCACAAAGGCACCCTTTCAAATTAACTCTGTCCTTCTCTTTCAGAACTGCCCGACGAGCCTTGCCCGAAGTGTGTCTTGCCCGACCAAGATCTGCCCGACAAAGGCTTGCCCGAGCGAGCCCGAGAAGAAAGCAGAAGTACGACAGATACCCTCAACCGACGCCATTCTCCCAGGGGAGCTGTGTGCTCGTCCGCCAGGAGATTCCTGCGACGAACACTATGGGCAAACAAGGAAGGAAAATATCAAGTCTAATTCCGAAGGAAGCTCTACATATATACCAAATCAAATCGTAATTGGGGTGCAGAATAGAATGTACTAAAAAATGAGTAAAAGTGGAAAGAGAATGGAGTGAGAGGGACCTTGGGCTCTTCGTTAATGGCGGAGATGAGATCGGAGAGGAGATCAAAGCATAGAAGTGGCTCCGGAGGCTTATGGGATGCTGAGGCGACTATGGACTCCAATTGCGCTACCAGTACACCGAACTGAGAGAGGGGCGCATTCTCTGTTGTCACATACTTCTTCGCCATCGTGGAAGCGGCAGTAAAATGATCAGGGAAGACGAACAAGATTGAGAAAACTCAAGCAGCACAGTAAGTAAACAACATTGAAACTCTGGTATTTGGACTGGGACCAAGACTCTTCACCATCAGGGTGTCTTGTGGGGTCAGTTGAGGAGGTACGGTGGCCGTACGCGACGCAGGTGGTGGTGGAGTGATTGAGGTGAGCTGAGAGGAAGTTCTTTTCTTTGGGACCAAAAAGCAGGAAGTGAGCAATGGAGTGAGATACCATTTTTTCACATTTCAATTTTCACCCCAATTCCATTGGCGAATCTTCTAATTTGCCCTCTAAACTTTATGTTCTAATATTGTATGGTTTCAATTTTCACCCCAATTCCATTGGTGAATCTTTAAAGCGTTTTGAGAAAATGTTCTTGGGTTCCAAAAATACTTTAAGTGCTTTTTACAAGAAGTATCAGTTATATGCTTCTTTCATGAAGCACTTTAAATGTTTTTCTAGGATTTATTAGCATTTTTACTAAGGATTTTTTCCAAAAAAAAAATTCATCAAAAGCGTTTTCAGTCATTTTAAAAGCATATCCAAACGAGCTCATAATCAAACCAATTATAATTTAATAGTTCAGTTTGATTTGGTTTTAGCAATAACATGATTAAAATTAAAGAAAACTAATGAAAAGGGTTTGAAAACTTTGAGTTTTAATGATAAGGACAAAATAAAAGGTAAAGTGAATAGTACCATATTTGACTTTTTAGTGTAAAAATGTGATTTTTCGTTAAAGTAAACAGTACCGTGAGCTTTTCGTTAAAACTCCCTTAAAATTATAGTTTGGTTTGGTCAATTTATGTCTATTCCAACATCAATAAAAGCGTCCAAACTTTCAAAAGTTTTTATTTAACAAATTTTTAAAAGTTTCAATTAAATAAAATTTCATGTTGGTAAGCGACTTATTAGTTACAATCTAGGCAAAATGTACAAACAAATATCATAATTGTTAATGGTAACTACAACTAAAAAATATGTGTATAATAATCACCAAATAACCTAAAATATGTTGACATGTGTTAAATAAATAAAATTAATAACTGAAAAATATATGGTCGATTTGGTTTTTAAAAATCAAAATAAACCGACCAAAAAAGTTTGGATTGGTGAATTTCAAAAATTTTGAAAGATTTGGGACTTGGAACTATTTTAATTAACCAAATTTATTTTTCTTGTTAAATTTGTACGAATTTCATCTAATTTTTTATATAACAATGTCAAGTGTTAGATGTCACAGCCCGTCCCGGGATTTTATATTTGGGGACGTGAAATGACGGATTTACCCTTAACGGGTATTAAGGTATGTGTGTGTGACGTTATTTGGATTAACTTTATATAAGTTTTGGATTAAAATTATTGGTTTGTAAAATATTGTGTGGTTAGGGATTAAATGGATGGTGAGGATTTAGTGTTGGACCACCTACACTCCCTGCTCTCTCCCTCTTCCCCGTATCACTCTCTCTCTCTTCCCTCACGATTCTCTCACTCTCTCTCACCCATAAGTGTACAGACATCACCAAAACCCTCCAAAACTCCGTGGATCGAAGCAAACAAGGTAAGATTCTTCATCTTTGTGATGTTCTGAGTTGATTGGTACTAATTTTAGGAAGTGAAACCCTCGGAATCGTCGTGAAACCCTAACCCCGAAAATGTGCATTGTTCATGCACACGTGAAATGTTGCATTTCAGGGAATTCTAAGCTTATAGTGAGCTTAGTGAGGTCTCAAGGAAGCTCGGAGTGCTTCGTTTGAAGGTTTTGGACGTCGGGATCACTAGGTTCGAGTTTGGCCGGTTTTTCTTGGATTTTCCCGGTGAGATTTAGTTGTTTTTAGAGCCTTAAAGTAGTATAGCATGAAACTACATGTTTAGGGCTTCATTTTGATATAAAATTCGAAGAAAACGGTTGAGAAACGAAGGAGAACAAGCAATTACAAAATTCACCGGAATCCGGCCACCGGAAAAACCAGTCTGGCGACTGGCTGAGGAAGATGATGCGCATGGGGGCGCGTAGGCCCGTGCCACCCACGGCGCGTGGGGGCCCCTGGCAAGCCTAAAAAATTTTCTAAAAATTCCTCGACGTCCGTGACGTCGAGTAGTTCAATGTGGTATATTCATATACCCAAATTGAGCATCGTATGAGAAGTTATTTCGAATTGTTGGTTATGTGTTTAAATTAACGTTTTTATAGTTGTTTCGCTTATAGGTGACACCTATCCCGAGGACGAGCGCATCCAGGGACGTCACGGGGGTTACGACCCATCGACTTATTAGTGAGTGGGCAGTTTTGTTTTCGTATTACCTATATACTACTGTTTTTCCCAGAAAATGCATTTATATGAAAATATGTTTTAAAATGCCATGCATGCAATCGATGAGATATTTGAATAGATAATTGATGCATATATATGTGAATTGACGATGTTGACGCACATGTGAGTTTTTACATTATTTATACGATTTATTTTATGTGAATTATGTTGAGAGCTCATAACATGCACCTCTAGTGTTAGTGCTTATATTATTCACCACACCGCACGCTCGCCTTGGATCCAAGTAGGTGGATGTCGTACAGACCACTAGAGGTGGTTCCGACATGCCAGTCGTACAGACCATTAGAGGGGTTTCGACTGGTGGGTGACCTTAGATTATGTGCACAGATGATTGATGAGAGAAGCACTAGAGCGTATTATTTCACCATCTTAGTCGTACAGACTACTATAGGTAGTTCTGACTTATGTGCAGTGCAATGCCGTACAGGTCACAGTTGGTGACTCCGGCTTGATGGGATATTGAGTATAGAATCAGCCGTACAGGACCACTGCAGGGTCTCCGGTTGATTTATTATTTCACCTGATTTATATTGATGCATTCATATTATATTTTGGCATGGCATGGCATATTCTTTCTGAGATGTTATGTTGATAGATGGTGAGCTGAGTTCTGTTGATATATGTATATATATGTTTATATACTATTTTTCTAGGAAAGTATACAGGTTTTACGGTGAGGGGTTAGAAATGTTTTAAATGAAATGTTTTGGAAAATCTTTGGTTTTACTGACCCAAGTACCTTTGTTTTGCGTCCCTCCAGGTTCTAGTTAGCTGTTGGTGGCTCACGAGGTCTTTTTCGGCATTCTGACAGACGTTCTGCATGTAGGACTCACCTGCGGGTGTTGTACTTTTAATTATAGTCCTACTTGACTGCACTTATACCTACACTCTGAATCCGTGTGTTTTACCTTATAACTCATCCTTTTATACTAGTAGGTTGTTACTGCTAGTGATTGGTTTAAATTCCTTCATATTTCTGTTATATCTTGCTTCCGTGTCGCACTTTTGGCTACGTCACGCCCACGTGACGGCCAGCACGCCTTGATTCTCTGGATCGGGGTGTGTCATTAGACACATATGAAATTAACCTTTTTCGTACCAATGTTAGCCATAAAATAAAATCCAACACCAATATGTAGTGTGAGACTTTTAAATTTGATGTATCTAACACAATTTGCATGGTTCATGTACCAAAATGGTCAACAAATTAATTTAGGACACAAGTTGAAAGTGATCATAAAATTAAGAGGCACATTGGCAAAACTGAATGCGTAAAAAATTGCCCACTTTACTTCTTGATAATTACACACCCAATAATGTAAATTAGATTTATAGCAGCCAACATCTCAATCCTTTTCTCTTGAATTGCTCCCAAAATCCATGAAATCCATGGTTGTGAATGACGAAATTGCAACGGCTATGGACGGTGGTGCTGGTTGCTTAACTTTGTATTTGTTTTGTTGGTTCATGTTATCGGATATCTCGCCTAAAAGGGCCTAAACAAGAGTATTTGTGGAAATAAAGGAAGGAAGATAACAGAAAATCCAATAACATATGCATTATTATGGGTCTGGAAGTACAAGGCAGAATTTGAAGCTTTTAAGATATCAATTTTATTAAATTGATCTGTAAACTAAAATAATCCCACTAGGCCACATAAGAATGCACCAAGCCAAAAGAAAAACAAAGTAGTACATCCGAGCTATCTACAAAATCCTATAGCAACAGCAAAGCGGACAGTAACAAAACCAGCAAGGTTACCAGTGAGGCGGCGGCGGCAGAGGGTCTTAGAGAAAATGCAGATGAAGTTGTTGCCATCTGAATTATGAAATTGCAATTCCCTTGTGAGATGTTTTGTGTCGTCAACGTAGCCAAACCTTGGAAGCTACACGACTGATCATCCTGATCCTGAACCTGGTAGTACATATTAAACGCATACGACGCATTCCCGTTCGCATCCAAATTGTTGCAAGAAGAACCATATTCCAATGCCGTGCAATCCGCATAGGTGCAAGCATAATTTATTTTATCTGCCAGATTGCTCACATCTTTGGCGTTCGGGTTAAACATGCACCATTTTTTCGAAAGATACAGCACATTCTTTGCAGGCACTAGTAACTTGTTTTGACCCTGACCAGAAAGATCGACCGGGAACTTGGGCTGTCCATCGTAACTGAAAATTCCCCAATGACGCTCAAAACTTCCGGGAGCAATGCTCTTTGCATCCTCATCAATAAGTCCAAACAAGTAAACTTCAATGTATCCAGTTCGCAGTGGGGTGCCTTTGTTGGTTCCAAGTCTTGTTAGAAGCCCGTTATAAAATCTAAAAGCATTCCCTACATTGGCATTCTTGTCCCCGTCTGTCGGCCATCCCACCTCCCCAACCACAATGGGCATATTCCCAAATCCCACTGCTTTCAAGGAAGAGACCAAGGTATCAAAATTAGCATCGAAAACATTGGTGTACTGAATCCCAGTGCCTGTGTCAACAATGGGAGTGGTATCCCCATCAAAGAAGGCATAGTTGAATGGGAAGCCGTCATTGCCATATAAACTCAGGAAAGGGTAGATGTTTATGGTGAAAGGCGCCTTATTTTTGTCTAGGAACTGGACAATCTCGGTCATCAGTTGAAGAATATCAGTCCGGAACCTTCCTGCAGATGGCACAGGGTTGTCTACTGGTGAGTCGTAGACATCAGCATTTAAGGGCACAGTAGCCTTTACCGAATCTCCAACTCCGGCTTCATTAAGGGCATTTTGAATGTTCTGAAGTGCTGGGAACGTAACATTCAGGAATGAACCATTGTACGATGAGAGGAAAGGCTCATTCCCAACTGCTACATATCTGTGAAAACATAACAAAAACAATAAGATAACAGAAGAGCTTGCAGCAGGACTTTGTTTTCAACAAAGCCGCAACCTTGAAATGAAGCCCGGTCACACAGTAGTAAGGACATTGATACAGCACATCCGTATGATAATTCCTCACTCCAATGACATAGTAATGCAGAAAAGAAGAGAAAACTTAAAACAACAATTTCCTTGTTTAACTTCTTAGATCCTTGCAAAAAGTTACCGCTAAGTTATTGTGCTGTTTTAGTAGTTCCGGTCAACTTGCCTCCAAGAAGGGATACATGTCTAACAAATTTCACCCATCATTCAAAGATAACAGCAGACAAGAAAAAAGAAAAGCTACAAACTGGACCGAAACAGAAAGATGAATCAACTAAACTAACCGGATATCGGATAGGATAGGATTTCCATAGAAACTTATAAGAAGAAAATCAAAACACATTCGACGAACATAAATTGTGGAATCATCAATTCAAAAGGGCCCATGAACAAATCCTATTCAGAAATTTCAAGTCAACCAACAAGCAATTCCAAAGTATTTCTAAGTGCATACAAGTGACAAACTTTAGATGCAAATTATTTTCTTTTCGTGTGCTGTGAAAATAATATATCTAAAAACAGAGTAGGACAGTCGTATCATGTAAGTGTTGGTCACAAAAGCAAATTTGATAGCAAGAGCAATGAAATCAATCAGGACTACAAAAGGATCGAAAGCAAATTGAAGTCATACTTGATGTTGACTCCTCCGTTGAAATTGTAGCGAGTGACGTTGCGGCGGACCCATTCTTTGGCACGTTTGTAGCTGGTCATGACAGCAAGCTGATCATTAGGAATAGCAACCATGACCTCAAGACCACTGCCAGTTAAGGCACTCATGGTCGACTCGTCTGCATCAAAAAGCTTCACCTTCGGAATCCCATTGTCCTTTAGAATCTGAATCACCGTATCCGGCGGCAACTCGTGGGTTGCCATCGTTCCCCAATTCACACCAAGACCTTCCACACCACCACCACCGCCGTAAACACACAACACAGCCACCCCAACCAAAACCCACATCATCCTTTCCATGTTTCTTTTGCCGGGAAAAGGCGGGGAGGAGGGAGGGGAACAAAAGCAAAAGGCTTTATAGTGTAAATAGGAAGATAAATAAGAGAAGAAAGATTAAGAGGGAAAAAATGAGTTTCCTTTATGCTAACTGAAGAGCAAAAAGAGGGACAGAGTTGCAGGTGGGTCGGAGAATCAGCGATATTCCAGTGCTTTTATTTTTCCCACGAAAATGAGATGGGGATAGTGGAGAAAGAGGGGTAATCCAATCCGATCAAATACAAATATTAGCAAGGAATAAAACAAAGGAAAGCTGAAGAGGAATAGGAATTGAGAATAATAATAACAATAATAAAATTAGTGAGGAGGGAGGGAGGGAGGGTATATAAAGGTAAGTCACCACTCCACACGTTTCAGTAAAGTGACTGCCAATCCAGATAACACCCACCAGCCACCACCACCTACTCTGGCTTTGGCTTGTCTGCCTAGTCGACCAACCTCACTTTTAGAGGCCGACGTTATATTCTCTCTCTTCTCTCTCCCCCTATGCAGCTGATGTATTATGTATAGCAACAGGGCCGGTCCAGAGATTTTTGAGGCCGGGACGACGCCAAAAAAAGTACCCTAACTTCATATAAGAAAATTATTTATTTTGACACGTAAGACATTGATAAAATTATACTTAGAAAAGCACTTCAAACTCAATAATTTAGAAACACAAAAAGACTAATTTATTTTGTATTAAGAGAAGAAAACCAAACAACTCTGGGCTTATAAGTAGATAGATGATGAATTTTGTTTTCCATTTGAACTTTGAAAGTGTTTTTGTATAAATCATGATGTGTTTTTCCTTATTTACTAACCTTGTCAATATGGAACTAAAAAAATAATGATGTTTTCGAGTCTTTAATTGATATGTATTAGTAATGCATGGGCATTAAATTAAATATTTTGATAACACGTCATATAATTTACAAATTTGCGCTAAAAATTTGGTCTACGTATTACTCATTGTTGAAGATTAGACTTGAATTGAAACGAATATTTAAAAATAACAACCCACATAGCTATTAGCTAGTAACTAAAAATAAATTAACAACCAAACAAAAAATAAATTAACAACGAAACAAAAATTTGTAAAAATTGAAAAAAATAAACATGCACATAGCGTTTCAAACTTAGGACCTCTTGTTAATTTTAAACAACAAAAACCATTGCTTCTAATTAAACTTCTTGATCCTTTAACCAAATTTTATAAATTTATACTCTTATGAAAACAAATTTGTAAAAATTAGAAAGTAAATAAGCACATGTGGTGTTTTGAACTCAAGACCACTCATTATTTTCAAATGACCAAACCACCTCTTCTACTTAAATTTCTATGTCATTGAACCAAGTTTTATAAATTTATACTCTTATGAAAATATATATAAATATATCACCCTAATAATTTTGGTGCCCCCAATATTTATGGGCCACGGACGATTGCCCTGCTTACACTGGGCCTGGGCCGGCCTTGTATCGCAATCAATGCATGATGAAACGACAAGGACAAAAACCCAATTTCTGGTTATGAGCCCCGGGAGAGTGTGTCAGTCAGCCTCTGTCACACTTCTCAATTTCAAATTCGCAATTCGAACGGCTAGAAATTGATTTTGATTTGTGAAAAGTGAAAACCTCCCCTACAAACTCCTCCCCAGACTTTCAGAGCACGAGAATAAATTATTACTAGTAATCAATATCTTAAAAAAAGTCAATAAAGTCCTGAAGAGATTTGGAAGGAAATAATAGTGCGTTGCAACGTGTCCGTCTCTTGGGTTGAGTTTCTTTAATAATAGTGAGTTGCAACGTGTCCGTCTCTTGGGTTGAGTTTCTTTCTTTCTTCTTTCGTTTCTCATTAGCAAAGCGACCCTTTGATGTATCAGAATTCAGAACAATAAGCTCTTGTCTTCTTCTCTTTCTTTTGTTGGCTTTTCGATTCCAGGAATTGCAACTTTCAAACTCCTGTCAGAATCCGAACAAGTTATCCCTTTTTCTTTAATCACCTTTTTTTTTTGTTCTCGATAAGCCCGGACCTGCGCTATTTATTATTTTGCGATTAATGACTCTTTACTGTAATGTTTTTGGTCTAGTTTGCTATAGAATCTTTTTGAGATTGAGTTTCTTAATAATATTTATGTATTTGTAATGTTCCTTATCAAGATAAAATATCCTAATCTTCTAAAAAAAGAAAAAAAAAAGGTCGGAAGTAAAATGACAACTGATCTCTACTAAATAATAAAATCCTCTTTGTCAACTAGAAGAGAGTGAAAAGATAACTTAATATTCCGTCACAAAAAAAATGATTGACAATAATGTAATTTCACAGATTCAAATTTTACTGTTTTTTATTGAAGCATCACCTACAAATGATGTTAAAAATACCTCCAATATTTAAAAAACAAAAACAAAACCCTCTCACTCGCCCACGTTCTCTCTCTCTCCCTCTCTTCTTCTCATTTTCTAAAAAAATAGGTTTATACACACAAAATGTATAGGTAAATACTATTATCAATTAAGATAAACAAAATACAAAGGGAAAAAAACGTCAATTAAATTTAAATTTCATTTTTTTATGTCATACAAATTAAATTTCGTGAAATCTAAAAGTTAAGTTACAGGTCAGTGATGACGTGGTCCACTTATTTTGACTCCGGCCGACATCCACGTTGTTTCGCACTACCACTACCAATTTTCTGTTATGCTCACAGAGGCACGGAAACATAGTTAGGTAAATTACGTGTAATAATAAAATTAGTTTAAATTTTTTTTTAAAAATAATTAATTGTATTATGATATTTACTGTATTGAAGTTCTGCTACACTAAAAACTTCTCAAGATCACGACTCTTGGCTAAGCTGCTAATTCAAAGGGTAAGTCCCAACGTTAACCAGTACCGTCATTTAAAAATGTGAACGTGAAGTTGAAGGAAGTAATTGGCCATTTTAACTTTACATGGTCTTGGTCGGTCATTTGCGATAATAAGATGCCATCCAATCTTTTTGAGATTGGGATAAACCCTGATAGAAACTACTGTTTGCTTTTATTTTTCTATGGTCACAGTAAAATGTTCATAGAATAACTCTATAACATAATTTTTAGCAAACGTTAAGAAAACTTCAATTTCAATTTGGGCCAGTATATAAAAAATAAACATCACAATCCAGTAAGATAATTTTTGAGGTTCCATTTTAAAAATTTGTCTTCACGACCTTGAACACAACATTGTAAAAGATAACAATGTAACATAACATGTTTCAATATTAAGATAATATTTCGTACTTATAAAACTCATTCACGAGAAATACTAAGAATACTCTATATTAAAACAATTATGGAGCACTTTTTTGCCATTTAATGATTGCACACTTTTTACTTTCTTAATTTTCATGGACAACTTGAGAGAGGATTGAAATAAAAACATGATTTAGTAGCTTGTGAAATTTCTATCTCAAGTCGACACGATAATAAGTGTTGCGACTTTTCTGCTTCTCTCGCAATTCCAGTCAAAAGAAAATGATAAAGGCGTATGGTGTGTGGTGTGTGGTGTGTGGCGTGTGTGTTGACACTTGACAGAACAAAAGTTGGATTGAAATTTTCCTTTTTGGTATTATCTGGGTGAAGAATCACAATATTTAGGATAAACGATATTCCTTTTTGGTATGGTTATGGGCCTTATTATAAATAAAAATATCTCATTATCAGGGCCTAGAGTGAAGATTGTTTTCCTTTTCTTTTCTTCACAATCTATCTTGCCCGCAAGACAAGAAGGAAAGCAATCAATCAAAACTTGAAAATAAATTTTTGGTCCGAAAATGATTGCTTAAAAATCTTACATGATTGCATGCATTACTCTCGAGTAGTAATCTCAATTGTTGTTCTTGCCAGATTCAATCAACACCGCATCATAACAGTTGATATGATATTGGCTCTTTACCCTTGTTAACTTAGGGTCTATTTTGACCCTCAAGATAGTTTAGGCCTGAAAAAAATCCTCAATAAGCTCAAGAAAGGTCAAAGCCCAAAGAAGAACAAGGAGCCCAAGGCCCAATGCAATTAAAAGGAGGCATGTGAGTGCTATACTGGACCGTTCATCAGTCTGGTCCGACTAAGACAAATATTGTCTCGAATTGCAGATCGAGCAATATACCAACGTAATTCTTATCCATAAAAAGGTTTATGATATTAAAACACCGGACAAATTGAAAATCATTAATGAACACTAAAAACAATTAACCAATATTCAAACACTAAAAAACATTCATGATCGTGAGGAAATTGATGAATTGATACTTGGATTCAAAAGTATTATATTATAGTGAAATATGTGTTTTAGTATTATTTAGTGCGAGGATAATGAAAGGAGATCAAAATTTTAAATCAACTTTGTAAACTAAATGATTGTTGTAAACATTCCTAGAATAAGTATGATTGTGTAAATCCTAGATTAGATTTGATTCTAGTTATCCTTTCCTATTACAACTTGTATTACTTGGAGGAGAAGGAATATCTTCTCTCCCTTTACTACTATAAATAAAGGCACAATGTAGGAGGGATAACAAAACACACACATTCCCCTACAATTCTACAAACACACATCTCTCTTCTCTCTCCCACTACCGCCGGCCCTCTCTATTTTGTTAGATAAAAATAGACCACAACACGTTATCAGCACACTCCTACTGCTGCGCTTAGGAATCTGACATTGGAGATTTTTTCTGCATCAAACCAGTTCATCTATATCATCACACAATCAGGTTCTTTCCAAACAACGGCTTTTAACTCGATATTTTGCAAGCCCTGATAGCATGAACATTCACCATGATGCATGACCCAACTTTACGTTTAACGTATTTTAGATTCTACATAAATTGTGTATGCTTCATAACCAAAATTGCTACAATTATGTGAATTTGATATTTGCCATGAATTGAATCTTACATATGTACATGCATTGAAACTATTATTTGCATATGCATCAACGTAAATATGTGATTCATTAGAATTATACATGCATATAATATAATTGAATTAAAAATAAAAAAAAAATTTGCGATTGGGGAATTAGGGTTCTGTTCGAACCCGTGCACTTGCACCATGCAAGCCACAAGCCACCAGGCCCGCAGCCTGCGATGGCCCAACTCATCCCCCATGCTTTCCCGAGCCGAGAACCAATCCTGGAGCCACGGCTCCAGGCCCAACACCCAGACCCGACGCCCAGAAGGCGTCGCCACCCATGAAATCGTCAACCAACATGGCCTGCAATCATGCCCAGTTACCCCTGACGACCTGCAATCGTCCCCGACGAATTTTTGTCTGAAAATTCGATTTTTTTTGAAATTACAATCGAATTTCTAGGGTTTTACAATGAATATCGAGATTTTTTCAAATCTCCGTTCACCCCCATGGTCACCATGACTCAAATCGAGTCTTAAACAACACCCTGATCGATGCCAGAAGCGCCAGGTCTGGTGTTCTTCTCCGGCGACACACACCCAGCACTCGCTGGGGTGTTTGATCCCAAAAACCCGAGCCCTAGTGGGCTCCTGTCCCTCGGCCTGCATCAGTGCCCTTTGGGCTTGCTGCTGCTCTAAGATGTCATGGCCCAGCCCGTGCGGGAAAAGAAAAAAAAAATAAAAAATTTTGGCTCGCCTGAAACGACCCGTGAGAAAAAAAAAAAAAATTTGGGGCTGCACACAACAGCCCATTCCCCTTGCCCATGTCTCCCCATGAGCTCCATGTGCCACCTGTGGCCTTTGCCTATATTTTTAGGCCCCGAGATTTTATTATTTAATATTTTTAAATAATATGGGTTTTTATATTTTCACCCACACTTTAATTTGGCCCCGAAGACCAAATAAATTAATTCAATTATCATTATACAATATTTTTGCATATATTTGTTGCATATTTGTTTGCATATATATTTGTGTTTGCCTGCAGGAATATATGAACCTGAAGTTCATAATTACTTTGAAACCCGAAGTTTCTTATAAACATGCCTTGTTTGAAAACCTGAAGTTTTCTCTTAAACATATCACCCATGAAAACCTGAAGTTTTTCATGCAAAATTAAACCAATACATGTCTATTAGAACCTGTATGTTCTACTTCTATGTGAATGGATTGATTTTTCTCCATTACATTAACCATATCTTGTCCATCTATTTGTGATAGGAACATGTCGAATTTGAACAAACTTGACTTCACCGCTTTGGAGGTCTCTGGAATGAACTACCTCAAGTGGGTTCAAGATGTGAAGCTCCACCTCACTGCCAAGAACTTGCGTCCTGCTATTGAAGAAGCAACAACTGAACTTGTTGGCGAAGCTGAAAAAGCCACTGTTATGATCTTCATTCGAAGACATATTCATGACGCTCTGCAAACTGAGTACCTTGCTGAGGAGGATCCACGTGCATTATGGGTCGTTTTGGCTGATCGTTTCGATCACCAAAATGACATATTCTTGCCTGAAGCAAGACACAACTGGCAGCACTTGCGCTTCCAAGACTTTAAGTCTGTGAATGAATATAATTCTGAAGTTTGTCAAATCCGATCACTTCTCAAGTTTTGCAATGAAACTTTGACTGAAGAGGATCTCCTGGAGAAGACCTACTCGACCTTCTCTGCTTTTAATATTGTCCTACAACAACAATATAGAGCTCAGAAGTTCACTAAGTTCTCGGATTTGATCTCTGTTTTACTTCTTGCTGAAAAGCAAAACCAGCTGTTGATGAAGAATCATCAAGCTCGACCTACTGGGGCTACTACTGTGCCTGAAGCACAATATAGCACTAATCAGCACCCAAAACGCCAAAAGAGGCGTGGTAAGGGCGGCCAGAAGCCATCCCACCAAGGTCAACAGAGTCAAGGCTCATCCAAGGGAGGAAACAAAGCCCAGAAGCGCCCAAACCTCGCTCCTAAGGCCCCGAACTTCAAGAATAAGGGCAAAGCACTTGCCACAATGAATGATGATATGTGCTATCGTTGTGGTTCAAAGGACCATTGGTCCCGTATTTTCCGTGCTCCCAAGAAGGTTGTAGATGAATATCATTCTCGTCGTAAGAAGTTTGAATCAAACTTCATGCAAGTAGACGAACCGGAGACTACAAAGATGGAGGTTTCTGACTTTCAGGAGGATACCACTCCTATGGAAGATTAGAATCTTAGACATAGACTTTTTTTTAGTTGAAATAAGACAATTGGGGCCGAATTCCACATAATGGCCGCACCCCACCTTGTTTTTTTGGTTGATTTTGAACAATTTTCCTTCATGTTTTGGATTATTAATTGGCGATTTATTTTGGATATTCAGTTTTAATCCTTGAATAAATGAAATTATTTTGAATTGATACTTGTTTTTATAAACTTTTATGCATGTGACCAATTCAAATTAATTTTTCATTCTAGGTATGACTAGTGGGAAAGTTAGTTGTCTGGCAGATAGTGCAACCACGCATACTATTTTGCGTGAACGCATCTATTTCGCTAACTTCGTACCTAAGAATGCACCTCTGACAACCCTCTTAGGCCCATCCAACCTGATAGAAGGATACGGTAAGACACGTATAATGTTGTCCAATGGTACAATCTTGACCATTGCTGAGGCACTCTATTCTCCACGTTCCGGAAGAATGTTACTAAGTTTCAAGGACATTAGAGATAACAATTACCACGCTGAAACCCACGTAGAAAACGGAATTGAATTTCTGTGCGTAACTTCCTACGAATATGGCCAGAAGCGTATTCTAGAGAAGATGGAGCGTAACCCGAGTGGTCTGTATACTACGACCATACGCCCCATCGAATGCCACTATGTGGCCGGCCCTACCACAGGGACCGCGCACGAAATTACACTTTGGCATGATCGTTTGGGACATCCTGGACGAATAGTGATGCGCCGTATCCTCAAAACTTCACACGAGCATCCACTAACCCGAAGCTTAGGTTCGATCCATGAAATCGCATGTCAAACATGTTCTATGGAAAAACTTATTACTAAGCCTTCTTATGACAAGATTCGTTCGAATCCTCCCATTTTTCTACAACGGATTCAGGGGGACATTTGTGGACCGATTCAACCTCCATGCGGACCATTTAGATATTTTATGGTTTTGGTTGACGCTTCTACACGTTGGTCACACGTGTGCTTGTTGTCCACAAGGAACGCTGCATTCTCCAAACTGTTGGCTCAGGTTATCAAGCTCAGGGCTCACCATCCTGATTATCCGATCAAATCTATTCGATTGGATAATGCTGGAGAATTCACATCTAAAACTTTTGATGACTATTGCATGTCGGTTGGGGTTGAAGTTGAATATCTTATACCCCATGTTCACACCCAGAACGGCCTGGCAGAGGTTTTCATTAAGCGTTTACAAATGATTGCTCGATCATTGGTCATACGTACCAAGCTCCCGATCGCTGCTTAAGGCCATGCAATATTGCACGCAGCAAAGTTGGTCCGCCTGAGGCCTGTTGCGACACAACCATTTAGTGCCCTTTAGTTGGTCACTGGATGCGAACCCGACATATCGCATCTGCGCATTTTTGGTTGTGCAGTCTATGTGCCGATTTCGCCGCCCTTACGTACAAAAATGGGGCCTCAGCGAAGGATGGGAATCTATGTCGGATATGATTCTCCTTCAATTATTCGTTACTTAGAACCTTTGACAGGCGATCTGTTTACCGCTCGTTTCGCGGATTGTCACTTCTATGAGACAGTCTTCCCGCTGTTAGGGGGAGATAAGAACGTCAACGTTCCGAATGAACGACGTGAATTATCGTGGATGACTCCCACTTTGTCTCATTTAGATCCCCGCACCGCTCAGTCTGAAGCTGAAGTGCAACGCATATTAGATCTCCAGGTCATAGCTCAGAGCATGCCAGATGCTTTCACCGATCTAGCGCGCGTGACAAGATCACATATTCCAGCTGCGAATACGCCTGCAAAGATAGATGTACCAAATGTACGACGAACTACCCTCCTGGAAGCCCGGGACGCCAATTCTGGTGATCCACGTACATTAGCGGCTAGCCAATCATCTACCCCTACACAAAAGCGTGGCAGACCCCTTGGTTCAAAGGATTCACACCCCCGGAAGAGGAAAACCACGGCACAAGGTCCTGAAGAGCCTACCGTGAATCCGACTATCGCTTACTCATTTTACCCAACTCATGAGAAAATTCTAGATTATGGAAGCGTCCTTGAAAAGACGAATCCTCCTCCCGAGAATCGTGAGATTTCGGTTTATTATGCTAGCTTAGATGATGTGTGGCGTAGAAATGAGATGATTGTCGACGATGCATTAGCATTTGCAGTAGCTACTGAGATCATGTTGAGCGATGACATTGAACCGCGTTCCGTTGATGAATGTCGACGTAGAGCTGATTGGTCAAACTGGAAACAAGCAATCCAAGTCGAACTTGATTCACTTGCGAAATGTAAGGTGTTTGGATCTGTAGTTCCTACTCCTCCACATGTGAAGCCCATTGGCTACAAGTGGGTTTTCGTTTAGAAACGTAATGAGAAGAACGAAATTGTGCGTTACAAAGCTCATCTTGTAGCACAAGGTTTCTCACAACGCCCTGGGATTGACTATGACGAAACTTACTCACCCGTTATGGATGTGATTACTTTTCGATACCTTATCAGTTTGGTAATTTCCGAAAAACTGGATATGCAGCTGATGGACGTAGTAACCGCGTATCTCTATGGGGATCTTGATGCGAAAATTTATATGAAAGTTCCTGAAGGACTTACATTGACTGGTTCAAATATTTCCAAACCCCGGAACACGCTCTCAATTCGGCTGAGGCGTTCACTATACGGTTTGAAACAATCTGGAAGAATGTGGTATAACTGTCTGAGTGAGTATTTGACTAGTCAGGGATATGTGAACAACGAACTATGCCCTTGTGTGTTCATTAAGAAGTCACATTCCGGATTTGCGATTGTTGCAGTATATGTTGATGACATGAATCTCATCGGAACTCCTAAAGAGCTCGCGAGAACTGCTTCGCACCTCAAGTCGGAATTTGAGATGAAAGATCTAGGAAATACTCGATACTGTCTCGGTCTCGAGATAGAGCATTGTTCGGATGGAATCTTAGTACATCAATCGAACTACACCCAGAAGGTGTTGCGCCGTTTTAATGAGGATAAAGCGAAGTCTTCGAGTACTCCTATGGTCGTTCGTACGCTAGATGCAAAACAAGATCCCTTCCGTCCGAAGGAGGATGATGAAGAGATTTTGGAGCCTGAAGTTCCTTATCTAAGTGCGATAGGCGCTTTATTGTACTTAGCTCAATGCACTAGACCCGACATCTCCTTCGCTGTTAATCTTTTGGCAAGATACAGCAATGCACCAACACGCAGACATTGGACTGGCGTGAAAGACATTTTCCGTTACCTTAAGGGTACTACGGATTTAGGCTTATTCTATCCCTACGAATCCTCGAGTGATGCCGCACCCTATGCTCATCGGGTTGATTCTCGCCTTGTTGGTTATGCCGACGCTGGATACTTATCTGATCCGCACAAGACGCGTTCTCAAACGGGTTATGTCTTTACCGTTGGAGGCACCGCAATATCTTGGAGGTCAACTAAACAGACCTTAGTTGCCACTTCGTCTAACCATGCTGAAATTCTCACCTTACATGAAGCAACTCGGGAATGCTTTTGGTTGAGAGTAGTAATGGGCCATATTCGAAGCTCCTGTGATCTTCATCCCGCCGTTAATGCCCCGATGACGATTTTTTAAGACAACGCAGCTTGCATCGAACAGCTCAAGAAGGGTTACATCAAAGGAGACAACACAAAGCATATTGCGCCGAAGTTCTTCTTTACACATCAACAACAAGAGCATCAGAAGATTGAAGTCACGCAAATCCGATCACAAGACAATCTGGCCGACCTCTTCACCAAATCACTACCGAAGGCGACGTTTCAGAAGCTTGTTCATAGAATTGGTATGCGTAAACTTTCTGAGTTGTAACTTTGTTATTTCTCTTTGGAATTATGTCAAACTCAGGGGGAGTATCTTCTGGATACTTGCTTGATCTTAATGTACTCTTTTTCCCTACGATTAGGAGCATTTTTCCCACTAGGTTTTTGCTACCTAACTATGTTTTAACGAGGCACCCACCTTGGGCTGGTCATATCCTTGATGACGTCCTGTAGACGTTTCTTTTGACTTTGCATTTCTCACGCATTTTTCCTTAGACTATGGATTTTGTCCCTACTTGGGTTTTTGCCATAGCCTTAGGGTTTTTTTTAGTGAGACTTACTACTTATGCAAGTTCCTACCTTATTGAGAATAAGCGTTGTTCCTTGGAATCAGTGCCAACGAGTCGACTTCCTCAACTTCTGCATAATGCTAAATCTACCTTAAGTATTTGCACACTCAAGGGGGAGTGTTGTAAACATTCCTAGAATAAGTATGATTGTGTAAATCCTAGATTAGATTTGATTCTAGTTATCCTTTCCTATTACAACTTGTATTACTTGGAAGAGAAGGAATATCTTCTCTCCCTTTACTACTATAAATAAAGGCACAATGTAGGAGCACAATGTAGGAGGGATAACAAAACATACACATTCCCTTACAATTCTACAAACACATATCTCTCTTCTCTCTCCCACTACCGCCGGCTCTCTCTATTTTGTTAGATAAAAATAGACCACAACAATGATGTATTTCTTAATAATTAAATTATTAAGTATTCATTAACGTATTTATTTCTTATTGATGAAAAATACAAGTCTTAATTTTCTGTTTTTTGGTCGAATAATTTTTTGCTTCGTACCTGCAGCAAATGTATTTATCGGCCATTTGCTTTGGTTCGCTTCCCATTCGTTTTTGGGAATATACATAGAGCTTTGCGTGAGCTTTACTCCACCAAATCGCATTTGTGTTTCCCCCCACATTGCTGTTCTCTTTCTTCTTCCTTCCTCAACAATCAACATCAATTCTCTAGTCTCTGCTATTCCGTTCTTCCACTTGGTGGATTCCCTCTCCTCCAAAGCGACGACGTCGTCTTCAGTTCCGGCCGCCGGTTCTCGCTTCCACTGTTGCTGCCCTCCGTGCAGAGAAATAGGAGTCCTCCGCAACGGTCGACTCAGATACGTTTGAATTTTCTTTATGAAATATTTAGGGTTTCTTTCCGTTTTAGGGTTTGGTTTGATTTTTCCTATTTGATTCAGAATTCTGCTGTGGTAATTTGAAATATCCAATTCCTAGTAGGACTATGATTGTTAATTAGGGCTTCCTATTTGGCAAATTCCAGACGCTAATTTCTTTAGAATATATTAATTACTAGCTTATTATCTTGTGAATAAAGCAAGCAACTGGTTAGACAGTTGGAATGACGAAAAGAAAGGCCGAAGAAGAAATACAAGGAGAAAGTCAGAGTCAGAGCATGTGGAATCACGGAGAGCGCTGGTTGAGAGGAGCGTTGATTGGACAAGGTAGCTTTGCTTCTGTTTTTCTTGCTACTCCAAATAAACGAACAAGGGGTCTGTTAACTGGTAATTTGCCTGCAGTTATGGCCGTGAAATCCGCAGAGCTCTCCGCCTCGGAGTCCATTCAGCACGAGGCTGCGGTTCTCTTTGAGATTAAGGGCTGCCCTTTCATTATTGAGCGCTTTGGCGAGGAGACCACAACAACCGACAAGGGTCACAAGGTCTACAACTTGTTGCTAGAATTTGCTGCAGGAGGAACCCTTGATGGTCTCATCCAACGATCCAATGGTCATGGATTGCCTGAAGCTGAGGTTAAAAGGTATGCAAGGTCGATTCTTGAAGGGGTTAAACATGTTCACAAATGTGGATATGTTCACTGCGATCTAAAGCCCGAGAACATCTTGCTTGTGCCTGTTGCTGCAACTTGTTCTAGTTCTGGTTTTGTAGCCAAGATTGCAGATTTTGGATTGGCAAAGAAAAGAAAGGAGAAATTCAGTGGATGGAGAGGCACTCCTTGGTATCTATCCCCAGAAGCTTTTAAAGATGAGAAGCAAGATCAGTCCTCTGATATATGGTCTCTTGGTTGTATAGTGTTTGAGATGCTAGCGGGCAAGTCGCCCTGGGAATTGAAGCCAGGTTTTGATGATCTTGTCGATTCCTACGACGCGAAGATGTTGGATCATCTGCGTACTTCCAAAATTCCGGCTGGAATCTCATTTATGGCCATGGATTTCCTCAAGAGTTGCCTGGCCACGAAACCTGGGAAACGATTAACTGCTGAAGAGCTCTTGTCTCATCCCTTTCTAGCGCGGCCACAACCAACAAAACCAGGTCATGTGAAGGTAAAGTTGGTTAACTCAGCTTTAGGCCACACATACGGCGTGTGTTTCTTAAAACGGAGTGCAGAGTACCACGCAAGCGGTGCCATTGTTCCCAGAATTCAGCCAGCCCCGGGTTTTGGTATACAAGCAGGAGTGTAGAATGAAGTTGCTGTTTGATGTGATAATTTCAGTAAAAGCATATTGGAGCCTGGAGGTTCTTTATTGATTCACAATTGTACATGAATGATTCAAATTTGTATCCAGACACGTGTTTTTAAAAAAAAAAAAATTTATGTCTAATATTAGTCCAAATATTGCAACAACTGAACTGATGAGGCACTAATATATTCCATCTATCATTGGTGTGCTTAATTCAGGAATTACAGCATGTAGATTGATTGTCTTGGCTTTGTTAATTATGGACCTAATTTTTCACTCAGTCGTCACTCCCAGACTCCCACTGATGATGGTGCCGTTCTTAGTTTGGAGCCAACAAACAAGATAAACACAAGGCGGAAATAAAATGTGGCATGATTGGGGGAGTTCTCTCTATAACTTGGAAACAAAATCTACAAAATATTTCTAAGACCAAAATTTTACTTTTTTTTAGTTTTTTTATTTTTATTTTTATAGAAGGAGACCAGCCGATGGCTTCGTCATAGCATTCTACGCTTCCGAAATTTCACTTAATTCATTTATGTCAAAAGTGATTGTGTGACCTTAACTAGAGATGCCCCGGGGGGGGGGGGGGGGGGTGCGGTCGCTGCCATGGTTGCAGCACCCAAAGAGGGGAGTGTCATGTGGAGAAAAAGAAAACAGATAATCGACATAGATACGTGATTTGTGAACAAAAGAACATATTACGAACAATGGTATCAAACTTCCCGTGCCTGTAATTCACTTCTAGTCTTTTGGTGGTCATCATTAATCGTGAAATGTCTTAGTAAAGTGAAGAAAAACATATTTAAGAGAAGTTGAGACAAGTATGTTGTTTCCATCTCTTTTGATCGGTTATGCATTAAACAAACAAACCATGTATTAATACATCAAAATCACTTACATCATTACGCTGGTGGCGTGCTGTAACCCTGCTGAAAATTTGAAATTAAAATTGACACTCAAGCTCAATGAAAGAACATGAAATAGCTTGGAATGCCTGCATCCATTGTATTTTGTACTCCTATGAAACAAATCACTTGCAGTAATACAGGTTCGTTCGAGAAAAATTAAAGAAAAAATGGCATCTGTTTCTCTTTCTCACTTACAGATGGTACTCCCCACACAAATGCCTGATCCTCATAGATTCTCACTTTGACAACCAGTAGATAAATATGAGAAATGTGCATACAGATGCAACGAGAGAAAGAATGATGGTATCCATAGACTTTTTACGCTTTATAGCAGAAAGCATTTGATTTACCTGCACCATCAAATCTTTGAATGTCAATCAAGGGAACTACAGAGTACAGACATAATAAGATGACCGATTTACACATTTCGACGGATTAAAATCCTTAGTTTCTTTTATTCACTCTTGCATTGCCCTTCATATAAGTCATCTTTTTTACAGTAGAATTTCGGACCGGTTACTTTCTTAGTCTACACGACGCAATACGACTGCAATATTAGAACTCATTCTAGTTTTGGCATAAAAAATTCAGTGAACTTTGTACTGGTGATATACTTTTCTGCAATTAACCTATTGCATGCATTAACTCTTATTCATAGAACAAAAGAGAAACAGTCAATTCCATTCAAGAGGGACCTATGTAACACCAAAACGCCAAAGAAATAACTAAAACATCAAGGACCACAATTACTAGTTTTATACCGTTGGAAGGCGGCTGCCAATATTGCTGAGCTTTGAATTAATACCACCAAAAGTGGAGCGTTGAATGACAAGTGCACCAAGGGTTGCTTGAGCTTGAGAGATCACAGTATCCACCTGCAGAAACAGAATATATTATTCAATATAAATCACAATTTGTATTCTTCCATTTGCCACACTCAGAAAAGGGATGTAAACAAATCAAAATGCCTGGCCAAGGACTCTAAACCATCATCAGCTAAGAGACGTTCTACCCTGTACAATAAAATTCTGTTTTACTTCCTAACCATAAAGGCAAAAAAAAGCTGCAGGTAGTTTCCATTTCCCTTCCGTCAAGGCCATATGATATATATCTTTAATTCTTTACTAAAATAATCATTAATTCGGTTTTACTCAAAAGATGCCATGTAGGAGAGGACTGGGTCCTAATAAAACACATCATCACCCAACACAATCTCTATGCACAAAAAAATGTATCACTTTAATTTGCGTACCTGTCCTGTACTTCGGCTAACAGCAACATGCTCTTTCAGGAGGGCGTTTTCCGCAGAGCCAACACCATCTTCCAAGTCTACTCTTGTTCGATCAAACTCCCTAAAATCCTCAAGGAGTGAAGCATGCTCTTGCTTAGCTCTAAGACTGTTTCGGAGACGATAGAACTCCTGCACTTCAATCATGTCTAACAAAAAGTTGAAATCTGCTGGGTTTAATCTTAGGAATTATATGTTTTATAGCAAAGACTGCAGAAATGATTCAAAGAAAGTACAAAAATTTCAACAGAATTGAAGATTTTAGTCTCTTCACCAGAATATAGCATGAGGCGAAATCTGAAGGCATCTTACTGAAAAAAGGAATAGTAACAATATACCTGTAACTTAAAGTAGAGCATGTTCATCCATATTTTGACTGTTCAAACTCTCGATTTCAACTTCAGAGAGAATTTGGAACAGTAACGAAAAATGAAAAACAAGGAATTGGATAATGATCTGTAATACAAATTCCATCTTAAAAACATAGGGGTCTTCCCTTCGAGAGAATTATAAGATGGCATCAGAGCTCATAGAACACACGTCATCCATGCCAGTTGAACTATGGAGCAACCCAAAGCAGATTCAAGACACCTTAACTATATATGGGTCAAAGAAATAAAAACTGTCATCCCATGTTCCCCTTAGCATATTTAAGAGGCCAGATTGCCAGAATACCTGAGTGATATCTTGGAAAATTTCTTGATGTCTAGTCAAGGTATGAGAAACCATTTCTGATCCTCCTGATGATACCCATGCTTGCATTTGTGAATTTACTTGTTGGAGTTGCTTTAATAGTCGATCTATCCCAGATTCAAGATCATTCTCGGCAGTACCAACTTTTGTAGAACCCTTTGCAGACACAAACTTACGATAAGAATTCATCTGCTCATCCAACTGAGCTTCAAGTTTCCTTGCCTGAAATTACAATAGATTAAAATTATCATTTTAAGAAAGCAAAATTCCCAGCTATCCAGATTTAGTATCAAGGGAACTGCATGTAAGAGGAAACAAATGAAAACAATTAGCATTGCACATCCATGATCATGCACTTTACGGACAAGCAGAAATTAATATTCTCATTTAGATTAAGCCAATGTGATTATATTATATGATATGTAAACAAACTATATGTCTTGCTGAAGTACCTTCGCTTAAAAGATTCAGAAAACCAGTAGCTTAAACCAAATTTTCAGAATTCATGCTCAAAAAGTGACACTGGGAATCAGAAAGCCAAGTGAAAATTCATGCTTCACCTAATACTAGTATCTTTCTGATAGCAAAATGTTCAACCTCACAACACAATAAGGGAGTCAAATTCAGAAGTTCAAGAAGCATATAGGAAAAGAAGAGCTGCACAAACTGAATCTTGAAATTTTCTCACAAAGTCCTTAGCATTTTTGAATATAGTATCGTGACTTAGAAGTTAGAAGAGACAAGCTTAATAATAATTAATAAGCAATCCCTGGATGAATAGATTTAGTTACCACAGTTCAACTTTGTTGTTTTTTCATATCCTGGGACTTTTTCAAATTGCACATATTTAATATTCTTTAGCTGAGGATTACATCATTACTCACCAGTATGATGCTCACATTCAATGATCTACTATTTTTGTTAAAGTGTGCAAGATTGAAAATTGAGGTGGTGGTGAAATCATAGTAGTGATTTCATGTTGGCTTCCTAGGTCTGTTTGGAATTCAAAGGCCCGTACTAAAGTAGCTCTTCATTTTGGGGCTATGCTTTGAAGATGATGTTCTCATATGATGTCCATAGAGGAATATCATTATTTTGAATACTTGTATGCAGAGAGAAAGTGTCAAGAAGAGGGTCATCTATTACGGCACAGTTCTAATCGTTGTTCTGATTGAAGTAATGACACAGGTGGCAGAAGAGGAATGCTATAGGAACTTTGAGTCCCATACAACAATGGGGCCTTATTCAAAATTGCTAGTTGAAGTTAAATTTTGATTGTAGGCCTTGCTAAGGTATTTGAAATTTCTAAAAGGATTTCTTTTAACCAAATTGAACTATTTGCCGCAGGCAATTGAGCATCACTCAATTACAAGTCTTGTAACTTTACATATTCTTTTCTTCAATCAGATTTCTCCACCTAGCAATTACAGTTCCGATCGAAGCTAAAACATAACAATTTGTTGCTAGAACAAAGGAAATTTATCAATTTAACTCACCAATCACAAACAAATCCAGTAGTGACGATAAAGGTTACAAGGAAAAAACACAAGCTGATCTCATACAAGACAACCTACCGACAACTCGAACAAAAAGAAAAGACCAAAGCAATAAGCACGAGTCTAGTTGCAGAATTCAAAGCTGTAATCGAAATATCTAATATCTAAGGCAAACAAAACAGAAATCAGGAAATCGTCGGCTACCCGAGAAAGTTGAAAGTCGAGAATTGAGAAGGAAGAAATCATACAGAAATTATTGATCATCGCAGAAGAGGAAAAAGGAGTACCTGTTTGCGAAGAGCGTCCCATGAGCTCGGCACCTCCATCTCCACCGACACCACAAACAAAAACACAAACAGAGAGACCGATCTTCCAAAATTGAAAATCAAATCAGTTGTCGTTTACGTTTCACCACAAACAGAAACAAAAACTTCTTCTTCTTCTTCTTGTTCGCTTGTTTCAGATTTTGAGAGGATTGAGCAAGTGGGGGTTGTTCGGAGACGGAGACAGCCGGTCTGCTTTCAATTTTCAACGGCAGGTTGTTTGGTAGTGGCGTCCTTCTCACGATACTTCAGATGCGTTCTAATTTCTAAACAAAGAATTAAATTAATGTTCTTCCAAAATAAAATGGGAGAAAAAGGTCCAAATGAAGAATGTTAAAAGACCAATGCGATCAGAGGCCCAATCCAATCCAAACCAATCCAAAAAACATTAAAAAAAAAATACCGAATATCTTGCTAATTTTGATCCTTGAATTTGATCTTCTCAAACTTTGCCATGCGTTACATTTACACTATGTTGGGATGAAGAAATTTAAGATTATTAAGGAATTTTAAAATGACGGAAATTGAAATGACAAGATTTTATTTTCAAGAATTTGTAAATTTTCTTGTTTGGTTAATCTAAAAGAATAATGGAATTGAATACTGAATTTGTTATTTTTAAACTCTAAATCATAAAAATTGGGAAATGACACCTATTTACATGGAATTTGAACTTGGAAATTGGAGGTCCCAAATTCCAAGTTTTTTTTCCATGTGGAAATTCTAAATTTCTCTGTTTATGAATCCAAATAAGGGAATTGGTGCATGTTAATTTATAAATTCAGACTTTTACCAAAATTCCAAGTTTATTTCCATCATCCAAATATAGTGTTGGTCTTTTTCCGTCACTTTTGTCTATTAATAATCATAACTAGTAGCATAAAACATTATTAGTGCTTACTTTGCTCTATCCTAATTAGCAAGCAATTTGAATTGGAATAGGAATAGGAATAGGAATATCCCCACCCTGCCCCCCCGGCTCGAACGATGTGCACTCTGAATAATTTGTTGCTTTTGTTTACTGATGTATGTGGCATATGCTTGATATTCGTATGCAGTATTGTACTGTGTGTAGTATATGATTGATATTCGTATGGAGTCTTGTACTTGTGTACCATCCAACTGCGTTTTCATTACCGGCCTTTTGGAAGAACGGAAACAACAAAATTGGTCTCCTATCGAGAGATGTAGTATGGTTCTCAGTTGAATCCTAACGTTAATTTGAGCCCAAAGTAGTGAATTGAACACCAATTGATCACTAATCAGTCAATATAAACAACAAATTAAAACTTAAACCCTAGCTAGTTCTAAAGATAACAGTAGTTTGCAAGTAAGTGATAACAAGTATATATCATGTTGCGTGTGTGTGTATTTATATATAGTCCTAGCTAGCTTAATTTGGTCAATTTCAATTATCTATGTTAAACAGTGAATTTGATTATTTACTAGTTATGTGTTGAATCTGTTGATGCAGAATGTATGTTTTAATAAGTTCAAATTTGTATTGGCGATGCATCTTGATGCTGCAGCCTGCAGGGAGAGTGGGTGGATGAACATATATAAGAGCTTACTGAACCAACGTGAGATCGAAGACATATTCTGCTTTCTAGTCCTGGAACTCTCAATCATATATATAAAGATGTTACATCCTGCTTGCCCGAGCTATTTGTTATGTAATTGATCTAAATTAATAGGTGAATATCTTTGTCCTGCAACTTATTCCTTTCAGCTCGATCTAAAAAATTGTTCGCAGCATGCTATCATGCTCTGTCTATCCTTTGGTATGAAGCTGAAAATTGCTGTGTTTTTATCCCTTTGATTCACCCAATGTAAGCCTACTTAGCTCCAGCTGAAGCCATTCAAGTCAAACTGTCTGCAACTTGAAGAAGTATCATTATCATCATGAGCATTTAGGTCTAGTTTTGCTGCAAAGTAAGGCACTGATCTATATCCTTGAGAAACTTTCGCACCCTCGACTTTAGCTGAATCAGCCCTGCTGTTCGTACGGCCTAGAAAGCTTCCATCTGTGTCTCTTCCTTTGCTATCGATATTCCAGTTTTCTCCTTGTAGTCCAATGCTCATGGATAAGTCACTAGACCTTGTTGCGGCAGGGAACATTCTTTTTTCTGCATCCTTACTTATGGAGGAAAGAAACATGTTCTCTTTCAGATCATCACACAAATTAAGTTGGGTGTTTTGGAGCATTGGCGGCTGATCTTGTGCAGCCTCTTTATGTTCCAAGAGTGCTGCTGCCCTGCCACTGTAATTAGGTCTTAGAGGCATTCCACTGCTGTGTATCTGGTCCTGGTCCCTTCTCAATCCTTCGCAGGAAGTTAGGCAACTGTCGATTGAGCAATCGGTGGGCTGCTGGTTTGTTTGCGTTTTCTGAGGGCACAATCCCTGTAGTTCTTTGAGCTCTGTGAAAGCAGAGTTCAAGGATACTTTGGACACCAGCTCAGAGAGTTGAACTTTGGCAGCTTCAAGTCCCACTGTACCTAAGTTTTGTCTTCCTAGTGTCTCCTGGGCTTTCTCCAGCACAGACTGTAGGTATTTTCCTTGAGCCTCTATACGAAGTTGCAAGTGCCGCTGAACCTGCATGGTTTTCGATCGGGACAAATTGTCAGAATGCTGTTATAATGGGAAAGTGCTTTTGCTCGACTGAGTGATACCAAGCGCACGCCCTCACCTCAAGTTGCTCATGTAGCCTTCTCTGGACTTCAATTTGCATCTCTAGTGTTTCATTTAAATGTAAGCCTCTGGAATTAATTAAGAATTGTCATTGTGAGCCTAAATCTCATACATATATTAAGGTAATCTATAAGATGATAAATAAATGAAAAATTAACAGATGATCAAGTGAGGAAATGAGTAGCAGCTAGCTAGCTTACTTGTTTGATTGGGGTGCAATGCCAATGCTCATAGTGCTCATCTGACTTCCATTTGCTTCGGATATTAATCTTTCTCCTGCCTCTGAAACTGGAACTGTACCTGTACCTATACAATATCATTGTCCAAATTATTAAAAGTATCAAATAAAATTGGCTGTAAATTAAGTGTAAACCAGTCAAAGTATATACATATATCTTAAGAGGAGGAATTGAACAAATGATTAGTCGTCTCTGCTTACCAATTTTGGTGGGGCCACTAGTAACATGTCCTCCATGCAGATTCTTGCTAAGCCTGTACTTCTGTTTGACATAAACCAAAAAATGACTGGCTTAAAATTGATTTCAATTATAATGGCTGGATTAAAATTCGTTTCACTTTGTTGCTTGGAGATGAAGAAAATGAAACTAATACTTGATTGTTACATTTTTATTTTTAAAATGGCCACTTAAATTGCATTCTAATTGATTAGAACTAAATGGGGATTTTGAAATCAATTAAACTTAATGGTGTTAGAAAAACATTCGAGTACAGTACCTGAAGATGACTCTTTAAGTGGTATAATGTAAGCCCTGGAATCCCCATAAGTTTCATAACTGTTTTCGGAGTAGCCTCTGCATAACATGGGGAAATCATCATAACATTAATT